>NC_137011.1:28830914-28840914 GCF_032717465.1 Coenobita brevimanus | reverse complement strand
CATTGCATCAAATTGATCTCAGATACGATAAATTGTCAGACATGTTGGTGGAGTAGTGTTAAATGCCTCTTGCCACGCTCTGCACAACTTCTCGGCATTTTCAGTCTTCCAGTACAGCATTAGAATCCACTTTCTTTGTTCTTCACACAGACTCCCTGCCATCGTTCTCAGTACCTGTAAAATAAAAATTAATGGTGATCAAATAATAAGAGTACAGAAAAAAACATAAAATAAAAATCGTATCAGAAACTGTATAACTAAACATGACCCGATCAGTACTGTATACTTACTTTTGGCCCACCCTGTATGAATATTACTTTTGGCATTGATTTATTTCGTTCATTTTTCAAATTTTCTGTTTTTTATTGCTTTGCTATTAATTCTTATAATTATGTTTACATACAGTATATATTACAGATACGTGCTCCCTACGTGTCAACAAGTGGGTTGGTGGAGGGTTAGTGCCCCTCCCTGTAAAACAAACAACTCAAAGTCAAATGGCCACCCCTTACGGGATTATGGCGTCTGGCAATAGATAGACAAATAGATAGACCTTCGCCAACGAAGTTGGAGGATGTTACGTATTCACCTATGTTTGTCTGTTTGTTTGTCCACACGATATCTCCAAAAGTTCTTGGTGAATTTCAATGAAATGCTGTGGAAGGGTGGGCCATGGGTCAAGGAACAACTGATTAAATTTCGGGGAGGATCCGGATCCTATGTATTCCACACAATACCTCCACGGATCCGCATCCGGATCCGGATCCTTTTTAATAGGAATGGCATTGGCTGAGTATGCTCTCTGTGAGTGCTTTCTAGTTTCCGCAAGTTTTCGTTTTGATTTTCTGTGTATGGTAGTTTTTAGTAGGAACTGGGTTTAGAATGATGATGATGATGACGACAATTATTTATTACATATTATGTTATTTACAACATACAGTATAGTATCTTTTTTCGGGTAGTTGTTGACAAGAAAATCGCTTCAGTCTTGAGTGGACATATATACAGTAGAAGGTCTTCTTTATATACCGGTAACACTCGGGAAGGTTTTCTTGGGTTCCGAATATCACATCAGTGGATTTAGAAAATAACTGCCGACTGTATCGTTATCTATTGTAATGAAGTGGATTATAATAGTTCTTTCACCTTAACAGAACTATGGCTGTACAGTGACCTTCACTTATAGCTACTACACCGGCTGCAGTGTTCCAGGTAGATGTGGCACCAGTGTAATTGTTTACGTTGTAGTTTGATGACGTGAATGAGTTGGAGTGCTAGTAGTCACACAGCGACACCTCCTATGCTGCTACGATCCATATTCTTGTAGAATGAATAAAAGATAATTTATAATGAATGTGCCTGTAATTCGTGCGTCATATTGAGGGCGTTGGGGACGATGTGGGCATAGGGTGTAGGGTCGTGGGTTTTCGGGGATGAGTTTTGTTTGCTGCTGCAGGTTCTAACCGGGTCTCAGTTTAGACTACCGCCACAGCAAAATATGTTGCCTGCAAATTATAATTGTAAACAAGTGACTAGAGCGCCATTGAGGTCAGATGTGGAAGTGAACCAGATAAAGAAACCGTGCCAAGTGCAACAGTGGCTAAAAAGCTAGTAAAACATAAAGGACTAAAAATATGGGGTTATTATGCAACAGTACTTGTTATCACACACCCAAAAGTCATCGTTGTCTGACCACTATAACGGTGTTTGCTGAAACTCATTCACGTCATAAGACTACGATGAAAAAAATACTCTGGTGCCATATCCAGCTAACAGACGCCAGCCGGTATAGTGTCTAGAAGCGAAGAAACTGTACAGCCTTTACATAGCACTTCTTCGTATAGCATCACATTAAAAGTTACTGTTTAGCTAATAAATCAGTACTCAGAATGGAGAGATTGCAATTTTAGGCGGTTAGGGCAAAAAAGGTGTAATTATATAACTCATGACCGTGATCTGTTATCGGTTATTGCTACAGCCAGACTTTTTTTAGTCAAGCTTCTTGAGAGACTTTTTGAACTGGAGAAGTTATATATGGCCTTGATTAACCCCCTCAGTACTAGAAGTTTGTTCAAAGTTTTCGTCTAGAGGTAACTGAAATAACAGCTGTAATAATAATAAAAATGATAATGATAGTATTGATGAAGTTGATAATACTAATACTAATAATTATATCAAGAACAATAATACGTCATCACATTGAAGGTTAATGTTTCGAAATGTACAACTGTGAGCAAAAGTTTGGCGGCAATCCTCTGCCAGCATAGTGTCCTGCCTTCAGATGTTTCTCGTTCCTTCCCAAACAACAGAGTATCCTTCCTTCTCATACCTTTCTGGTGCGTGCTTCATAATTCTCTCTCTCTCTCTCTCTCTCTCTCTCTCTCTCTCTAACACACACACACACACACACACACCGCTCGCTGGTGCAGTGGTAACGTTCTCGCTTGCCAACTGGTGGACGGGAGTTCGCGCCTCGCTCAGGTTGCGAAAAGTTTCACTGACAAAGTGGGTGGTTACTGTCCCCCTTGAGCAAGGGGACGGGTGTGTGCGTGTGTGAAGGTCACAGCCTTGCCCTTAGATCGGACTATATGAGCTCTCAGCTCCCTTCCGGGAGGGTAAAAGCTGACGATCACGACCATCAAGTGACCCTGACCGACCCTTTGAATTACACACACACACACACACACACACACATATATATTGTTACATAGCCTATGATTTCATCATCCTTTGTGTAATTTTAACGCTCAGTATGCTGCATGTTTGATCACGAGCGTGTTCTGCCTCAGTTCCCCCCTTCTACCGTTATAGTAGGGTAAGTCGACATTTCTGTTATTCAGTGCGGGATTGTCTTCTCTTTGTCCCCATGGCTTCATTTGCGCGTCCTTATTACAAGTTGTATCAAGCTCTCCTGGCCCCTATATAATGAGCTCAGTCTCTGCATCATGGCCATTTAGATCTGCTCCTCATTTTGTTCACATCTCTGTCCTCCCCTGTACAGATATTATTATTGTGAGTGCTCAAGAAATCTCCAACCATCTAGCAGCTGTGTGTAATTTGAGTATAACTGTTGTTGCATTTTTTCTTGTACTGTATAGCATAAGTTTAATTTGTAGGCCTAGTGAAGTTTTTGTAATTCGTGTGGGGTTCTTTATGTCAGTCATTTTTGATAATAGTTTGTATCTGTAATTATTTATCTGGCATTCACTGAGTATTATCTGGTATCTCATTTTATCAGGGCTGACTTAGATAAATTTACTCTTGCTAATTTCGTGTTAATAGAGGCTATTGCAGTTAACCATATATTTAACCTGTTTTTGCCATTACATTATCCTTATGAGTCCTGAATGTTTTGTTGTTAGTTTAAGCATTAAACTTTAACTTGTAATTTTACCTAACTCTTTTGTTTTGAACCTGGAACTTTACGGGACAGTAGTGACTCTTCGTATTCTCACTTAAAGTGCACATTATCTTTCTCTGTTCCGTAACATAAATTTGGCGACCTCATATCAGGATATTCAGGATATTATCATAAGGATATTGTTTGATATTTTGTGACTGTGATATATTCATGATGGCTACTATTTCTACACTTGATGAAGCCAAAGATTTTTTGTCAAATGTGCAAACAGTGTGTGATATAGAAAACAGAACAAAGAATGAACTTAAGCTTGTTGCTCAACAATTGGGAATTGCTGTTCGCTCTCATCATTCTAAAGATCAAATTGTTGACATGATTAATGAAAGCTTGTTTAATGTAACTCCTCCAAATGAGCAAACGCAGATTGAATTAGCTAAGTTACAGCTAGCCCTGCAGGAGGCTAAGGCTAAGGAGGCGGAGTCTCGTGTGAAGGAAGCTGAATTTCAAGCACAGGCTAAGGAGGCTGAATTTCAGGCAAAAGCTAAGGAGGCTGAGGCACAAGTTGAAATTGCTAGGATTCAGGCAGACCATGAGTATCGCATGAAACAAGGTGGAACTGCATCATCTAGCTCTGATGATTTTGATGTGGCTAAAAATGTTAAACTTGTCCCTCCTTTTAATGAATCTGATTTAACAAAGTATTTTCAGTTGTTTGAGAGGGTAGCTACAGGTTTTAATTGGCCTAAGGAGTATTGGCCAGTACTCCTTCAAACTGTTCTCACCGGTAAAGCTCAAGTAACTTATGCATCTTTGCCTCAGGATCAGTCTGATAATTATGATGTAGTTAAGAGCTTGATTCTTAAGGCCTATGAGCTTGTTCCTGAAGCTTATAGAGTAAAATTTAGGACAACTTATAAGCAAGATAAGCAATCCCATGTTGAGTATGCAAAAATCAAAGAAGATCTGTTAGAGCAGTGGTTAAATTCTAAGAATGTGGATTCTGATTTTGGTAAATTTAAGCAGATGATTTTGCTGGAGGATTTCAAAAGGTGTATTAGTAAAGATGTAAGCCTATATCTTGATGAGAAAAGAATAGATAATTTGTCTGATGCTGCAGTTTTAGCTGATGAGTATGTTCTCACTCACAAGAGATATTCTAGAGAAAAAGGGAAAGCTGAGAGTAAGTACGTTGCCTCTACTCAGAGTACAGGTAACAGGAAAGAGAATAAGGATGATGTTTCTCAGGAAGTAAATACCAGCTTCACCTCTAGATTTCAGAAAAGTAAATGTACTTATTGTAGTAAGCTTGGTCATACTACGGAGAGATGTTTCAGGAGACAGCGTGATGTGAACAAAAAGGAGTCTTTAAATATTCAGTCAATTGGTCTAGTGTCCACTCTTGAGAGTTCCCAGAATTCTTTAACTGAGTTAACTGAACCTGCTTTGAGGGGTAACTTAAATTCTCATGATGGAGCTCCTCTTTTGAGCAGTAACGTGGGTGACACTCTCAAGAGTTCATGTGCTAATTTCCTGTCTGATGGTTTTGTCAGTCCTCTGGACAGTAATGACAGGAAATCAGTTAAAATATATCGTGATACAGGTGCTTGCCAATCCCTTATGCTGACCAGTGTTCTAGGCTCTAATTTTAATTCCTCTGATGAAACTGTAATCTTACAAGGTGTAGGGAATAATTACTTCTCTGTTCCTCTGTGCAGAGTGAATTTAGAGTCTGGTTTTGTTAATGGTTCTGTTATGGTTGGGTTGGTTGAGACACTCCCAATGTCAGGTGTAACTTTCTTACTTGGAAATGATATTGGTGGAAGTCAAGTGTGTCCAGCTCCTCAGTTGTCTAGTGAGCCAGTGACTGCGACCCAGGATTGTGATGTCCCTGATGTGTTCCCTGCATGTGCTGTCACTAGGGCTAAGTCTAAAGTTACTGGTGATTTAGAGGATAATGATGATGATGATGTTATCCTAGCTGACACTTTTCTTGCTAATTTGGACCACTCACCAGATGAGGCAGTACCCCGTAGTGTTGATAATTTGTCTCGTCAAGACTTGGTTGAGTTGCAGGTTGCTGACCCTGAGTTGAAAGGTCTAGCTAACTCTGCTTGCAGTGAGGAAGAGTCAGCTGGTGCTTCTACTTGTTATTATGTAAAGTCAGGAGTACTTATGAGGAAGTGGAGACCCCCAACAGCATCAGCCGACTGTGAATGGGAGGTTGTACATCAAGTTGTCATCCCTCGTGTTTGTAGGCAGGATATCATTAGAGTGGCTCATGATTCCAGTTTGGCAGGACACCTTGGAGTGAGGAAGACTGTGGCACGCATTTTGAAACACTTCTACTGGCCAGGTATCTTCAGGGATGTTTCCTGGTATTGTAAGTCTTGTCACACCTGTCAAGTTGTGGGGAAGTGTAATCAGACCGAAAAGGTTGCACCTCTAGTTCCCATTCCTCCTTTTGAGGCGCCTTTCACCCGTGTGTTGGTGGATATTGTGGGCCCTCTTCCTAAGACTTCTTCTGGATTTTCTTATGTGTTGACCATGATTGATATGGCTACTCGTTATCCTGAAGCCATTCCACTTAGAAACATCTCAGCAAAGAACGTGGTTAAGGAAATGCTAGGGTTCTTCACAAAGTATGGTCTACCCAAGGAGGTACAGTCAGACCGAGGAAGTAATTTCATGTCAAATGTTTTCAAGCAGTCTCTGAAAGAGTTGGGCATCACCCAGATCACGTCTTCAGCTTACCATCCCCAGACCCAAGGAGCGTTGGAGAGATATCATCAAACACTCAAATCGATGCTCAAGAAATACTGTTTGGAACATCAGAAAGACTGGGATAAAGGTCTTCCATTCGTTGTGTTTGCTGCAAGAGAATCTCCAAATGAATCACTGGGCTTCTCACCTTTTGAACTACTGTTTGGCCATGAAGTAAGAGGACCCCTTAAGTTACTCAAGGAATGCTGGCTGTCGGAGGAAGATGACGTCAACCTGCTGGAGTATGTGATGAATTTCAAAGAACGGCTGTCCACTGCTTTACAGCTGGCGAGAGAGAATTTAGGAGCTGCTCAGGAGAAGATGAAGACTTGGTATGACAAGAAGTCCAGGTTACGCCACTTTCAGCCAGGAGATCAGGTTTTGATTCTGCTACCAGTTCATGGGCAACCTCTTCAAGCCAAGTTTAGTGGTCCTTATTTCGTGGAGAAGAAACTCAGTGATGTCAACTATGTCATCGCCACACCAGATCGTAGAAAAGAGCAAGCAACTATGTCACATCAACATGCTAAAGTTATATCACAGGCGGGACGAAAATAATCCAGTCTGCACTGTAGCTGTTCCACCCGAGTCTGCAAGTGAAGCTCTCCCATGCAGTATGAGCCTGAGTGATAGTTTGGGGAAGAATCCTGATATCATGAATGATCTCCAGACTAAGCTTTCTCATCTACCACCCAAGGAAAGGCAGGAGTTTTCGGCATTACTGCAGGAGTACCCGCAAGTGTTCCGTGCCACTCCAGGAAGAACCACTGTGTTGATGCATGATGTCGATGTTGGAGACGCAAAGCCAATTAAATTGCCTCCTTACCGTGTGAACCCAGTGAAAGTTCCTCTCATCCAGAAGGAGCTTGGCTACCTGTTGGACCACAAGATGATTGAGCCCTGTCAGAGCGAGTGGAGTTCTCCTGTCACTCTGGTCCCTAAGCCAGGTGGGTCACAGAGGCTTTGCATCGACTACAGACGTGTTAATCAGATAACCAAAACAGACACTTACCCTCTCCCTCGTGTGGAAGATTGCATAGACAAGATCGGAAAGGCTAGGTACATAAGTAAGTTTGATTTGTTAAAGGGATACTGGCAAGTACCTATGACTGAACGTGCTAGGGAGATCTCATGTTTTGTAACATTAGGAAAGACTTTTGCATGTTCTGTAATGCCATTTACAGATTGTTTTAGAGTAATAAGAAATTTCCTTTGTAAATTTCTTTTTTCTTTGTGGGGAGGTGTTACATAGCCTATGATTTCATCATCCTTTGTGTAATTTTAATGCTCAGTATGCTGCATGTTTGATCACGAGCGTGTTCTGCCTCAGTTCCCCCCTTCTACCGTTATAGTAGGGTAAGTCGACATTTCTGTTATTCAGTGCGGGATTGTCTTCTCTTTGTCCCCATGGCTTCATTTGCGCGTCCTTATTACAAGTTGTATCAAGCTCTCCTGGCCCCTATATAATGAGCTCAGTCTCTGCATCATGGCCATTTAGATCTGCTCCTCATTTTGTTCACATCTCTGTCCTCCCCTGTACAGATATTATTATTGTGAGTGCTCAAGAAATCTCCAACCATCTAGCAGCTGTGTGTAAGTTGAGTATAACTGTTGTTGCATTTTTTCTTGTACTGTATAGCATAAGTTTAATTTGTAGGCCTAGTGAAGTTTTTGTAATTCGTGTGGGGTTCTTTATGTCAGTCATTTTTGATAATAGTTTGTATTTGTAATTATTTATCTGGCATTCACTGAGTATTATCTGGTATCTCATTTTATCAGGGCTGACTTAGATAAATTTACTCTTGCTAATTTCGTGTTAATAGAGGCTATTGCAGTTAACCATATATTTAACCTGTTTTTGCCATTACATTATCCTTATGAGTCCTGAATGTTTTGTTGTTAGTTTAAGCATTAAACTTTAACTTGTAATTTTACCTAACTCTTTTGTTTTGAACCTGGAACTTTACGGGACAGTAGTGACTCTTCGTATTCTCACTTAAAGTGCACATTATCTTTCTCTGTTCCGTAACAATAAATAAATATATATATATATATATATATATATATATATATATATATATATAATTGTTTGGCGAGGCCGAAAGCAAACAAGACTTACAGAAGCAAATGATCGAAAAATGCAAACGAAACCTATAGAAACAAACGAGAGAAAGAAGCAAAGAAAGCCGAAGGAAGCATACGAGACCCAAGGAAGCAAACTAGACCCAAAGAAGCAAACGAGACCCAAAGAAGGGAACGAGACCCAAAGAAGGAAACGAGACCCAAAGAAGGAAACGAGACCAAAGGAAACAAACGAAACCAAAACGAGACCAAAGGAAGCAAACGAAACCCAAAGAAGCAAACGAGACCCAAAGAAGCAAACGAGACCCAAAGAAGCAGACGAGACCAAAGCAGTACCCGTGGGACGCCCTTAACGTTACACCTAAACATTCTTTTATATGTTATTGATATTTTGGATATTTCGTAACACATCGTCCTCAGCTATTGATTCTGCAGGGCACACCTTAATATTCTCGTGTATTTTTTAAACTATCGATATTCATACGATATAAAACGTCCAAAGAAAATATCAATGTGTAATTAAAAAAAAAAAAAAAAAAAAAAGAATCGCCAATAAAAATGAGCTACGAAGCTTCACCTTTACAGATTAACATCATCCTGTATTTTTTTTTTGTCGAGTTTCAGACTACAAGAAAATGCTAACGTGTAATGTGCAAAATAAATTACTAAGGAAGAGGTGTTACGTAGCCTCCCAAACCACCAAGTGACTGAAGGAAGAAGGGTGTGGAGGAGGGAAGTGTATGAGAGGGTGTGGAGGAGAGAAGTGTATGAGAGGGTGTGGAGGAGGGAAGTGTATGAGAGGGTGCGGAGGAGGGAAGTGTATGAGTGTCACGGGGTTTTTATAATATCACGGTGTTTTTAAAATAAAGAGTTAAATGTTATTTAAATTGATATTAATATTCAATAATATTAAAGAGCAGGGACAATGATTGTCTTGCTAAATCGTGCAACGATTCTCTAAGAACGAGAATTTAAAAACTTTCTCAACGGTACACAGCAGAGACTAATTACTCACAGTTGCTGAATTACTGTACTGTTAGCCTCTGGAGAAAGTTACTTCACCCCTGACAATAAATAACTAATACTAATAATAATATCAGGCTCTTGCTGATGCTTTAACTCCTATCTGGCACAACGGATTTTAAATTAATACAACAAGACTGGTCTAAGTACCAGTTATGAAAGCAAACGTTTATGCAAGCTAGGAGCTATATGGAAAATAAGCTAAATTTGGAGAAATGAAACAAGATTTTACTTTACATTGAGCTCAAGAAAAAGAACTGTTAAATTTATTAATTACAAAAAATAAATTTAACGTTACAATTCAAATCAAATTAAATGAGACGCACTCACTCACTCACACAAAAGCTAAATACTTACGCCTAGGAAAAAACACCTTAACTAAACTCTTATGACTACAAAATACAAAAAGGAAATACTAGTCAATGAATGCGGTGTATCACCCAAAGCTGGAGAACTAAAGGTGGGAGCTTGGAGAAACTGTAAGCGGAGTTTGGGTACTAGCTGACCTCTCGCACTGCTGCACAGGTCCTGTCTCCGTCACAGCAAACACTAGACTGAATTCAAATAATGTATAGGCAGGACGCACGAGCCACCGGAAGAAGGCGTGGCTAACGGTTTAGGCAAGCAGAGGCGAACGATAAAGAAACAATTGTATCGCTCAGTAGAGCACTTAGTGACGTGCATTAAATCGGTCACTTTTGAAAGTGACGAATGTTTTGAAAAGTATACTCCGAAATGGAGGGAGAAACGGTTAGCTGAGCGATACACAGTGAG
>NC_137011.1:28412686-28825186 GCF_032717465.1 Coenobita brevimanus | reverse complement strand
ATCTAAAGTTAACAAAAATAAAATCTGAAGGTTTATAAAAGTTGTGTATAACTTCGTGTTGGCATTCATTTATTCAGATACTTGAGCATTTAGTTAGCAGTTTTTGGAGAATGGTACCATTAGAAATTGCTACATTGTATGACAGAAAAAATATTTTTACATTTGTGTAACTAAGTACCGGTATTGAAATTATTTGTACATCTGAAATAATGAGCCATAATCAAAAAACAAAACCATGAGACTAGGTAGGCTATGCTTGGTCACATACGGCCATGTCATAATAATATTAGCTTAAGATTCTTCTGTGTGGTAATATAATCAGCTTTGGAATATGCTGTCTTGATTACCACTGGCAACTCAGCCTTAACCAGTAGTGTACAGACAGGACTTGAACAGGTATGTATCTGGATTCTGGGCAGTGACTTTCAGCCTGAACCATCAATGGATAGACAGGACATGAAGTTAACAGTATTCAGTATACTGTTTTTGAAATATTAGCTCAACAGTATACAGTAATAAACAGAAAAATTAAATAAATTAAAAATCAAATAAATCGAATAATTAAAAAAAATCATTGATTTTATTTTAAATAAACAAAATCACCAACCGTGGGTAGATGGTTGTTAGGTAGGTGGTAGTGCGGTAGGTGATAGTGTGGTACAGTACTGTAGATGGTAGTGTCGTAGCCAACACTCCCTCAAGACTATTTCCTCTCACCCCAAGTCCCACAAAGGATACTTGTTCGTCCACTGAGGGTAAGACAGCTTCCTATTCTTCTAGACACGTGCCAGGTCTCGTCACGTGTTTTCTTACGTTTCCACCCATTTTCATACTCCACTTCCTTCTCCCTTTGTTTTCTTACGTCTCCACGTATTGATATACTGCACTTTCATCCTTCTCTGCGACTCTTCATTTCCCCACTGTCTTCCACCACTCCCTGCAGCTTCCCATGCTTCCTGAGCTTTTGTTCTAACCTCCTCACGATGCTTACGCCGGAGAGTTTTAGATACATCTCTAAGTGGCCTGCAACGCTCTATGTCCATGGCAACCGCGTCCTCTTCCCGAGTCCTTTCTTCTTCTTCGTTCATTTCTCCTTCTCTATCTCCTTCCTGCCTTCCAATACCTCCCCTCTGACCAGGTTTCTGTCTGAGCTGGCCGGGCGGATAAGATGATGATGTGGAGTGGCAGCACGGTCTGCACATTTTCTTAATGGCGTCGTAGATCACAGCGTCATTGGTGGCGTGGCGATGCAGCCCGTCGGGGTGGTTCATGTCACCCACCATGTGATTGTTGCCATCCCGACACATATGTGGTAGGTGGTGGTGTAGTCAGTGGCGGTTTGGTAGGTGGTGGTGTGGTAGGTGGCGGTGTGGTAGGTGGTGGTGTGGTAGGTAGTGGTGTGGTAGGTGGTGGTGTGGTAGGTGGCGGTGTGGTAGGTGGTGGTGTGATAGGTGGTGGTGTGGTGGGTGGTGGTGTTGTAGATAGTGGTGTGGTACATGGTGGTGTGGTAGTGTGGTAGGCAGTAGCATGGTAGCGTGGTAGCTTGGTAGGTAGTTGTGTGGTAGCTTGGTAGATGTTTGTGTGGTAGCGTTGTAGGTGGCAGTATGATAAATGATGGTGTGGTAGTGTGGTAGTATGGTAGGTGGCGGTATTGTACGTGGTGGGATTGTAGATGGTCGTGTAGTAGTTTGGTAGGCTGCAGTATGGTAGGTGGTGGTGTCGTAAGTGTTGGTGTGGTAGGTGGTAGTATGATAGGGTGTTGTGCGGTAGGTGGTGTTGTGGTAGGTGGTTGTGTGGTAGGTAGTTATGTGCTAGGCTGTAGTGTGGTAGATGGTGGTGTAATAGGTGGTAGTGTGACAGGTTTTGGTGTGATCGGTGGTAGTGTGGTAGGTGGTAGTTTTTTAGGTGGTAGTATGGTAGATGTTGGTGTAGTAGGTGGTAGTGTGGTAGCTGGAGTTATAGCAGATGGTAGTGTGATGGGTGGTGGTGTGGTAGGTGGTAATGTGCTTGTGGGGGTGTGAGAGGTGGTAGTGTGGTAGGTTGTGGTGTGATGGGTGGTGGTTTGGTAGCTGGTGGTGTGGTCAGTGATAGTGTGATAAGTTGTAGTGTGGTTGGTGGTGGTGTGGTAGGCGGTAGCGCAGTAGGTGGTGGTGTGATAGTGTTGGTGTGGTACACGGTGGTGTGGTAGATGGTAGTGTGGTAAAGGGTGTGGTAGGTGGTAGTGTGGTAGGTGGTGTGGTAGGCTGTGGTCTGGTAGGTGGTGGTGTTGAAGGTGGTAGCGTAGTAGGTGGTGGTGTGGTAGTGTTGGTGTGGTAGGTGGTAGAGTGGTAGGTGGTAGAGTGGTAGGCGGTGTGGTAGATGGTATTGTGGTAGGTGGTAGTGTGGTAGGCAGTGTGGTGGATGGTAGTGTGGTAGGTGGTGTGGTAGGTTGTGGTGTGGAAGGTGGTAGTGTGATAGGTGATGTGGTAGGTGGTAATGTGGTAGACTCTGGTGTGGTGGGTTTTTGTGTGGTAGATGATGGTGTGGTAAATGGTAGTGTGGTCGGTCGTGGTGTTGTAGGTGATAGTGTGGTAAATAGTTGTGTGGTAGGTGGTAGTTTGGTAGGTGGTATTGTAGGTGCTGGTGTGGTAGGTGGTGACGTATAGATGATGATGTAATGGGTTGTGTGGTATGTGGTGGTTTGATGGGTGGTGTGGTAGGTGGTGGTGTAGTGGGTGGTGGTGTGGTAGGTGGAGATGTGGTAAAGTGATAGTGTGGTAGGTGGAGTGGGAGGCTGTGGTGTGTTAGATGGTAGTGTGGTTGATGATGTGTTGAGTTGTGGTAGGTTGATGTGGTAGATGGTGGGGTGGTAGGTGGTAGTTTGGTAGGTGGAGGTGTGGTAGGTGGTGGTGTGGTAGGTGTTTGTGTGATAGATAGTAGTGTGGTAGGTGGTAGTGTAGTAGGATGTGGTGTGGTGTGTGGTGGTGTGGAAGGTGGTAGTGTGGTAGGTGATGTCATGGTAAATGTAGGTGTGGCAGGTGGTAGTGTGGCAGGTGGTGGTGTGGTAGGTTGTGGTTGGTAGGTCATGGTGTGATAGATGGTGATGTTTTTGTTGTTGTTGGTGTGGTATTGTGGTAGTTGGTGGTGTGGTATTGTGGTAGTTGGTGGTGTGGTATTGTGGTAGTTGGTGGTATGGTAGCAGGGGCATGTTTAACCAAAGCGGGGCCCAGGGCACTTGGTGAGCGGCGGAGCCCCTTCACTTTTAACACACACACACACACACACACACTGTGCCACGCAATATATATATATATATATATATATATATATATATATATATATATATATATAGAGAGAGAGAGAGAGAGAGAGAGAGAGAGAGAGAGAGAGAGAGAGAGAGAGAGAGAGAGAGAGAGAGAGAGAGAGAGAGAGCTCCAGCCTCTCACTTCACGTGCCGCCCGCGAGCGGGACAGGGTTAGAACGCGAACCATCTCGTAAACTTCTAATCGTCTCTCTCTCTCTCTCTCTCTCTCTCTCCACATGGTCGACTGAATAGATAAATTTATCTTATGCAGAGCAGACCGAGAGCACGGGTATTATTTGTACAGCAGAGTTAAAACTCTCTAGTATTGTTGTAATTAATATGAATTTACTGAAATGTTTATATGCGGTATGCATTTATTTTTTCTGCTATATGCAGGGCCCCATGGACCACGGGGCCTAGGGCACGTGCCCTGGGGTAAACATGTCCCTGTGTGGTAGGTGGTAATGTGGTTGGTGGTAGTTTGGTAGATAGTGGTGTAGTAGGTTGTGGTGTGGTGGGTGGTGGTGTGATGCTGTGGTAGATGGTAGTTTTGTAGTGTGGTAAGGGGTAGTGTGGCACGTGGCAGTGTGGTATGTGGTAGTGTGGTAGGTGACACTGTGGTAGGTGATGGTGTGGTAGTTTGATATGTGATGATGTCGTAAGTGGTGGGGTTGTAGGTGGTGGAGTGGTAGATGGGTTGGTTTTAGTATGGTTAATGTTGATGTAGTAGTTTGTGGTGTGGTAGGCTGTGGTGTAGTAGGTTGTGATGTGGTAAATGGTGTGTGGTAAGTGGTGGTGTGGTAGGTGGTGGTGTGATGGGTGTTTTTTTGGTAGATGGTGGTGTGGTAGGATGTTATGGTAGGTGGTGGTGTAGTAGGAGGTTGTGTGGGAGGTAGTGTGGTAGGTGGTGTTGTGGTAGGGTATGATTTGGTAGGATGTAGCGTGATAAGGTTAGGTGTTGTAGGATGTGGTGTGGTAGGTGGTGGTGTGTTAGTTGTTATTGTGGTAGGTGCTGTGGTTGGGGATGGAGTAGTAGGTGGTAGTGTCGTAGGCTGTGGTGTGGTAGGTGTTGGACTGGTAGATGTTGGTGTGGTAGGTGGTGGTGTGGCAGGTGGTGATGTGGTAGGTGGTGGTTGGTAGGTATTGGTGTGGTAGGTCTTGGTGTGATAGTTGGTGGTGTTGTTGGTGGTGTGGTAGTTGGTAGTGTGGTTGACGGTAATGTGAATGGTGGTAGTTTGGTAGATAGTGGTGTAGTAGGTTGTGGTGTGGTAGGTGGTGGTGTGGTTCTATGGTAGCTAGTAGTGTTGTAGTGTGGTAGGTGGTAGTGTGGTAGGTGATAGTGTGGTAGATGATGGTGTGGCATGTGATGGTGTGGTAGTGCGATAGGTTGTGTGGTAGGTTTTGGTGTGGTAGGTTATTGTGTGGAAGGTTGTGGTGTGGTAGGTTTTGACGTGGTAGGAGGTGGTGTGGTGCTGTGGCAGGTGGTAGTGTTGTACCGTAGTAGGTGAAAGTTTGGTAGGTGATGGTATGGTAGTGAAGGGGTGGTGGTGTGGTAGGTGGTGCGGTTGCAGGTGGCGAAGTGGTAGAGTGGTAGGCTGTAGTGTAGATGGTGATATAGTAGGTTGTGGTGTGGTAGGTGGTAGTGTAATAGACTGTGGTGTGGTAGGTGGTAGTGTGATAGGCTGTGGTGTGGTAGGTGGTAGTGTGGTAGCTGTGGTGCAGTATTTGGTAGTATGATAGGTTGTGGTGTGGTAGGTGGTACTGTGATAGGTTGTTGTATGGTTGGTGGTGTGGTAGGTTTTGATGTGGTTGGTGGTAGTTTGATAGCTGATGGTGTGGTAGTTGGTGGTGTGGTAGGTTGTGGTGTGGTACATGGTGGTGTGGTTGGTGGTAGTGTGATAGGTTGTTGTGTGGTAGGTGGTGGTGTGGTAGGTGGTGGTGTGGTACATGGTGGTTTGGTAAGTGGTAGTGTGATGGGTTGTGATGTGGTTGGTGGTAGTCAGATAGGTGGTGGTATGGTGGTAGTTGGTGGTGTGGTAGGTGGTGTGGTAGCTGGTGGTGTGGTTGGTGGTAGTGTGATAGGTTGTGGTGTGGTAGGTGGTGGTTTGGTAGGTGGTAGTGTGATGGGTTGTGATGTGGTTGGTGGTAGTTTGATAGGTGGTGGTATGGTAGTTGGTGGTGTGGTAGTTGGTGGTGTGGTAGTTGGTGGTGGTGTGGTAGTTGGTGGTGTGGTAGGTGGTGGTGTGGTAGTTGGTGGTGTGGTAGTTGGTGGTGTGGTAGGTGGTGGTGTGGTAGCTGGGGGTGTGGTTGGTGGCAGTGTGATAGATGGTGGTGTGGTAGGTGGTGATGTGGTACATGGTGGTTTGGTAAGTGGTAGTGTGATGGGTTTTTATGTGGTCGGTGGTAGTTTGATAGGTGGTGGTGTGGTAGTTGGTGGTGTGGTAGGTGGTGGCGTGGTTGGTGATAGTGTTGTAAGTTGTGGTGTAATAGGTTGAAATATGGCAGGGGGTAATGTGGAAGGTGGTAGTGTGGTAGGTGGTAGTGTGATTTGTGGTGATGTGGTAGATGATCTGATGATGTGGTTGATGATGATATCGTAGATAGTAGTGTGTTGGTGGTGGTGTGGTAGGTGGTTGTATGGTAGGTGGTGGTTTGGCAGGTGGTGGTGTGGTAGGTGGGAGTGTGACATGTGATGATCTGGTAGGTGGTGGTGTGGTAGATGGTTGTGTGGTAGGTGGTGGTGTGGTAGGTGATTGTGTGGAAAGTGGTAATGTGGTAGGTGGTAGTGTGGTTTGTGGTGATGTGGTTGATGATGATGTGGTAGATAATAGTGTGTTGATGGTGGTGTGATAGGTGGTGGTGTGGTAGGTTGTGGCGTGGTAGGTGGTGGTGTGGTAGGTTGTGGTGTGGTACATGGTGGTGTGGTAGGTGGTAGTATGATAGGTTGTGATGTGGTTGGTGGTAGTGTGATAGGTGGTGGTGTGGTAGTTGGTGGTGGGGTAGGTGGTGGTGTGGTAGGTGGTGGTGTGATAGGTGGTGTGGTAGGTGGTGGTGTGATAGGTGGTGGTGTGGTAGGTGATAGTGTGGAAAGTGGTAGTGTGGTAGGTGGCAGTGTGGTTTGTGGTGATGTGGTTGATGTTGATGTGGTAGATAGTAGTGTGTTGGTGGTGGTGTGGTAGGTGTTGGTGTGGTACGTGATGGTGTGGTAGGTGTTGGTATGGTAGATGGTTATGTGGTAGGTGGTGGTGTGGTAGTTGGTGGTGTGGTAGGTGGGAGTGTGATAGGTGATGGTTTGGTAGGTGGTGGTATGGTAGGTGGTGGTGTGGAAAGTGGTAGTGAGATAGGTGGTAGTGTGGTAGGTGGTGATGTGGTTAATGATGGTGTGGTAGGTGTTGGAGTTTCAGGTGTTTTATCGGTAGGTGATGGTGTGGTAGATGGTGGTGTGGTAGTTTTTTTCATTTTTTAGGCTGTGGTGTTTTACATGGTGGTGTGGTAGGTGAAGGTGTGGTAGGTGGTGCTTTGATAAGAGGCGTGGTAAGTGGTGGTGTGGTAGGTGGTGGAGTGGTAGTTTTTTATACTTTTTAGATTGTGGTGTTTTACGTGGTGGGGTGGTAGGTGGTGCTTTGGTAAGAGGCGTGGTAAGTGGTGGTGTGGTAGGTGGTGGTGTGGTAGGCGGTGGTTTGGCAGGTTGTGGTTTGGTAGGTGGTGGTGTGGTTGGTGGTGGTGTGGTTGGTGGTGGTGTGGTAGGTGGTGGTTTGATAGGTTGTGGTTTAGTAGGTGGTATTATAGGTGCTGGTGTGGTAGGTGACTGTGTGGTAGGTAGTGTTGTGGTGCATGGTGGTGTGGTAGGTGGCGATGAGGTTGGGTGGTTGTTTGGTAGGTGGTGTGGTAGGTGTTCGTTTGGTAGATGGTGGTGTGGTAGGTGGCGGTGTGATTAGTGGCGGTGTGGTATGTGGTGGTTTTGCAGGTGATGTGGTCGGTGGTGGTTTGGTAGTGTGATAGGTGGCATTCTGGTAGGTGATGGTGTACAGGATAGTGTGGTAGTGATAGGTGGTGGTGTAGTAGGTGGTGGAGCTGTAGGTGGTGGGGTAGTTGATTGGTAGGTTGAGGTGTGGTAGGTTGTGGTGTGGTAGGTGGCAGTGTGATAGATGGTTGTGTGGTAGGTTGTGGTGTGGTATGTTGTGGTGTGATAGTCTGTGGTGTGACAGGTGGTAGTGTGATAGATGGTGGTATGGTAGGTGGTGCTGTGATAGACTGTAGTGTGATAGGTGATGGTGTTGTAGGTGGTTGAGTGATAGGTTGTAGTGTGATAGGTGATGGTGTGGTAGGTGGTGGTGTGATAGGTTGTAGTGTGATAGGTGATGACGTGGTCGGTATTACAGTAGTGTGGTAGGTGGTGGTGCGATAGATTGTAGTGTGGTAGGTGGTAGTGTAGAAGGTGGTAGTGTGGTAGGTGGTGGTGCAGTGAGATGTGGGTCAGTAGAGTTACTATCAGGATTTCAGGTAATCTTAAGAAAAACTCCGTCTTGCCGTCTCGATGGTTTATTGAGGGGGCTCAGATGTTACCCCTACAGCGTGTAGTTATTTTCTGACATCTCATGTAAACTTGTAAGCCAGAGCCAGAGAGTAGCAGTGGTGCTGAATGTCATCTCCAACCTGTGGGCAGACTAAGCCAGAGCCAGAGAGCAGCAGTGGCGCTGAATGTCACCTCCAACCTGTGGACAGACCAGACTAAGCCAGAGCCAGAGAGTAGCAGTGATGCTGAATGTCACCTCCAACCTGTGGACAGAAAGGCTCTGCTGTTGTCACTCCTGACTCACAGATGGGTCAGCTCGAAACATCCGGTGGCTCACCCCCACCCAGGTAGGTAGGTAGGTAGGTAGGTCGGTCGGTAGGTAGGTAGGTAGGTGAGTAGGTAGGTGGGTAGGTAAATAAGTAGATGGGAAGGTAGGTAAGTAGGTGGGTAGGTAAGTCGCTTCTTCCTACAGTGTGATAGGCGCTGGTGTGGTACATGGTTGTTTTGTAGGCGGTGTGTGGGAGGTGGTGGTGTGGTAGGTGGTAGAGTGGTAGGTTGTGGTGTGGCAGATGGTGTGGTAGGTGATGGTTTAGTAGGTGATGGTGTAGTATGTGGTGAAGTGGTGGGTTGTGGGGTTGTAGATATTGGTGTCGTAGGTTGTGGTGTTGCAGGTAGTGGTGTGACAGTGTGGTAGGTAGTAATGTGGATGGTAGTGGTGTGGTAGGTGATGGTTTGGTAGGTGACAGTGTGGCAGGTAGTGGTGTGACTAGGTGTTGTAGTGGTGGGTTGTGAAGTGGTAGATGTTGGTGTGGTAGGCTGTGGTGTTGCAGGTAGTGGTGTTATAATGTGGTAGGTAGTAATGTGGATGGTGATGGTGTGCTAGGTGATTATTTGGTAGCTGGTGGTGTGGCAGGTGGTGGTTTAATAAATAGTAGTTTGATAGGTGGTGTGGGAATTAGTGGTATGGTAGACTGTGGTGTGGTAGGTGGCGGTTTTTGTTGGTGGTGTGCTAGGTGGGCGTTTGGTATGTGGTGGTGTGGTAGGAGGTGGTGTGGTAAGTGGTTGTGTGGTAGGAGGTGGTGGTTTGGTTGGTGATGTGGTAGGTGGTGGTTTGGTACTGTGACAGGTGGTAGTACTGTAGTGTGGTAGATGACAATGTGGTAGGTGATGGTTGATAGTGTGGTAGTGTGATAGGTGGTGGAGTTGTAAATGGTGGGGTGATTGACTGGTGGGTGGTAGTTTGGTAGGTGGTGGCTTAGTAGGCTGTGGTGTGGTAGGTGGTTGTGTGATAGATTGTGCTGTGGTAGGTGTTACTGTGATAGGTGGTGGTGTGGTCGGTGTTAGTGTGGTAAGTGGTGGTGTGATAGGCTGTAGTGTGGTAGATGGTAAAGTGGTAAATGGTGGTGTGGTAGATGGTGGTGTGATAGATCTTAATATGGCAGGTGGTAGTGCGGTAGTTTGTGGTGTGGTAGGTGGTGGTGTGGTAGGTGGTGGTGTGGTAGATGGTGGTGTGGTAGGTTGTGGTGTGGTAGGTGGTGGTTTGGTAGGCGGTGTGATATGTGGAGGTTTTGTAGGTGGTGGTGTGGTAGTTGGTGGTGTGGTAGGTAGTGGTTTGGTAGGTGATGTTGTGGTAGTTTGGGGTGTGGTAGGTGGTGGTTTGGTAGATGGTGGTGTGGTAGGTGGTAGTGTGGTAGGTGGTGGTGTGGTAGGTCATGGTTTGGTTGGTGGTGTGGTAGGTGGTAGTTTGGTAGGTTGCGGTTTGGTAGTTGGTGTGGTAGGTGGTGGTTTGGTAGATGGTGGTGTGGTAGGTGGTGATGTGGTAGGTGGTGTGTTAGGTGGTGTTTTAGTAGTGATAGGTGATAGTGTTGTAGTGTGGTAGATGGTAGTGTGCTAGGTGGTGGTATGGTAGGTTTTGGTGTGAAGAGTAAAGGTTTGGTAGGTTGCGGTTTGGTAGGTGGTTGTGTGGTGGGTGGTGGTTTGGTAGCTGGTAGTTTGGTAGGTGGTGGTATTTTAGTTTTTTTTGTGTGTGTATGGTTTGGTAGGTGGATTTGTGGTCTTTTTTTGGTAGGTGTTGGTGTAGGTGGTGCTTTGGTAGGTGTGGTAGGTGGTGGTTAGGTGGGTGATGGTTTGGAAGGTGGTGTGGTAGGTGTTGGTGTGGTAGGTGGCAGTGTCAGGTGGTGGTGTGGTAGGTGGTGGTGTGGTAGGTGGTGGTATAGTAGGTGATGTGGTAGGTGGAGGTTTGGTAGATGATGGTATGGTAGGTTGGGGTTTGGTATGTGGTGGTGTGGTAGGTTGTGGTTTGGTAAATGGTAGTTTGGTAGGTGGTGGTGTGGTACGTGGTGGTGTGGTAGGAGGTGGTTGTGTCGGGCTTGCAACGATCAAGTACTTGCCGTCCACCCAAATACCGCTGCTCCTGACGTCATCTACACCTCTTACTCACACGGCCCCCTCAGACCGAGGCCTGGGTCGAGTGGGGGTAGAGGGGGAGAGGAGGAAGGCGGAGAAAGGAGGAGTGAAGAAGACGGATGCGGGGCAGACAAATACGGAGCAGGGGACGATAGGACAATGGATCGCCAACGTCAGAAGTTCCTGAAAGCAGTGTATAAAACACTCCAACGTAAGCATGGTGCTGAGGTTTTGGCACGTGCCCAGCAGGAGTGGAAAAGAGCACAGGGAACTGGGAGACTGCGAGGGCTGGAGAGAATTGCAGAGGAAAGGGAAGATGAAACACAAGAATAAATGAAGTGAATAAGGGAGTGATGGGAGAAGGAGGGTGACTATGTAAGGAGGGTGACTATGTAAGGGGCAAAAAACACCCAGGACGCACATTCATAATAGCTCTTGAGGGGCCAGGGTGCAGAGGCTAATGTACTCGGAGTGCCCTGGGGGGTCCCGGGGGTGGTTGTCATCTGTGAAATCTCCACTCATAATGGTGTGCCAGTGAGTGAGAACAGAGGGTGTATACTGGGATGGAGTATGGTGTATTAGTGACTCAATATCCGTATGGAGGTGTATATAAGCATGCTCATGAGAGAGATGGGGCTAGAGAAGGTTTGGCAGTCAGATAGAATTGTCTTGTGTCCAGCTGGGACAGACGGGCAGAACAGCCACGACCATGACTTCGCGGTACTGGTGAGTAGAAGTAGTTGAAGAATAGTCTTGCGGGAGAGTAACGCAAGTTGAATAGGTGCCGTTAGAGTAAAATAAAGTACCGGCAGACTCTACTCGGAAAAAACAGCAATATTATTTGACGCGTATGTTCCAGGTCGTGGCGAATATTAATTAAGTAGTAGAATTAACTTAGAGTAAGACTTATAACATTTAAGTGAACCTTTATCACTAATGGATGGTTGTCTAGTCTCTTGAATAAGTAGACTGAAGTCATATATGGCTATCATGTTAAGTACTTAGTTGCTGTTAAGTCATAAATGAGCGAATGAGACTTCCCTTGTGTCGAGATGAGACTCGGGATATTAAGTTAATGTTATAGCTGTGTAACTTGTTTCTGAAGTAGTGTAACTACTCTGTAACATTGTTAATAATTAAAGTAAAAATTGTTTCTGTGTTTTGTAACCTTAGTGTGGAACTGTTAATTTTTGGAAGTCCGGGAGGGAGTCTGGGGTAGAAAGGGGTATTTAATATCTTGTTGTCCTAACCTACGAGGTTGTAGGCCCCCTCTGGGCTTGTCTCCGCACTCTCCGCTGCTACTGTCACACGCTACCAACTATTCATTAGTGGCAGCCGTTCACCGTACTTGGCGAGACTGAGTGAGAAACATACCAAGGGTTATGTAGAGAGTGTAGAATACGACAGTTGGTAGGTGGTGGTGTGGTAGGAGGTGGCTGATAGGTGGTGTGGTATGTGGTGGTATGATAGGTGGTGTGGTAGGTGGTGGTGTGGCAAATGTTGGTTTGGTAAGTGGTGGTATGGTAGGTTGTGGTGCAGTATGCGGTAGTTTGGTAGATGGTGGTGTGGTAGGTGGTGTGGTAGATGGTGGTTAGTAGGTGGTGTTGTAGGTGGAGGATTGGTAGGTAGTGGTTGGTAGGTGGTGGTTTGGTAGGCGGTGGTATGGTCAGTGGTGGTGTGGTATAGTGTCGTACCCTACACTCCCCTAGTAACCAATTATGTACTTAGCACCCAGCCTCACTGAGCACGAAAACTGACCGTAATTAAATCGTGGTTGGCAGCGTGAAAGCAATAGCAGTGGGGAGTGTGGAGACAAATCCAGAGAGAATCTGTAACACCGAAGTTAGAACAAGTTACTGTGTTTCTCCTTCAGTCCCAATTCCATCTCGGACCACAAAGAATAACTGCTCCACACACTGTTCCAAAACACGGAGGACTTTTTTATTTTAATAATTGTGTGCAAGATATTTACAATGCTTCGGCAATGCTTTAGGGGGAGGCGGTGGCTGAGTCGGTAGAAAGGCGGCCTGCAGTCATGATGGACCCAGGTTCGACCCGCCGACATGTCGTAAAAATACTCCCGCTAATACTAATACACCAGTCCTGTATGAGACAGCCCTAGCATGTATTCAATATGGACGGTGAGTGTTAGCGCCGAAGTGGTGACATGTGGAGGTGTAGGAGGACTACTGGGCCTTGGGATAGGCTACTGCCCCCGAGATATAGGCCCTGAAGCCTTTGCCCAGAGTCGGACACATAAAAAAGAAAAAAAGTTACACAAGGTAGTTACGTGACTTCAACGACACAAATGTAAACAAATCGCTTAATACATGGAGTTTTAACTCAAGCACAAGTAAAACATATGAAATGTCACTCAGTCATTTGTTTATGACTCGTTGATCATACTTAAGTACAAATACCTTACATGGAGCTCGGTTATCTAACTTAATATCTCACTCACTGAGTATTTTATGTTCACTTACTTCCTATACGGTCTATCAGTGAGTTAATAATATTATTTACTTTACCTCTCAACCAGGGACAAAGACAGGAAAAATAATAATGAAGGACTCTAAGCAGAAATCTATTGGCACTTTACGTTACTCTTAGGGCGTTTTTGCTTACCTTGCCTTACACTTTCACAAGTCTTCCCTATTTTCAGTTATATACTTCCACTCACCAGTTCCGTGCGTAGACCATGATTGTGACTGTCTGCCTCCCTCAGCAGGATGGATGCGTCCTTAGGGAACGGCATTTGTACTTCCCCCCTGGAGAAGCTACAAGTTTTTTTTTTTTTTTCTAAATCTGTCACCTTTATGATCGTCCTTATATTCATTTCATGGAGACATGTCTTGCCCAGTCTTTGAGTCATTGATACTAAACTTTGCTGATATTAGACCTCACTTTCTCATTCTCACAACTACCTGCTGTAATGGATGACTAATACTAAACCTCGCATTTACACCTCAGAAAGGATCTCTAGTCATCCACAAACGATATGACATCAGTTTATTTATTTGGACGGCTAAGTGCTCCCGTTTATGGGCCTTGCTCCCGCGTATCTCCACGCGCTGAGTGCTTCCGCCCATTAACTATTCGACCTCCTTCTCCCTCTGTTGTCTCACTTCTTCACCAGTTAGGATATTTCACTTCTTCCTGCGCGATTTTCTTCATTCTCCTCCGTCCTCCAGCCCATTCTGCAGCTTTCCATGCTTCCTGTGATCTTGTTCTAATTTCTGCACGATGCTTACACCGGAAGGCTATGCTCTGTCCGTGGCAACTGCGTCTTCTCCATCCCTTGTTTCTTCTTCATCCTCTTCATTTTCTCCATTCCTTCTCTCTTCTTCATCCTCTTCTCCATTCCTTTTTTCTTCTTCATCTTCTCCATTCCTTCTTTCTTTTTCATCCTCTTCTCCATTCCTTCTTTCTTTTTCATCCTCTTCTCCATTCCTTCTTTCTTTTTCATCCTCTTCTCCATTCCTTCTTTCTTCATCCTCTTCCTCTTCTTCATTCCTTCTTTCTTCTTCATCCCCTTCTTCTCCATTCTTTCTTTCTTTTTCATCCTCTTCTTCTTCTCCATTCCTTCTTTATTCTTCATCCTCTTCTTCTCCATTCCTTCTTTCGTCTTCATCCTCTTCTTCTTCTTCATTCCTTCTTCTTCATCCTCCTCTTCTCCGTTCCTTCTACCTTCTTCATCCTCTTCTTCTCCATTCCTTCTTTTTTCTCCATTCCTTCTTCTTCTCCATTCCTTCTTTCTTCTTCATCCTCTTCTTCTCCATTCCTTCTTTCTTGTTCATCCTCTTTTTCTTCTCCATTCCTTCTTTCATCTTCATTCTCTTCTTCTTCATTCCTTCTTTCGTCTTCATCCTCTTCATCTTCTCCAATACCTTCCTTCTGCTCAGGCCTCTGTCCAAGGGGGCCAAGCGGATAGGATGATGGTGTGAAGCAGACTGGTTTTCCCTTTATTTTAATGGGATCATAATTCGCGGTGAGAAGGGTGCTGTTGTCGGAGTAGGCCACGTCACCTTCCATGTGACTGTTGCCGTCCCGACAGCAGTGTGGTAGGTGGTGGTGTGGTAGTAAGTGGTATGATAGGTGGTAGTATGGTAGGTGGTATGGCAGGTAATAATAATAATAATAATGATAATAATAATAATAGTTTTATTTCGTCAATAGAAACATAGCTAATAGTATGTGTAATACATGGTGTGTGTGTGTGTGTGTGTGTGTGTATATATATATATATATATATATATATATATATATATATATATATATATATATATATATATATAAGGAAGATGAATACCAGCGCGTGGATGAACATCTTGTTTATTTATCGGGAACGTTTCGGCTTTAGCCATCATCAGCCTAAAAAAATTGGTATCTTTGATTTACCAAAAGAGAATAAAAAGTAATGATATTTAGATTTCACAATCAAGTGAACATACAATTAAATTCATAAAAGGAAAAAAAAAGAAAAAATATGGAAAGGATGTGCCTTACTATTTAACAGATAGGTCAGTAGTCAGGTAATATTTGTGGTTAAAAACTTCGTCAACTGTTAAAAACTTAAAATGCTCATATTGGTTTAAAAAGTTAAAATTATGCTATTACATAACTTTTTTTTTTTAACCAATATGAGCATTTTAAATTTTTAACAGTTGACCAAGTTTTTAACCACAAATATTACCTGACTGCTGACGTATATGTAAAATAGTAAGGCACATCCTTTCCATATTTTTTCTTTTTTCTTTTATGAATTTAATTGTATGTTCACTCGATTGTCTAAGAACGAGAATTTATAAACTTTCTCAACAGTACACAGCAGAGACTAATTCCTCACAATTGCTGTTTATTGGTACTGTTAGCCTCTGGAGAAAGTGACTTCACCCCTGACAATAAATAACTAATACTATTAATGATATCAGGTTCTTGCTGATGCGTTAACTCCCAGAAGGCACAACGGATAAGACTGGCCCAAGTACCAGTTATGAATAGCAATGCGTTTATGCAAGCTAGGAGCTATAACTAGAATAAGCTTAATTATGGAGAAATGAAACACGAGTTTACATTACATTAAGCTCAAAGAAAAAATAAATAAATTTATTGATTACAAAGGAATAAATTTAACGTTACATTTCAAAGTGAATTCAAATAAAGAGATCGCACTCACTCACTCACTCAAAAGCTAAATTCTTAAACCTAGGAAAACTGCGGCGCAGCCAGCTGGCATGTGAGGGAACAGCACCTTAACTAAACTCTTAAGTCTCGGAAAACGAAAAGGAAATACTGGTCAAAGAGTGGACTAAGCGGTGACTGGGTGTCGTTACTGAGGAAGAACACTGCACTCGCTGTCTCTCGCCAATCACAGCTATGTGGAAATACGGCGACGGTGGGAACTAGGTGTCGTTGAGGAAGGACACTGCCACACACAACCTACGTCCGTGGCGCTCAAATCTTGACTGACTAACTCATGGGAAAGAAGGGAGCGCTATGGCCGCATTTCTAACGGCTAGAATGAGCGAAACACGCCCAAAACAAATCGCTCAGCGGAAGCGCTAATGTCTCACACAAAGACGATCACTTATGACAGTGAAAAATTGATCTGAAAAGACTCCCGACCGAATGAGCGGTTAACTGAACGATAAACTGGGATTCCACTAGAGTTCGCGGTTTCCCACAAAAGCCAATGTCACTAGCCGACTCGTGACACACATGTCCAGGCCTCGCTGAAGGTCATCCCTATACTCCTGACCACCCATGCCTTGTCCTACCCTGCCCTGCCTTGGCCTGCCCGCCCATGCCCTGCCCTGCCCTGTTCTGTACTACCCTGTCCTGCCCTGCCCTGCTCAGCCCGGACCTGATAAAAAATAAGATAATTTGATGATGATGATGATGATGATGAAACTCAAGTTTGTCTTCCATTCACCTTCTCGTAATGAAAAGTACAAAAATAAGAATATATACTTATAATTATGATGAGCGTAACGATGACAGTGACAATAAGAGTTCTACTACTACTACTACTACTACTGCTGCTGCTGCTGCTACTACTACTACCACTGTTATTGTTGGATGCTGTGACAGTGATGACGACAGTGATGATGCATGATCATGATGTTGATAATTATGATTATGCTGCTATTGCTGATGACGATACCTCTCTTGGTCAGGGGGAAAGCAAACAAGAGTAAGGGTAGTGATGGTTGTGATGCCATTGATAAGAGTAGTGAGTGATGGTGATGAGTAAGCTAACGGTTACACTTGCAGACCCTTCTCATCGTCTCTCTTAGTATGATGATGATGATGATAAGAATATAAGAACATAAGAAGAAAGGATAACTGCGGTAGGCCAGTTGGCCCATGCTTAGCAGCTCCTAAAAGAGTAACTGAGCCGCTAGAATGAGATAAGGATAATGTAGAAGAAGGCTCTCCTCCGCCCTCCAAACCTTCCAGCTGAAGCCGGCAGGAAAAAGAAAGAAAGAACACCACGCAGTATGGAAAAACTGGTGTGGACATTTTATCGGAAAGTGTGGAAGGAGAAAACGAGACTATCATAGTTTAACCTGAAAAGGCAAAAGAGTGAATTGGTACTGATAATAAGATTTTTTGTTTATACCACCCCTTATTTGTAATATGCTTATCTAGCCTATGCTTGAAATTCTCAGTGGAAGGGGCTGCAACTACATCACTAGGCAGCTTATTTCATTTGTCTACTACTCTGTCTCCAAACAAGTTTCTATTTACTTACTAAAACGAAATTTATCTAGTCTGAAAACATTACTTCTAGTTCTGTCCTGTATGCTTACTTTAAGTACCGGTACCTTGCTAATATATCCTATACGTAATCCCTTCATCCACTTAATCACCTCAATGAAGTCTCCCCTCACTCTACGCCTCTCTAGTGAGTGCAGATTTAGTCTTTTTAGTCTGTTTTCATATGACAGGTTCCGAACATCATACATCATTTTTGTCATTCCTCTCTGTACATTTTAAAACGAATTGATATCCATTCTATAGTACAGATACCAAAATTGCCCGGCGTAGTCTAAATGTGGCTTCGCGATATAAATCCTAGGACCCTATTTCCTTTATTTCTCGCAGTAATACACTATGGCCTTGGTTTGATGTCTTTACTAACCATAATTCCTAGATCTCTCTCGCATTCCGATTTACTAATTTCTTTGTTATCCAAGCTGTATTTAGTATCTCCAGTGGTCTTGCCTGCGTTAAGTACTTTACATTTTTCAACGCTAAATTCCGTTTGCCAATTTTTAGACAATTTGGACAGTACATCGAGGTCCTTTTGTAGGTTAAGGCAATCGCCAGTCGAGTTAATGATACGTCCTAGTTTTGTGTCATCGGCAAATTTGCTAATACTGCTAGTGATTCCTCAATCTAGATCATTAATATATACATATAATAAATAATAAGGGACCGAGTACTGATCCCTGTGGTACACAGCTGGTTACCAGTCCCCAATCTGACTTAGTTCCATTTATTAAAAACTCTCTGCTTTCGTCCCATCAGTTAGCATTCTATCCATTTTAAGATATCTCTGTCTATAACGTGTGCTCGAACATTTCTAACTAACCTTTCGTGTGGGATCCTATCACAAGCTTTATTAAAGTCTAGATAAATAATATCGTAAGCTTTATCGCTATCTACCGCCTCATAGACTTCCAAAAAGAATGACAACAAGTTTGTGAGGCAGGATCGTCCGTGCCTGAATCCATGCTGACTTTCATTTATAAGAAGAGATCTTTCTAAACGTTCCCTAATTTTATTTGCCAAAACTGACTCTTGCATTTTTCCCACAATTGACGTTAGACTTATCGGAGGATAATTCTTTGCAGCTGCTTTGTCACCCTTTTTAAGAAGGAGCACTGCGTTTGCGGTGTTCTACGCCTCTGGAACTCCTTAATTTAAAGAATAATTGAAAAACGTTAAAAAGTGACTGGCACTTTCCTTTATAATTTTTGCATATATATCGTCCGGACCTGGTGATTTTTGAGGATTTAACTTATTAATTTCTTTCAATGTGTCTCACTTACTAATGGTTATTTTACTAAGAATATTGTCCGTATTATCATCGTAAATATTTGCTGCTTGAGGGACCAGGTTTAGATTTTCCTTGTTATATACTGATACGAAATAATTATTTAGGATAGATCACATTCCTTTATCCTCACCGGTAATGTTACCTGATCCTGTTCTGAGAGGTCCTATCCTATCTTTATTTTTCGTACGGTACATTTGGTAAAAACCCTTGGGATGGTATTTCGATTCACACGCTACCATAACCTCGCTTTGCTTTCCGTGTCTCCCTCTTTACATCCCTATTCAAAATCGCGTACCATTACGTAAGTGTTCCTTTTCACATTTTATTTTTCTGTATATTCATTTCCCATGACCTATGAGAAATTTTACTCTGTTGTTTAACCATCTTGATTCAGAATTATTCGTTCTAAGCGGTTTTGAAGGGATATTTCTATCCTGGCCTCTGTGTATTATATTTACTAAATCATATTTCTCAATGGCCGAACGGCTGCTTGGAACTGGATCTGAGTTAATCTGCGATGATGATGATGATGATGGAAGTTGTTATTTCTAGCTTTACAGCAGACATGGCAAAGTTAAAATGGTCATGCTGTCGTGTGCTGCCCTACTTGACTTGCTCTCTTTCAAATGAGTACAGGTAGCGCTGGTTATGTGCAAATAGGGAGCCGGACAAACAACTTACTTTACTATTTGAAAAAAAAAAAAAAAATGACCGGCTGAGGATGGGTTCACTGCTTGAGTAGGTTGTAGGGATTCTAAGGTCACTCAGACCTACACTACCTTTTCTTCCATTTATTCTAACTGCCTCTAAATATTATATACATTCATACATTAAGCTCAAAATGCGACAAATTGAATATTCAACGTATTAAACTCAGAGCATAACAGCTTCATCGTTGACCAAATCCAAAGCAATACTAATGTGTTAAATCATGCCATCTTACAACAAATATTCAATTCTGAACTGTTATGTAACAAAAGTATCTAATCACTTCTATAATGTCCTCAAATCATACAAACACAAAACTCAATCTTTAATTTAGCATTAAGTTACTGCCCTTAACTACCAACTCGCTGTCCATACACAATATTACGTCACCATAATAGTAGATGACACATTATGCAATAAAACAGTCTTTCTCCTCTTAACTATTAGAAAATACACATTAACACAAATGTTTACACTGGCACTTCCGCACACAGCCGTCACACAAGTTACACCTACCACACTCTTATAAGTAATCAAACGTCACTCTAGCTTCATCGTTATCTTAAGTATTTTATAGTTCGTTTTTGCACTGGCCGCACCTTTTATACCTACTGCGGTTCTGCACTTCCTGTATCCCACTTTCCTTTGTATTCTCCAACTCTAGTGCCTACTCACTGTTACCATGAAATTGTTCCAGAGAGCCACTCGTTCAGCAGCCATAGTAGGATCTTCACAGTCGGGCGTCAGTCTCGTCCCTCTGCCACTATATCCATTCCAGCTATCCCTTTCCCTTCCCTTCTCTGACTTTCTCTGACCCCCTAGGGTACTGTCCCTAGCTTATGATAGGGGCGGTTGCTGTTCATATCTTTCACTCATTTCTCTTGACGGTTTTAGCCAGGGGTAGTCCGTAACATTCTGACATATCGTCCTCTTTCTGACACTAATTCACACCAGTCATGGAAACATACAGGCTGCGTCATCTCTACATATATCCCCATTTCCGCTGCTACAGCCATACCACACAGAAACCTTATTAAGCGTGTCAGATAAAACTTATTAAGCGTGTTTAGCCTTATCACGTCGTGGTGTCAGTACTCCTTGGTCTTTCGTTCTTCTGTATTCTTCCTTCTTCATTGTTCTGCAGCTTTTCCTAACTGTTCCAAATGGCGTAAGTATTTGTACTTGTCTCTAAGCGTTTTCCGATATCCCTTTTCTCCTTGTGGAGCTGGAACGACACAGTAGTCCTGGTAATTTAAGTTCCTTGGTTGTGGTTGTGGCAGCCGGGCCGTGGTGTTTGAGTCACGCTCCTGCGTCCTTTGTCCCGTTGTTTTGGGTCATGGCATTCCGGGTACATTGCGTCATCGTCATCTCCATCGTAGCAGTGCTGCTGCTGGTGATTATGATGATGATGAAGATTGTGATGAAAATAATAAAAATAACACTGTCTTCCCCTCTCACATAAGCAAGAAGGGGCCAAAATTAATATTCCACTATTATAATAATGATGATTCATAAGTAAGAGTACCCATTTCTACCTTTACAGCAAGCAAGACGTCAGAGTGAAGGTACTACAATTGATGATTGTGATGGTGGTGGTGGTGGTGGTTGTGGTGGTGGTGATGGCTGTGGTGGTGATGTTGATAATGAAGACAGTCTGAAAGGCATGATTTGTTGACAACTTTCACTTTTTCTAACAGCAAGTGTAGAGGAAACAAGATGAAGTCCCTGCTACTAATAATGATGATGGCGGTGGTGGTGGTAGTGGATGGGGTGGAGTACGCCCCCGTGGTGGAGACTGATGGAGGGCTGGTGAGGGGCGTGGTGGAGAAGACGGTGAAAGACGCCTCCTTTTGGGCCTACCGTGGCATTCCCTTCGCCCAGCCGCCAGTCGGCAAATTGAGATTCATGGTACGTCCTGTATTGTATTATTTATTCACCGAACGATAATTAACCTACTGAAAATACGGCTTAGCTTGCGATTGCTCCCTAACCTAACCTGTCTCAGTCTAACCAAACCTATTCTAATTTAACTTCACCTAACCTATCCTGCCATATCCTCTCTTCTATCAAATCGTCTCCTTTCCTATAAGTGCTACTCAGTCCTATCCTAACCGAACCTAGCCTATTCTGCCATATCCGCTGCTACCCTGTCCTCTTCTATCCCAGCCTAACTTATCCTATCCTAATTACAACGCAACCAACTCTGTATATACTCTTCGCTCAGATTCAAGGTAGGTGGTGTATTGTATTATTCAACCTACGATAGATGTTATATTGTTTTTATCCCATCAATGGTAACAGACTGTCGCGGGTTGCCCTGTCCCTGACCTAAATTAACAAAACCTAATCAAACCTCTCCTCTCCTTTCCTGTTATATCCCATCCTTTCTTATCCTATTATATTCTGACATAACCTAATCCTGTGAACCTGACCTATCCTATCCTACCTTAACCTAACCTATTATATCCTCTCCTACCCTATGCTGTCCTGTTCTCTCCTGTCCTAACCTAACGAGTCCTAACTTAATCTTATGTATCCTAATCTGCCTTACCCTACCCTACCCTACCCTAACCTAATGAGTCCTAACCTAACCTTATGTATCCTACCCTCCCCTTCCCTACCCTACCCTAACCTGACGTTCTATAACCTTATCTTCGCACAATTCCCTGTCGGTGGTTTGAGATTCAATGTAAGAGGGTGTACCGTTTTTAGTAGAGTGTACCGTTTTCCTCCCCCACCCAACGATAAGTGAATGATACAACTTACATATAGTTGATCCCAAACCTAACCAAACCTAATCTAACCTGACCAATCTTATCCCAGTCTATCCCACCTAACGTAACCTAACCTAACCTAGCCTAGTCTCCGATTCAAGGTAAGTGGTGGGGTATTGTATTTATTGAACCTGCGATTAATTACCTTTATTGTAATTTAGCAGCAACAGATAAACATGATGTACAGTTTTCACGTAGCCAGCGATAATTAAATGAGACAACCTAAGTTGCAGTTGACCTAAGCGCAATATACTTCTTCAGCAACAAACTTTAAACCCTTGATATAACTATTCTACAACTAAGATTCAATATTGGTTTGGTTAGGTTAGCACTTCGTACTGAATGTGTTACCTAAGTTCAGGCTACATTTAATTATGTTAGATTAGGCTAGGATGTGTTTAGCAAGAATAGTTTAGGGTATGGTAGGTTACGTGGGTTTAAGTTAGGTTTGGGTAAAATGGGTTAGGTCAGGTTCAATAAGGCTAGGTTAGAGTAGATTAGGTTCAGGTTTAGGTTTTATTAACGTAAAATAGGTTCTTAAATTAGGTTAGGCTGGATTACGTTTTACAAGGTTGGGTTACGAAAGGTTATGTTATGTTAGGGAAGAAGGTTGTTAAGTTAGGTACAGTTAGGTTAGGTTCTCATTGTGAAGGTGTTAGGCTAACGTCTTGTACTGAGGGGCTGATTCTGTTTGTTGACTCTGAACCAGACCACTGACCTTTTTCTTGACCTGCTGATAAAAAGGCTTCCCTCTCTCCTTTCAGCACTCTGCCTTCCACATCTCCCTACACACACGCACACACACACACACACACACACACACACACACACACACACACACACACCTCTGTCTTTGTCTGTCTGTCTCTGTCTGTCTGTCTCTGTCTCTGTCTCTCTCACCCTGTTTCTTAATCTCCTGACCCTCTTATCTGCATTTCATTTTCTCTCTGCCAGCACACTGTAAACAAACCTCTCTCTCTCTCTCTCACTCTCTCTCTCTCTCCATCACTGCACCATTCTTTATAGAATTTGGTAGGAAGAATAAAGAAAAACACCATAATTACAGAAAATAATGACCGTAAGATTTCACTTTGGAGGGGAAAGGGAAGACTAAGTAGTATAATTTATCCTGTTATTTATCTGTACACAGTAGTTCCAAAGGAGAATGTAGTCAATGGGTAAAATGGAGTATATTTTATCGCAGGAACACTTGTTTCGTAATAGTGTCAGAAAATAGGATTTTTGTAGTATTACACATCTGTTGTTAATATCCGGGTAGTACTAATCAAATGGTGGAGGAACGATGTATGTTATCTCCCCTTGGTGCACATCCAGGATTTCATAACTGACGCTGTTGGATTTACAGTCTGCAGCATACCAATTACGGGTATTAGATTTCTTGCATATAAGCCTGAAGCAACACATGTTCACTTCCTTCTGGTGGTATACACACGTGTCCCTATCTAAGGATGGTCCACATATTAACAACATGTAGGCTGTATCGCATAACCCACAGACCGTTGGCGCCATAAATTTGTTCCATGCCACCATAGGGTCAAGGGGTGTGGGGGGGTACAGGGCCACACCAACGTATTTATCAAGGGTCTTAACTCTCAGGATGGTATCAAAAAGGGTCCTAGCCACTTCTGATGGTGAAGAAGTGTCCACTGTACAAGTTAAATATTGCCATTATTTACATTTTAATATTTTTTCACTTTATTTGTCATTACAGTTCTTTCATTTTTAAGTTTTGGATATTTTCGACTAATCTCATTTCTCATAGCTCCATGCTCCCCCCCCCAAAAAAAAAAAAAAAAGTGCCATGGCTCAACATTATTTCTGTAGCACTTCTTCGTGACTAGTATCATATTCTAGTTTTAATTTCTTGTTGGTGTTGAAGTGAAGAGTATGGTGTGGGTGTGAAGTGACTGGGAACTGTATATAAGTGAAAATAATGAAATAAACCAGTAAGAAATAAACCAGTAATCTTATGCACAACTTAGGGCCATAGTCTAGGTGGCGTGGGAGACCTCGTAAAGCCTTCATCTCAGCGACTTATTCCACTTAGCCTATGGTAATACAACTTTACATTCTCCCACAAGGTATTGTTATCGTTTTTTTTTTCCCTACATAATTTGCCTCAAAGACATATAAGACTGAGGTGTAATGAAGATGATAAACGCCTCTCAAGAATGTACTACAAAACACAGCAAGTTCGAAAATGGGGAATCCAGCTGATGAAGGAGGATTTCTCGTGGAGTTACCGATATAACCGCGCGATTCCGCTTCTCGGTAAACAGGCGTCCCTCAACTCCCTCCCTATCCCCAGAAAGGAGGGTGATGGAGTGCAGACCTAGGACAGCCTCAGCCTGCAGTCCACCAGGCTCGTGTTCAGCTGAGTCTGGTGCAACAACAGTCTTAATTAACTCGTATTATTATTATTATTATTTAACGTTTTTATTCACTGTAGTTTGGCTCCGAAGCGTTTGATAAATCTATGAGTAAAGATGAATGTATAAACAAGCAATCTGGTACATATCTTAAGCTAAAAAAAAAAAAAAAAACTGCTGTATAAGGGAAGACGAAAGTATAAACGAGCAGTCTTCTAAACATGTTAAGATAGTCTGTAAATACGGCCCATGAGAAACACGGCGGCCCTCTGTCTTAAGGACCAATATTTCTTTATAAGAGTATAGGGAGGTGAGCCTCAGGGACAACAGGGTAGGCTGCAATAAGACCTCGATGAAGCTGCCATTTTGACTTAGTTTCGCTGTGTAATCCATGGAAAATGACAAAAATTGCCTGCCACGCTGCCATTATTACATATAAAATTGATGTCATTTTCCATCAAAAAAGATTTTGTATAGTGTGCAGTGGCAGTTCACACCTCCAGGTTCAAAGCTGAGAAGGTCCAGTGTGCCTTGAGGGTGTATCAGGAAGTGGCCCTTAACGACGGAAGGATAGTGTGGGATATTGGCAATTCGCGCCATGAGGTTGTGAGTCGTCGTCGTAGTAACTCTTTTGTAAAGAGTTATTTTACATTTTACATTTTTATAAATCCTGTACGTTACAAAGCCAATTTTGGCATTATAATTTATTAACATAATAGAGTCAGGGTGTAAGAAGTATGGTCAATCACCAAGAAAAAGGCACTACGAATCGTCCAGTGCCAGCGTGAACGACCCCTGGCAATCCCCCGCCTGGGCCTCAAAGGAGAGAGGTGGCAGTGTCTGGCGTCAGTCAGAGCCGATTATTCATTGTGTTCAGTATTCTTAATTTGTGTTCAGTGCTCCGGGGATAGGGCCGTGTTCTGGTCGGCATGGAAGGTTTCGTAGCACATCTTATCTAGAGATTTATTTTCATATTACATCTTTTTATCCTCTTGCATGTTGCTGATAGAGATTATTTCGATATTGAAATGATACACAGTAACATACAAGGCGATTTGAAGATGTCATATGCAAATAATCCTCAGAAGTGCTACGGTTTCTCACGCCAACGAGAATACGGCTTCATAATGTACACCGGAATATAACTTCCCTTTATATATATATATATATATATATATATATATATATATATATATATATATATATATATATATATGCTGGTAAGGAAGAGGCGCTTAGAGTCTTTCATGCATCTATTTCCTGATGATATTTTTGCATATTACACTTTAATAATTATCTTGTATGTGACGGATCTTTTTTAAGAAGTATGCAGATTCATATACAAGAGGTCATTAACGTGTCATATGCAGACATAAACTGGTATGGAGTAGATACTAAAGACCTAAACCACCGACAGTACGAAGCAATACATAACGAGTGGCAGAATCGACAAAGCCAACGCAGAAACATGGGCCTGATTCTGAAGTTACAATCAATTCGTATCGTAACTACCATTCATTTTTTTTTTTTTTTTTTTTTGTAGGAAGGACAAGACAAGGAGTGTGCAGTCTCCCCATACGTCTTGTTCTGCCTGGAAAAAAAAAAAAAAAAGTTGCAGCACTGAACTGATTGTAAACATGTCCGTGAATCTGCGGCCATTATCAGCAGCCCGCCACCACTGCAGCACCGACAGCTAAGTAACCAGGAGAAAATTATAATAACCCACACTCTATTTGTGTATTAATTTATTTTCGTTTTTATTCTTTTTTTTCGATTAACATTGGTCAGACTATCAATCAATTCTCTCCCCACCAACCACTATAGTCTGTCTTCACCTGACGGAACAAGGTCACACTCACAACTTGAATATGAAGTGTTAGTTCTTTGAGCTCAAGTTGTGAGATTGGAATGAGTCTCCTTGGTTACTAGAGTGGGTTTGTTTTTACCTAATGGAACTTGGCAATTCCAGCAACTTGAATATGAAGTCATCGTTCTGTGAAATGTATTAGTTTTCAGGTAGAAATGAGTCTCCTTGGTTGCTAGTCAATTCAACCCCCCACTATTGCTATACATATATCTGTAAAGTCGTTGGCAAAATTTCTGTATATTTAGGAAAATTTCTGTAGTTCATCACTATTAAGACGAGAAAAATACAAGGAAATATGATGATAAGACTATAACTGCATGCTGATTTTAATGTATTTTAATGTTTTTTTTTTTTTAGAGGCACTTACCGGAAGCGATGAAGTATTCTGTTCATATCTTTCACTCAGTTCTCTTGGCGGTTTTAGCCTGGGATTGTCCGTAACAGTCTGACATGTGTCGTATCCCTCACCCCCTACATAACCCTGGGTATGCTATGCACTCAGTCTCGCCGAGCACGGTGAACGGCTGCCGCTAATTAATAGTTGGTAGCGTTTGACAGTAGCAGCGGAGAGTGCGGAGACAAGCCCAGAGGGGGCCTACAACCTCGTACATTAGGACAACAAGATATTAAGTATCTCTGCCCCAGACTCCCTCCCGGACTTTCAAACATAACTGTTCCACACTAAGGTAAATACAGAAACAATTTTTACTTTAATCTTAACAATTGTATACAGATTATTTGCACTACAAACAAGTTATACAGGTCAGTTACGTTAATACGAATCTCAGCCACTTAATTACTTGATAGCAACTCAGTCAATAGTTACGTACGACTGAAGCGCAACTCAGTCACTTGACTAGGTAACTCATCCATTGAGTAATTAATGTTCACTTAAATATTACAAAGTTTTACGCTGAGCTAATTCTGCTACTTGATCAGTACTTCCAAGACTAGGGACATGCGCATCAAAATAATATAGCTAGTTTTCCTGACTAATGACTGCCGGTACTAGAGTAATGACTGCCGGTACTTTTACGTCACACTAACGGCACTTACCTTGCGTTACACTCTCGCAAAACTGGTCTTCAAACACTTCTACTCATCAGAACTGCTATGCCCATGGTGGTGACTGAATTCCTCCCCGTCTGTCCCAGCTGGACACACACAATTTCTGTCTGACTGCCAAACTCTCTCTGACTAGATCTCTGTTATAAGCATACTTATATACACTTTCATACGGGATACTGAATCATCAATACACCCCAATACTACCTAAGTTCCTACCCTCTGAGATTCTGCCCTCACTCACTGGCACACCACCAGTGCATTAATCTCGCAGATAACAGCTATTAAACCAGCTCCTCCAGTACATAAACCTTTGCACCCTGGCCCCTCAAGGGCTGTTTATAACTCTACGTCCTGGCTGTTTTTTGTCCCCATCGAGACCTTCCTATGTCTCTGCTTACTGCCAAAAATCCTTGTCACACGTCATTGGTATCTTGGTTTCTTTTGCCTTGGTTGCTTATTCACATCTGCAAGCCTTTGGTTTTGCAAATAGGTAGTCAATATCACACCATTTGCCATATTTCAACCCGCCCTTGGCTGGCCTTAATATTATCTGTCGGGCCTTGTTAAGAGGTGCGGTATTAGTGCAAGGACCTTAGGAGAGAATGAGGCAAAGGGTGAATTATTATTGTAATTTACTATAACGTGGGTAATTTCCTTGATCATATCAGTTGTTGCACTGCATATGCGAAGTTCAAAAAGGTTGCTTGATGACCAACCAATGATTACCCGACAACAAAAACAACTATAACTAAAAAAAAAAAAAAAAAAAAAAAAAAAAAGCTTCCATCCGATTGAGAATAGTATTGTGAAGATCAAAACCAACCTTCATTGGACAGACCATCATTGGGAGTTGTAATGTGAGGGTTAACACTAACCCTCATATTACAATCCGTCAACCCCAAGCATACCAATGGCTGTTGTTACCAACAATCTACTACTTTTATTACTTTATTTTTTGTATTAACATTACATTGCTAATAAAGACATTAATCTATTGGAGTCACTGGTCTATGCGACTTGCGACCACAGTAGCTTCGTAATCCATACTGTCGCGCCCCACTTGCTTGCTTTACTCTTTATCTATTCTTCTCCTATGGAAGACTAAGTTCAGTTACGTTAAGTCCAATTAGATTAGTCAGATTTAATTAAGTTTCATTAGGTAGCGCTGGATAGGTCCAAGTGGGGAACCCGACATAACAACACATCAAGTAAACACAAGTCCATTTAAGGCCGGCGCTACGTGGGAGCGTCTCGTTCCTTATTAAGAGGAAGGGATTCTAGGGTTACTCAAACTAATTTTCTCTTTTTTGTTTATCTACAATTTATGTACAATTTATACACTAAGTCAAAGCAATCAACTAATTTGGTCCACTCTATGAACTCCAAGTTATGCAACTACTTTATGATCTTACTCTACAATAAAACTATTAAATCATGCCACCTTACAATGGTAATCAATAATACAACTAAGTTCCATTAAACAGGAAACAGTTCACGAATATTATTACTCGTCACTGAGGATAATATTCTCTCTTACTAAAATAAAACCAAGACTATTATGGTTAAATACAAGGTAATATTAAAGGTAATATTCTCTTACACATAGGGTAATACTAAGCGCAATACTCTAGCACACCATCATCTTTCGTTAGCATTATTACTACTAGAACATTAATCTCTGTAACATTTTATTCTAGTATCACTTCACCTCAAGTTATTTCAATATATTTCTGCAAAATTAATATCACTCTTTAACACAGTCATGTACCCTAACTCAATACTTCTCCATACAGACACTTAACTCTTATGTAATCGTTGTTCCTTTCACCATTGAGCAAATAAGTTAATTTAACAATCATACAAACTATCTGGCCCGTCCTGTTATACCCTACCACGAATCTACAGTATACTCTCAATATTTTTCACAGTGTATTTCACTTTCTTCTCCTTTCTCTCTTTTCTTCTCTCAGTTCCACTTTCCTCTATGTTCTCTAACAAGAATATCTACTCACTGATACCGTAGAGTACCAAGACATCACCAGTCTCATCGTCGTGGTAGGGTGCTCAGGCGGCCTTCTAGCTAAGATCTTCCCCAGGTTCTTCTCGACTCTTTGCCCTCTCTGCTTCTACTGACTTCAACCTTCTGCTTCTCCCTCAGGAAAAGTACAGGGGCCGAAAGTAGGCGTGTACTCTACATATCCTTCGTTCACTTCTCTCAGTGTTCTTAGTCGAGTCTGGTCCGTAACATTTTGAAATAATGTCCATTGTATAACGTTAATTCACACTAGACATTGCTACCCTTTGGTTTTGAATCACTCTTCTCTTATCTCTGTACATAGGATACTACTCCATTAGGCCGTATCTAGCTGTCCGTTCGGAGCACATAAATTTAATTAAGTGTAGACAGTACAGGGCTGTGAGAGTAACTGTGTGCCTCGGCACTCCCTCTTATTATTACTTATTGTTCATTCACTTTTCATTTTTCATTCTTCACCATTCACTGATCTGCGGCTTCTTCCATCTTTTCAAGGTGCCGCAGGTAACGATATTTGTCACGTAACGTTTTTCGATATCCTTTATCCCTTACTGATTGTTGTGGATGACGTGGTTGTGGTATGGGTGGTTGTGGTCGGATGCTGGGTGGTCCGATGGTGGGTGAGTCAGCCGCAGCCGCGTGTGTTGCGTTCTCATCGAATGCCTGGTGTAAGTCGTCATCACCATCATCAGCGTCGTCAGTACCGTCGTTGTCTTCCGTATTGCTGTAGTTGTTGCCGCAGCTTGCCGTGCGGCGACATTCTCCGATGCCAAGAATGTCACGTCCTCGTGACATCTCCTGACGACGAAACTCCTCGAAGGCCCATGATTCCGCACGTTGAAGAACTGGTAGTGGGCAGGTGGCTCGGTAGAAGCGATAGCATAGGAAAGCTATCACCACAAGGACCAGGATAACCACACCAACTACAAGCACATAAGTCGTCCAAGGTGTAGCAGCGTTCAGGTGGTGACGGAGGGGCTGAATGACCTTCATACGGTGGATAAGGGTCTGCAGTGGAAGTGAGTCACCCAGCTCGACATCATCTGCTGTACTTTGAAATGATAGATTCAGTAATGCTGATTTTTCTAAGGGCGTCAGAGATACATTAATGGGAATCGCTATGGGGGTGATCTTTAATTCTTGCTCTCGAATAACTGTGGCATAAGCAGGCAAAACCAATGCACTGCTATGAGCACTACATCCTTCACCTAGGGCAAGTAAGCCTGTATTTTGAGCTACATGCTCTGACTGAGACTCTACTTTATTAGGGCATGTGAGAGTGAAGTGAATTGGGTAGGGCGTAGAAAAAGCCCAACCAGTTTTATATCTGATGAAAACTGGGTTAAAACTCTTCAGCACAACCTTTGAGCATAACTTACTAGCCTCAGGCTTTGCCAAAAACGATGCAGTTTCACATGTTAGAACAGAGGTATCGTATATTGGCCTTATAGGAGGACATATTAACAATTGGCCATGCTCTATACACAAGTCAAATGACTCTAGTGTTACATAATGTCTTCTGGTTTGGCTGATCGCCAAATATTGAGCAACTCTATCATGACGAACAAAGTATGGTGTGTCTGGGACTCTGAAAGGTAGAGACGTTATCTGATATACATAAAAAATGTCATTAGGATCACCCCTCAAGGGTACTAGTAGGTAGAAATTCAGTGTTTGAGAACTAGAAGATCTTCGTGGAACTACAGTTATAGCATCCTGATAAACAGCTAAAAATTCTAAACGTGCAGGATATAACAGGCCAGGTTTTAACATGGAAGCTTCTCTCAGAAGTGATAAAAGTACCGAATTGGGAACTAGGAATGATGAAAATTTTCTTGCCAACATTTTCTCTAGACCTAACTTTAAACCAAAATGATCATTTTGTATGTCTATTAAAGCAAGGGACAAATCATTCATAGCCTCTGTTATCCTTATCTCCTCTTCATTTTTTAGTGTCAATAAGCTAATCTGTCTAACTAAATAGTTAGAGACATTAGCAACCTTCTCTAATCGCTGTATAGCTTTTTGCATGGCACGCATGTCTCTTACAGTGGCATTTAGTATTTCAGAATGTAAATTAAGCTCTACTCTTTCCTCCTCTGTGAAAGATTCTATATTAGCTAACTGGTGGTGTATAAGATCTATCTGCTCTTGTGTTGCTGTACCAAACAAAGCGTTAGAAATGGTTCCCAATATATTAAAGGCTCCTCGCTTACTGCGAGATCCCGACGGGGTGGTGGCATCATTTAATAATGAAGACAAATAATCATTGAGAGAGTGAAACAGTTTAGCAAATTCCAAATCAAAAGATGTTAATGTCTCTCGTAAAACGTTAACAATAACTGATGAATCATCCATGTGGTCTATTGACCATGCAACATCGGCAGCTAGTTTACGAGCACGCATCAGGGGCTGATAAAACTCATCTATGTCAATAACATAAGGGATAATAAAAGAGTTTCCTGTAAAGTGGGCCTGACGTTGTGCGGTGAATGCAAGTCTCGCTCTCACTGGTAGGTCTTCCCATGCTTGACTTCCAAGTCCACTGATGATCACGGTCAGTAGGACCTGTAAAAAAGTTCAACTTTATTTTAGATACTCTATAGGCTTATCCATAATATTAGGTAATTCTGTTGCCTGTCCTTTAGATCTTAAACTATAGGTTTGTCTTCCTCCTTGGGCATTATCAGTCAAATCGGCCACTGCACCTTCTTCTTGCTCTTCGTGCAAGCTCTGCACACTTTGAGTATTTTCCTCTGTTTCCTGCAGTTGTGAGGCATTTCCTTCTTCCGCTCTTTCTACGTCTAAAATATCTCTCAATTCATAATCCTGCACTTCCTCTGGGGGTAGAGTGCCCTCATGAAGGTGATATGCTCTCCGTACATTACCATTCATTGTCTCATCTAAATTATCTTCATGGGCTAGCCTGACTCTGTCTGTGTGGACTTTCATGACTCTCCCCGTGTTTATGTCTACCAGTTTTACTATCACATCACTAATTTTCCCTTTTACTCTAAAAGGTCCATCATACAGGGGTTGAAGTTTCTTAGGCTCTCCTGGCCTGGGAATCTTTCGTACATAAACCCTATCTCCTGTACGAATCTCTTTTACTTTTGCTCTCGATGTCTGTTGCTTCTCCATGGCCTCCTGACTTTCCTCAATGTACCTTAAACATCTCCTAAAGGTACGATTAGCCTTAATGGCCATTTCATTTTTATAGTTATCCAGATCATAACACATCGGTTCCTGTTTTACGACATCATACGGGACACCAGGGTCCCTTAGGAACATGAGGTAGAATGGGGATTCCTTCAACACTCTGTGATATGCTGTGTTATATGCCCATGTGGCAAAGCACAACACTGAATCCCATATTTGTGGATTATCCTCTACTAAATTCCTTAGGTATTTCATTACTGTGGCATTGGCTCTTTCAATCACCCCATTGGCAGACGGGTGATACGCTGTTGTTGTTGTCTTTTTCGTCTTTAGCAACTCAGCTATCCCTTTAAGAGTGGCATTGACGAACTCTGTTCCTTGGTCTGTGACCATCCAGCGTGGTGCTCCATGAACACACACTACATTTTTAACGAACGCTCTGGCAACCTCATCAGCAGTTTTCGTGCGAAGCGGGACGACTATCAAATATCGTGTCATCACATCTATTACTGTCATAATATATTTATATCCCTCTTCACTTGGATTTATGGGGCCGATCAAGTCCATATGAATTCTCTCAAAAGGTACTCCTACCCTAGGGTATCGCTGCAACGGTGCCGGGGCGTCCCCCGACGGCTTGAAGCGGTTGCAAGTAAGGCATGCCTTGCAATAACTCTCAACATCTCTACTCATCCGTGGCCACCAACTAAATCGTTTTAGTCTTTCTAAAGTTACTTTGATTCCTCCATGACCTACAGTAGGTAATTTATGAGCTATCTCTAGAGCACTCTGTTTGCATTCATCAGGAGTTACGACTTGTTTTAGACTCTCATCATACTCATTGGTATCGTAATGATAGAGTAATCCATCTTCAACTATGAACTCACTAGTACTAACTCCCAGTGTTCTGTGTGCATCTTTAATTTCTTCTCTAGTCACTTCTACTTCTCCATCTCGTATACACTGAAGATATTGTTCCTTCATTTTTTTATACAGTGGATGCGCATCCTGTCTGGGTCTCACTACCAACTCTCTCCATCTTATTATGTCTCTTTCTCTCTCTTCATCAATTCTGGATATTTGATAATCTTCTTTTTCGCACTCGCTATCATCATCATCATCTTTGGTTCTTTCTCTTATCTTTGGTTTCGTACCCATAACTGCGAGAACTCTGTCCTCCGATAACACTTGGCCTCGAAGTCTAGATAAGGCATCTGCTACAACATTATCTTTGCCTGGTATATAGGTTATCTTAATGTTATACTCGGCAACCAAAAGTTGCCACCTTGCAATCCTTCCACTAGGGCTAGTTGTGTTCAGCAGCCAGACCAGGGGTCTATCATCCACACGAAGCTCCACCTCGTAACCCAATATTAAGCTTCTATTTACCTGGAAACCATATACTATAGCCAAAGCCTCTCTCTCTCTATAGTGCTGTATTTCACCTCAGCAGAGTTTAACCGTCTGCTAAAGTAGGTGATAGGCCGTAAATGACCTGCGTCGTCTTCCTGCTGTAATACTCCTCCTATAGCAGAAGAAGAAGCGTCTGTAGTCAGCACAAATTTCTTTGTGAAGTCTGGAAACTGCAAAGTCACTCCTTCAAGCAACTCCTGTTTCAGTGTTTGAAACGCAGTCTCTGCTTCAACACTCCATTGTATCGGGGTGTTATCTTTCTTATTATTCTTTCTACCACCTGACAGTTTAATGAGTGGTCCAGCCTTCTCAGCGTAACCCTGAATATACCGTCGGTAGTAATTAGTCATTCCGAGGAAGGACTGCAATTCACAGACAGTTTTGGGAGTGGCTATATCACGAATAGCATTCACCTTTTGAGGTTGTGGCTTTATTCCTTTGGCACTAACAACATGTCCCAAATAGTCCACTTCTGATTTTAAAAAGTGACACTTGGACAATCTTAGAGAAAGATTTACATCACTCAGTCTTCCCAGCACTATATCTAAATTTTTTAAATGTTCCTCCCAAGTCTCGCCCTGAATGATTATGTCATCCAGGTACACATGTGTGATGGAGCCCGTTAGCCCAATTAACACATGGTTAATCACTCTCTGAAACGCAGCTGGCGCTTCCTTAAGTCCAAAGGGAAGCACATTATACTCCCAGTGACCTTCAGGAGAGGAAAAGGCTGTCTTTTCCTTACAATCCTCTGTTAATGGTATCTGATGGTACCCCTGACGGAGGTCCAAACAGCTGAAGTAACGACTCTTTCCCAGCTGTGCTAAGATGTTCTGAATGTTAGGTAGAGGGAATCGATCCTCTCTGATATTAGCATTCAGCTTCCTAAAATCCAAACATAATCTCAATCCGCCCTCTTTCTTAGCTATAGGCACCAGGGGTGCGTTGTAAGGACTTCGGGAGGGTCGTATAACTCCTTGCTCCAACATTGTTTTCAAGCTTTCCTTGACCTCTTCATGATACTTTACCTGAATAGGGTAAGGTTTTCTATAAGCTACTTCCGGGGTTACAGTTACTATTTCATGATAGTAGTAAGGGGTCACATTCAAGGGTTCATCCTCCAATGCGAACACTGTCCGATACTTCATTATCAGTGCTGTCAGAGCTTCATTTTTCTTACTCATCAAATGTGGGGAAAACATACTATCAACTAAGGCAAACAGTTTCTTCGTTCGTGCTCTCTCGGTCATTCTAGTCTCTTTCATCATAACTCCTGATACAATTTCTCCTAGGCCTTTCTGTTTATTCTCATTTATATCCCACAATATTCTACTACACGGCCTTATATGACCCAGACATGTACCTCCCTTGAGTTCGAGCCTGTCCGGATTAGGATTGACGAACCTCACCTTAAAATGAAATCGCGATTTCTCTCGTGCCTTCTCTACTTCCTCTAACTCTTCTCGTTCTGGGATCCCAGCTTTCTCCTGTAATAACACTAATCCTGGACACAATGTAGATGCCAACATGTTTCCTTCCTGAGGTTCAAAGATAGCCGGTTTATTCTTACCTCTAAAATGACGGTACAGCAAGTCCAAGGACCTAGCTCCGTACTCGTCGGTATCACAGCTTTTGCTACCTCTACGTCTGCTTCTGACTCACTGTTCACTGGTGCCGATCCTTTATACTCTAGAGGGACAATATTCACAGATTCGCCCTCTATATACAAGGTTAGAGGATTCGTTAGTAACTCCATCCTAGTGCTGAGCATAAAATCCATCCCAAGCAACATGGGTGCTGGTAAGCCTAAGCTTCCTACTATAATAAAAGTATGAGCATACCACTTATTTTCAATCTGAAGTTCAACCTTTATAGCTCCATCAGTCAATATCTCATCTCCACTTACGTTAAATAATTTAACCGTTTCCTCTGATTCCCAGTCATCTTGCTCAACGCTCCTTTTTAACTGTTGATATACTTCTCTCGTAATCAACGACCTAGCAGCTCCTGTGTCAATCAAGGCTAAGACACTTTCATCTAGGCCTTTCACATTCACCATCATTGCGACTAGTTTCTCGTAGCCCACGAGTGAGGCGATCGGAATTGGGTCGGCGTTTTTTTTTTTCTGAGTCCAAGGTACTGCACCTGACTGTCTTTCACCTGACGCCTGTCCCCATTGATCAATTCTCCCTCTTCCTCTATTATCTTCTCTCTCCCACTCTTGCACTCTCCTTCTGCCTGCCCAACACTGCCGTGCCTGGTGACCAGGTTTATTGCAGTGATAACATCTTCCTGGCTGATTACTAGTAGCGCCTGTCTGACTAGAAGTAGGGCCAAACCTCCTACTGGAGAGTGTGGTCTGCTCATGTTAACTTCTCTAACTTCCCCAAAATAATCTAATAAATGGTCAGAAAACGCGAAGTCACACCGGGGTGGGGCTTGAATACGGAGATTCGCGAGATACTGATGTAACGCTTCCTCTGATGCGCACCTACGCAATCTAAACTACTCTTCAGGACTCTGTATTAAACCACGAGACACTGGGGATGGAGAACGTGGAGGGCTTAGGGGACCAATATTCATAACAAATTTGAATAACAAGTTTTTTCACCTTAGAATCCCACCACAGCTGCCACCAGTATGTCGCGCCCCACTTGCTCGCTTTACTCTTTATCTATTCTTCTCCTATGGAAGACTAAGTTCAGTTACGTTAAGTCCAATTAGATTAGTCAGATTTAATTAAGTTTCATTAGGTAGCGCTGGATAGGTCCAAGTGGGGAACTCGACATAACAACACATCAAGTAAACACAAGTCCATTTAAGGCCGGCGCTACGTGGGAGCGTCTCGTTCCTTATTAAGAGGAAGGGATTCTAGGGTTACTCAAACTAATTTCCTCTTTTTTGTTTATCTACAATTTATTTACAATTTATACACTAAGTCAAAGCAATCAACTAATTTGGTCCACTCTATGAACTCCAAGTTATGCAACTACTTTATGATCTTACTCTACAATAAAACTATTAAATCATGCCACCTTACAATGGTAATCAATAATACAACTAAGTTCCATTAAACAGGTAACAGTTCACGAATATTATTACTCGTCACTGAGGATAATACTCTCTCTTACTAAAATAAAACCAAGACTATTATGGTTAAATACAAGGTAATATTAAAGGTAATATTCTCTTACACATAGGGTAATACTAAGCGCAATACTCTAGCACACCATCATCTTTCGTTAGCATTATTACTACTAGAACATTAATCTCTGTAACATTTTATTCTAGTATCACTTCACCTCAAGTTATTTCAATATATTTCTGCAAAATTAATATCACTCTTTAACAGTCATGTACCCTAACTCAATACTTCTCCATACAGACACTTAACTCTTATGTAATCGTTGTTCCTTTCACCATTGAGCAAATAAGTTAATTTAACAATCATACAAACTATCTGGCCCGTCCTGTTATACCCTACCACGAATCTACAGTATACTCTTAATATTTTTCACAGTGTATTTCACTTTCTTCTCCTTTCTCTCTTTTCTTCTCTCAGTTCCACTTTCCTCTATGTTCTCTAACAAGAATATCTACTCACTGATACCGTAGAGTACCAAGACATCACCAGTCTCATCATCGTGGTAGGGTGCTCAGGCGGCCTTCTAGCTAAGATCTTCCCCAGGTTCTTCTCGACTCTTTGCCCTCTCTGCTTCTACTGACTTCCAACCTTCTGCTTCTCCCTCAGGAAAAGTACAGGGGCCGAAAGTAGGCGTGTACTCTACATATCCTTCGTTCACTTCTCTCAGTGTTCTTAGTCGGGTCTGGTCCGCAACATTTTGAAATAATGTCCATTGTATAACGTTAATTCACACTAGACATTGCTACCCTTTAGTTTTGAATCACTCTTCTCTTATCTCTGTACATAGGATACTACTCCATTAGGCCGTATCTAGCTCTCCGTTCGGAGCACAAAAATTTAATTAAGTGTAGACAGTACAGGGCTGTGAGAGTAACTGTGTGCCTCGGCACTCCCTCTTATTATTACTTATTGTTCATTCACTTTTCATTTTTCATTCTTCACCATTCACTGATCTGTGGCTTCTTCCATCTTTTCAAGGTGCCACAGGTAACGATATTTGTCACGTAACGTTTTTCGATATCCTTTATCCCTTACTGATTGTTGTGGATGACGTGGTTGTGGTATGGGTGGTTGTGGTCGGATGCTGGGTGGTCCGATGGTGGGTGAGTCAGCCGCATCCGCGTGTGTTGCGTTCTCATCGAATGCCTGGTGTAAGTCGTCATCACCATCATCAGCGTCGTCAGCACCGTCGTTGTCTTCCGTATTGCTGTAGTTGTTGCCGCAGCTTGCCGTGCGGCGACATTCTCCGATGCCAAGAATGTCACGTCCTCGTGACATTTCCTGACGACGAAACTCCTCGAAGGCCCATGATTCCGCACGTTGAAGAACTGGTAGTGTGAAGGTGGCTCGGTGTAAGCGATAGCATAGGAAAGCTATCACCGCGATGACATGGATAACCACGCCAATTACAAGCACATAAGTCGTCCAAGGTGTAGCAGCGTTCAGGTGGTGACGGAGGGGCTGAATGACCTTCATACTGTGGATAAGGGTCTGCAGTGGAAGTAAGTCACCCAGCTCGACATCATCTGCTGTACTTTGAAATGATAGATTCAGTAATGCTGATTTTTCTAAGGGCGTCAGAGATACATTAATGGGAATCGCTATGGGGGTGATCTTTAATTCTTGCTCTCGAATAACTGTGGCATAAGCAGGCAAAACCAATGCACTGCTATGAGCACTACATCCTTCACCTAGGGCAAGTAAGCCTGTATTTTGAGCTACATGCTCTGACTGAGACTCTACTTTATTAGGGCATGTGAGAGTGAAGTGAATTGGGTAGGGCGTAGAAAAAGCCCAACCAGTTTTATATCTGATGAAAACTGGGTTAAAACTCTTCAGCACAACCTTTGAGCATAACTTACTAGCCTCAGGCTTAGCCAAAAACAATGCAGTTTCACATGTTAGAACAGAGGTATCATATATTGGTCTTATAGGCGGACATATTAATAATTGACCATGCTCTCTACACAAGTCAAATGACTCTAGTGTTACATAATGTCTTCTGGTTTGGCTGATCGCCAAATATTGAGCAACTCTATCATGACGAACAAAGTATGGTGTGTCTGGAACTCTGAAAGGTAGAGACGTTATCTGATATACATCAAAAATGTCATCAGGATCACCCCTCAAGGGTACTAGTAGGTAGAAATTCAGTGGTTGAGAACTAGAAGATCTTCGTGGAACTACAGTTATAGCATCCTGATAAACAGCTAAAAATTCTAAACGTGCAGGATATAACAGGCCAGGTTTTAACATGGAAGCTTCTCTCAGAAGTGATAAAAGTAGCGAATTGGGAACTAGGAATGATGAAAATTTTCCTGCCAACATTTTCTCTAGACCTAACTTTAAACCAAAATGATCATTTTGTATATCTATTAAAGCAAGGGACAAATCATTCATAGCCTCTGTTATCCTTATCTCCTCTTCTTTTTTTAGTGTCAATAAGCTAACCTGTCTAACCAAATAGTTAGAGACATTAGCAGCCTTCTCTAATCGCTGTATAGCTTTTTGCATGGCACGCATGTCTCTTACAGTGGCATTTATTATTTCAGAATGTAAATTAAGCTCTACTCTTTCCTCCTCTGTGAAAGATTCTATATTAGCTAACTGATGGTGTATAAGATCTATCAGCTCTTGTGTTGCTGTACCAAAACAAAGCGTTAGAAATGGTTCCCAATATATTATAGGCTCCTCGCTTACTGCGAGATCCCGACGGGGTGGTGGCATCATTTAATAATGAAGACAAATAATCATTGAGGGAGTGAAACAGTTTAGCAAATTCCAGATCAAAAGATGTTAATGTCTCTCGTAAAACGTTAACAATAACTGATGAATCATCCATATGGTCTATTGACCATGCAACATCGGCAGCTAGTTTACGAGCACGCATCAGGGGCTGATAAAACTCATCTATGTCAGTAACATAAGGTATAATAAAAGAGTTTCCTGTAAAGTGGGCCTAACGCTGTGCGGTGAATGCAAGTCCCGCTCTCACTGGTAGGTCTTCCCATGCTTGACTTCCAAGTCCACTGATGATCACGGTCAGTAGGACCTGTAAAAAAGTTCAACTTTATTTTAGATACTCTATAGGCTTATCCATAATTTTAGGTAATTCTGTTGCCTGTCCTTTAGATCTTAAACTATAGGTTTGTCTTCCTCCTTGGGCATTATCAGTCAAATCGGCCACTGCACCTTCTTCTTGCTCTTCGTGCAAGCTCTGCACACTTTGAGTATTTTCCTCTGTTTCCTGCAATTGTGAGGCATTTCCTTCTTCCGCTCTTTCTACGTCTATAATATCTCTCAATTCATAATCCTGCACTTCCTCTGGGGGTAGAGTGCCCTCATGAAGGGGATATGCTCTCCGTAAATTACCATTCATTGTCTCGTCTAAATTATCTTCATGGGCTAGCCTGACTCTGTCTGTGTGGACTTTCATGACTCTCCCCGTGTTTATGTCTACCAGTTTTACTATCACATCACTAATTTTCCCTTTTACTCTAAAAGGTCCATTATACAGGGGTTGAAGTTTCTTAGGCTCTCCTGGCCTGGGAATCTTTCGTACATAAATCCTATCTCCTGTACGAATCTCTTTTACTTTTGCTCTCGATGTCTGTTGCTTCTCCATGGCCTCCTGACTTTCCTCAATGTACCTTAAACATCTCCTAAAGGTACGATTAGCCTTAATGGCCATTTCATTTTTATAGTTATCCAGATCATAACAGATCGGTTCCTGTTTTACGACATCATACGGGACACCAGGGTCCCTGAGGAGCATGAGGTAGAATGGGGATTCCTTCAACACTCTGTGATATGCTGTGTTGTATGCCCATGTGGCAAAGCACAACATTGAATCCCATATTTGTGGATTATCCTCTACTAAACTCCTTAGGTATTTCATTACTGTGGCATTGGCTCTTTCAATCACCCCATTGGCAGACGGGTGATACGCTGTTGTTGTTGTCATTTTCGTCTTTAGCAACTCAGCTATCCCTTTAAGAGTGGCATTGACGAACTCTGTTCCTTGGTCTGTGACCATCCAGCGTGGTGCTCCATGAACACACACTACATTTTTAACGAACGCTCTGGCAACCTCATCAGCAGTTTTCGTGCGAAGCGGGACGGCTATCAAATATCGTGTCATGACATCTATTACTGTTATAATATATTTATATTCCTCTTCACTTGGATTTATGGGGCCGATCAAGTCCATATGAATTCTCTCAAAGGGTACTCCTACCCTAGGGTATCGCTGCAACGGCGCCGGGGCGTCCCCCGACGGCTTGAAGCGGTTGCAAGTAAGGCACGCCTTGCAATAACTCTCAACATCTCTACTCATCCGTGGCCACCAACTAAATCGTTTTAGTCTTTCTAAAGTTACTTTGATTCCTCCATGACCTACAGTAGGTAATTTATGAGCTATCTCTAGAGCACTCTGTTTGCATTCATCAGGAGTTACGACTTGTTTTAGACTCTCATCATACTCATTGGTATCGTAATGGTAGAGTAATCCATCTTCAACTATGAACTCACTAGTACTAAGTCCTAGTGTTCTATGTGCATCTTTAATTTCTTCTCTAGTCACTTCTACTTCTCCATCTCGTATACACTGAAGATATTGTTCCTTCATTCTTTTATACAATGGATGCGCATCCTGTCTGGGTCTCACTACCAACTCTCTCCATCTTATTATATCTCTTTCTCTATCTTCATCAATTCTGGATATTTGATAATCTTCTTTTTCGCACTCGCTATCATCATCATCATCATCATCACCTATGGTTCTTTCTCTTATCTTTGGTTTTGTACCCGTAACTGCGAGAACTCTGTCCTCCGATAACACTTGGCCTCGAAGTCTAGATAAGGCATCTGCTACAACATTATCTTTGCCTGGTATATAGGTCACCTTAATGTTATACTCGGCAGCCAAAAGTTGCCACCTTGCAATCCTTCCACTAGGGCTAGTTGTGTTCAGCAGCCAGACCAGGGGTCTATGGTCCACACGAAGCTCTCCCTCGTAACCCAATATTAAGCTCCTATTTACCTGGAGACCATATACTATAGCCAAAGCTTCTCTCTCTATTGTGCTATACTTCGCTTCAGCAGAGTTTAACCGTTGGCTAAAATAAGTGATAGGCCGTAAATGACCTGCGTCGTCGTCCTGCTGTAATACTCCTCCTATAGCAGAAGAAGAAGCGTCTGTAGTCAGCACAAATTTCTTTGTGAAGTCTGGAAACTGCAAAGTCACTCCTTCAAGCAACTCCTGTTTCAGTGTTTGAAACGCAGTCTCTGCTTCAACACTCCATTGGATCGGGGTGTTATCTCTCTTTTTATTCTTTCTACCACCTGTCAATTTAATGAGTGGTCCAGCCTTCTCAGCGTAACCCTGAATATACCGTCGGTAGTAATTAGTCATTCCGAGGAAGGACTGCAATTCACAGACAGTTTTGGGAGTGGCTATATCACGAATAGCATTCACCTTTTGGGGTTGTGGTTTTATGCCTGTGGCACCAACAACATGTCCCAAATAGTCCACTTCTGATTTAAAAAATGACACTTGGACAATCTTAGAGAAAGATTTACATCACTCAGTCTTCCCAGCACTATATCTAAATTTTTAAAATGTTCCTCCCAAGTCTCGCCCTGAATGATTATGTTATCCAGGTACACATGTGTGATGGAGCCCGTTAGCCCAATTAACACATGGTTAATCACTCTCTGAAACGCAGCTGGCGCTTCCTTAAGTCCAAAGGGAAGCACATTATACTCCCAGTGACCTTCAGGAGAGGAAAAGGCTGTCTTTTCCTTACAATCCTCTGTTAATGGTATCTGATGGTACCCCTGACGGAGGTCCAAACAGCTGAAGTAACGACTCTTTCCCAGCTGTGCTAAGATGTTCTGAATGTTAGGTAGAGGGAATCGATCCTCTCTGATATTAGCATTCAGCTTCCTAAAATCCAAACATAATCTCAATCCGCCCTCTTTCTTAGCTATAGGCACCAGGGGTGCGTTGTAAGGACTTCGGGAGGGTCGTATAACTCCTTGCTCCAACATAGTTTTCAAGCTTTCCTTGACCTCTTCATGATACTTCACCGGTATAGGATAAGGTTTTCTATAAGCTATTTCCGGGGTTACAGTTACTATTTCATGATAGTAGTAAGGGGTCACATTCAAGGGTTCATCCTCCAATGCGAACACTGTCGGATACTTCATTATCAGTGCTGTCAGAGCTTCATTTTTCTTATTCATCAAATGTGGGGAAAACATACTATCAACTAAGGCAAACAGTTTCTTCGTTCGTGCTCTCTCGGTCATTCTAGTCTCTTTCATCATAACTCCTGATACAATTTCTCCTAGGCCTTTCTGTTTATTCTCATTTATATCCCACAATATTCTACTACACGGCCTTATATGACCCAGACATGTACCTCCCTTGAGTTCGATCCTGTCCGGACTAGGATTGACGAACCTCACCTTAAAATGAAATCGCGATTTCTCTCGTGCCTTCTCTACTTCCTCTAACTCTTCTCGTTCTGGGATCCCAGCTTTCTTCTGTAATAACACTAATCCTGGACACAATGTAGATGCCAACATGTTTCCTTCCTGAGGTTCAAAGATAGCCGCTTCGCTTGACCGCATTCTTACCTCTAAAATGACGGTACCGCAAGTCCAAGGACCTAGCTCCGTACTCGTCGGTATCACAGCTTTTGCTACCTCTACGTCTGCTTCTGACTCACTGTTCACTGGTGCCGCTCCTTTATACTCTAGAGGGACTATATTCACAGATTCGCCCTCTATATACAAGGTTAGAGGATTCGTTAGTAACTCTATCCTAGTGCTGAGCATAAAATCCATCCCAAGCAACATGGGTGCTGGTAAGCCTAAGCTTCCTACTATAATAAAAGTATGAGCATACCACTTATTTCCAATCTGAAGTTCAACCTTTATAGCTCCATCAGTCAATATCTCATCTCCACTTACGTTAAATAATTTAACCGTTTCCTCTGATTCCCAGTCATCTTGCTCAACGCTCCTTTTTAACTGTTGATATACTTCTCTCGTAATCAACGACCTAGCAGCTCCTGTGTCAATCAAGGCTAAGACACTTTGATCTAGGCCTTTCACATTCACCATCATTGCGACTAGTTTCTCGTAGCCCACGAGTGAGGCGATCGGAATTGGGTCGGCTTTTTTTTTTTTCCTGAGTCCAAGGTGTAGCACCTGACTGTCTTTCCCCTGACGTCTGTCCCCATTGATCGATTCTTCCTCTTCCTCTATTATCTGACTGTCTCTCTCCTGACGCCTGTCCCCATTGATCAATTCTCCCTCTTCCTCTATTATCTTCTCTTTCCCACTCTTGCGCTCTCCTTCTGCCTACCCAACACTGCCGTGCCTGGTGACCAGGTCTATTGCAGTGGTAACATCTTCCTGCCTGATTACTCGTAGCGCCTGTCTGACTAGAAGTAGGGCCAAACCTCCAGTTGCATTCTCGAGCAATATGGCCTTTACCGTGGCAGTAATAGCACTCAGCCACTGGGCAATTCTTAGCAATGTGTCCAGTCTTTTTGCATGAATAACAAGTAATAGGTGGAGGCGCTCTCACTCCTTGAGCTCCACCACTTTTGAGGCCAGTGTGAGGGTTCGGCTTTTCTGTTGTCACTACATTTATATTTGGTTTATTTCTCTCTGTCCTCTCTAACAACTTTAACTTGGGGTGTGTTTCTGCATATCTTAGCATGGCTGCCAAGATCCTATAAGGGTCTTCACGCTCCACATCGCTCAACATGTCTTGCACCTCCGGCGGTACACTCTTAAGTAACGCACGTGCAGCTACTTTATCAATAACATCATCATGACCTGGCTCTACCTCGTTCGCTTGAGTACTCAAAGTCTCAAGACGCACAAAGAATTGGTGAAACGTCTCCCCCGGAGAGCGAACAGCAGATCCCAGTTCACTTAAAAGTGTACTGGCTGATGCATCAGCAGGATAAATTCTTAAAAATTCAGCTCTTACAGCTGTCCAATCCGCACCAACTTTCTTAATCGTATTGAGAAGATGTGAATAGACAGCGTCTATACTATGCGTTTTAGCTAGCTCTAATCGACCTTCATCAGTCCAAAGTGGTCCCACTGTCATATCATCTATAGTTTGTAACCAACGCCTCGCGCTTGTAATGCATCTATACTGAGGGAAATCCGGCGATACTACCTCTCCACCACAAAAATAAGGAAGACCTGTTATCTTAGCATAATTATTTACGGCGTTGCCAGTTAAAGTCTGACTCAGTTTATCGGCAAGATTCTGCAAAGGGTCCAGAGCAGGAGCAGGGGCGGCAGCGGCCGCGCCTCCTACTGGAGAGTGTGGTCTGCTCATGTTAACTCCTCTAACTCCCCCAAAATAATCTAATAAATGGTCAGAAAACGCGGAGTCACACCAGGGTGGGGCTTGAATACGGAGATTCGCGAGATACTGATGTAACGCTTCCTCTGATGCGCACCTATGTAATCTAAACCACGCTTCCGGACTCTGTATTAAACCACGAGACACTGGGGATGGAGAACGTGGAGGGCTTAGGGGACCAATATTCATAACAAATCTGAATAACGAGTTTTTTCACCTTAGAATCCCACCACAGCTGCCACCAGTATGTCGTGCTCCCCTTACTTGCTTTACTCTTTAGCTTTTCTTCTTCTATGGAAGACTAAGTTCCGTTACGTTAAGTCCAGAGCAGGTCAATCAGATTTAATCAAGTTTCATTAGGTAGCGCTGGATAGGTACAAGTGGGGAACCCGACATAACAACACATCAAGTAATCACAAGTCCATTTAAGGCCGGCGCTACGTGGGAACGTCTCGTTCCTTATTAAGAGGAAGGGATTCTAGAGTTACTCAAACTAATTTTCTTTTTTCGTTTATCTACAAATAATGTACAATTTATACACTAAGTCAAAAGCAACAACTGATTTGGTTCACTCTACGAATTCAAGGTTATGCAACTGCTTTATGATCTTACTCTACAACAAAACTATTAAATCATGCCACCTTACAATGGTAATCAACAATACAACTAAGTCCCATTAAACAAGTAACAATTCACGAGTATTGTTCACGTAACACTTGAAATGTCACTACGATTTACTCGTCAACTGAAGATAATACTCTCCCTTACTGAAATAAAACCAAGAGTATTATGGCTAAATACAAGGTAATACTAAAGGTAATATTCTCTTACACATAGAGTAATACTAAGAACAATACTCTAGCATACCTTCATCTCACCCTAGCATTGTTACTACTAGAACATTAATCACTAACATTTTATTCTAGTATGACTTTACCTCAAGTTACTTCAATATATTTCTGTAGAATTAATACCACTCTTTAACACAGTTATCTGCCCTAACTCAATACTTCTCCATAAAGACACTTAACCCTTATATAACCTTTGTTCTTTTCACAATTGAGCAAATAAGTTAATTTAACAATCATACAAATTATCTGGCCCGTCCGGTTATACCCTACCACGGCTCTACAGTATACTCTCAATATATTTCACAGTGTATTTTACTTTCTTCTCCTTTCTCTCTTTCCTACTCTCAGTTCCACTTTCCTCTATGTCCTCTAACAAGAATATCTACTCACTGATACCGTAGAGTACCAAGACATCACCAGTCTCATCGTCGTGGTAGGGTGCTCAGGCGGGCCTTCTAGCTAAGATCTTCCCCAAGTTCTTCTCGACTTTTTGCCCTCTCTGCTTCTACTGACTTCCAACCTTCTGCTTCTCCCTCAGGAAAAGTACAGGGGCCGGAAGTAGGCGTGTACTCTTCATATCCTTCGTTCACTTCTCTCAGTGTTCTTAGTCGGGTCTGGCCCACAACATTTTAAAATAATGTCCATTGGATAACGTTAATTCACACTAGACATGGTTACCTTTTAGTTCTGAGTCACTTTTCTCTTATCTCGGTCCCATATATGTAGGATATTACTCTATTAGGCAGTATCTAGGTCTTCCATTTGGGGCACATAAATTCAATTAAGTGTAGACAGTACAGGGCTGTGAGACTAACTGTGGGCCTCGACACTCCCTCCTATTATCATTCACTTTTCATTCACTCTTCATTTTTCATTCTTCATTATTCACTGGTCCACGGCTTCTTCCAGCTTTTCAAGGTGCCGCAGATAACGATATTTGTCGTGTAACGTTTTTCGATATCCTTTATCCCTTACTGAAGTCGGAACACCATGGTAATCTTCATGGGTTGGCTGTTGTGGATGACGTGGTTGTGGTATGGGTGGTTGTGGTCGGATGGTGGGTGAGTCAGCCGTAGCCGCCTGTGTTGCGTTCCCACCGAATGCCTGGGGTAAGTCGTCATCACAATCATCAGCGTCATCAGCATCGTCGTTGCCCTCTGTGATACTGTAGTACTTGCCGCAGCTTGCTGTGCGGCGACAAACGTCTTTGACTCACTGGGTGCCACGCAACAACTGGTGCATCTCAGAACTAGTGGCTTTCATTGCCGCTGCTGCCTTATACAATTTTGCATCTTTATGTTGGACCTTCATATCCTCCTCCATTTGGGATAATAAATTGGTGAAACCTATGAGAGAGGCGGCATTTGAATGTTGACAACAAAGTTGAATTAACTCACGATGCAAGTCATCAAATGTTTGACAGGCCTCAAAATGCCCTGAACGAATCGCGGCTCCTATTGGGGACCTGCCTTGATGGAGCCTCCTCATAAGATAGGAGGCTTTGAGGGGTTCATTTGTGATTTGTCTGTTACGAATGTCCGTTTCGACCTCTCTGAGGAAGTCGTAAATGGACACTGAGTTATCTTCGCCGGTAAATTTAGGGCGGTTAGCATCGTCCAAATATATTGACTGTGGAGGGGGGAGGGGGTGTTTGCCATGGTTGGAAGAGTGTGAGGTTGGGTAAGTGTGGAAGTAACTAAAGTAGTAGGTTGAGAGGTAGTGAAAGTAATGGTAGTTATGTGTGGCTGAGTTGGGAGCTGAAGTGTTGTATCAGAGACAACTTGGGAAGTGGAAGTAGTAGGAGGTGAAGGAAGTTCTAGAGAGTCATTTAAAGATGAAGGTGTATCTGGATTTAATTTATCTGGGAGAAAGATATCTGGGTCCTCTAGAGCAGAAGTAGTAGTAGTGGTAGTGGTGGTAGTAGTAGTAGGGGTGATGGTGGTAAGAGTAGTATGAGAATGTTCAGTTTTAGGAGTTGTCTGGGTGGATGAAGAATATTTTTGGTATGATCGACCGCTACGAAGAAGAGTCACTGAATCGTCATTATCGGGAGTTACCGGCTCACTTTCAGTTGCTTGTCGCTGGCGAACGGGAGAGGGCTCAGTTTTTCCAAAGTATGGCATGTAGTGAAGTAGAAAAAAAAAAAATGTTAAATGATAATGAGAATGAAAATTTTTATATACAATGTGAGAATGAGGGCATATGAAATATGTACAATAGTAATGGGAGTAAATATGTACAATGGAGGCGAAATGAACAAATTAAATCAGATGAAAAGAAATGAGGTGAGAGGTGAGCGTGGTGGGTGGTGGTACTGAGTATGAAGGTAAATATAAGCGATGCATGATAGTGAATAAAAGAGAGATGGATGGTATTATGAGGTACAATCCGTAGAGAAAATCCATAGAGTAATCTCTGTAGAAAGACAGGGTTTGAGCTGATTAGGATAAACTATACAAGTATATATAAGGAATACCGAAGCAGTGAGAATGAAGGGAAGTCTTGTTTGGAGGAAGGGAAGTTGAGACGGTACTTGAATGAAGGACCTCTCCCTGGCGGCGAAGGTGGCAGGGGTGGGGAGGTGATGACGTCACAAGTTCAGGCGACGAATGGGAGGCCAGCTGAGGGTCAGATGATCACCAGCGAGACGTTGATTGAAGAGAGCCAGCGATGACGTGGAGACACGTGCCCTGGGCAAGATGCCGGTGGCTGCAGTTCCCAGGCGGTGCGGGTTGGGCAGGTTCTGCTTGGTCAGCAATGTGGGAGGTGGGGTTGAGAGGGGGCGGTTGGGGTGTGGTGGGGTGAGCCGGGATGGTAATCATAAAATTATGAAGACAATGAGTACGGAAGAGCTGACACCTGATAGTTCCTTACTGAGTTGCAGTAGAATAGCAGCTGTTGAGAAGCGATGTGGCCCGCACGTCGGTGGCAACACGTCAGGGAAAGTGCAGGAAGCGTTCACCATGGAAGACATAGGTGTCCCAAACACAAGGCAGGCAAAAGGCAGACGTGTGGCAGGGGTGGAGAATGCACAAGCAGGTGTAGGAATCACTCCCATTGTGGCACTAAATCACGGTAGAGGCGAAATTAGGTCTGATACACCGCTGCCACCAAGTTGTTTCAATGGCCCCGTGCTCCCCACTCAGGTTTATTTCAAAGATCTGAGGTGACTTATAATGGAGGTTTATTCCAGAGGGAACTTCTATACCTGTGATCTGTCAGATGGCTAGCCCCATACTGCCTCACAGCGAGCAGCGGGCGAGGGAACCTTAGCTTAAGTCAGCAGTTTAGAGAAGTGTGCTGATTTCACCAATTGTATTAGTTACATATATATATATATATATATATATATATATATATATATATATATAGGTTTTAGGTGTACATAGTATGGGTACACGCACCTCCTACTGGAGAATGTGGTCTGCTCATGTTAACTCCTCTAACTCTCCCGAAATAGTCTAATGAATGATCAGAGAATGCGGTGTCACACAGGGGTGGGACTTGAATGTGGAGATTCGCGAGATACTGATGTAATGCTTCCTCTGATGTGCACCTACGTAATCTAAACCACGCTTCCGGACTCCGTATTAAGCCACGAGACACTAGGGATGGAGAACGTGGAGGGCTTGCAGGACCAAGATTCATAACAAAATCTGAATAACGATTTTTTTTTTAACCTTAGAATCCCACCGCTGCCACCAGTATGTAGTGCTCCCCTCACTTGACTTACTCTTTATCTATTCTTCTCTAAGGAAGACTAAGATACGTTATGTTAAGGTTAAGTCAGGTTTAGTCGGATTTAATCAAGTTTCATTAGGTAGCACTGGATAGGTACAAGTGGGGAATTAGACATAACAACACATTAAGTATTCACAAGTCCATTTAAGACCGGCGCTACGTGGGAGCGTCTCGTTCGTTATTAAGAGGAAGGGATTCTAGGGTTGCTCAAAACTATTTCTTCTATTACTGAAATAGGTCATTGCAATATCATATGTCACACCAAGCCCGAGAACAGGTGTTTTTGGGGTGTGGGGAGATTACTTGCTTCTGGCGAGATAAAGTACCCTGTGGGGAGAAGTTTTGTAGGTATGGAGTTTGGATAAAACCATCTTTTCTTATCAAAGTAGAGCACTTTAGTTTGTTCTTGACCAACTGCTATGAAAACAGATATGTATGTATTTGTGGGGAGATAAAATTTTATCGAGGAGAAGGCCCACAATAAGTACATTGAACCTTGGGAGATCATTTACGGTAATAACCAATTTGGCTAGTTGAAACAAACAAAATCTATGTGATTTAGCATGTCAACCATGCAAGCAGGTGTGTTTGCAGGTGTGGAGAGATAATTCACAAATGGGGAATAATAGATGTATCAAGGTGGAGGGATGGTGATAGGGTGAGGGGGCTGGGTGGTGGTGGGGGGGCTGGGGCTCAGATGCCTGTGATTGCACGAGTTTGCAAGCATAGAATAGTATATAGAGAAGCATTTATTATGTTGAGGTACGAAAAAGCACGGAAAAAAAAAAAAATCGAGGCAATACATATAAAGCACGTGTACATGTGTTGGGGTGGGGGGTGGGGGAGGGGAGAGGAGGGGGGAAGAGCAAGTCAAGCTGCGTGCTCGCTATCACACAATGGTTTACTGGGGGCAGGAAGGTAGTACGGGGCCGAAAGGGAGGGAGGGGGTAGGGTAGGTGGGGGTATACAAGGTAGGGGGGAAGGTGGGGGGGCTGGGGTGGGGTGGAATGGGCCTCGTGGTTGGGGGAGGGGTAAACTTCGACTGACAACATCCTACTGGGGCATATAGAGGGATGGGAGGGTCATCAGAGAGGGTTATTACGTGACAAATGACGAAACATTCAGGCAATGGGGGGCCGAGAGGGGGGGGGGTGATCTACCCAGTCCCCAGAGTGGCCGGATCAGCCAAGGGCTTAGTTCTCATTGGCTTGAAGGGATATAAGTCACAATCAGGGCAGAGCAGTGTGCAGGCAGTTTTTTACATGGCGCGCTATATTGATGTGATTCGGCTGACAGGGCTAAAGTGGTCAACACTTACACTGACGTGCTTCAGTATTTAGGGGTTAATGGGAATGGAATGTCTCTCTCCTAGTGCCTCTCCCATCGACGATTCAACCAGATAACCTTCTCTATAGAATTACACCTCTCGGCTACGTCTACTTACATTAGTTCTATTTTCCTTCTGAAGTACCTAACAAAGATGTTTACTCACTGTTACTGTAGAATTCCAAAACATCACTCATCCCATTGTCGTGGTAGGGTGCTCAGGTGGGCCGCTGTTGCCACACAATGCTCTCCCCCTGCTCTCTTGGATGCTAACCCTCTCTAACTGACTTCCAACTTTCCGTCTCTCACTTAGGAAAAGTACAGGGGGTGGGGGGGGGGAAATAGGCGTGTACCATTGATGTCTTTCATTCACTTCTCTGTGTCCTTAGTTGGGTTTGGTCCATATCATTTTGAAATAGTGTCCCTTGTGTAACACTAATTTACACTAAACACAGTTACCCCTTCGAGTCACCACTCTCTTACCTCGTTCCTATACATAAAACACATAGACCCTAATAAGCCTTATCTGGCTCTCCCTCCTGACACACATCAATTCCAATAAATGTAACAGTACAAAGCGATGAGGGTAATTGTGTGCCTTGACTCTTTCCCCTTGTCGTTGTTCATTCTTCACGTTTTCATTTTTCATTATTCAGTGTTCTGCAGCTTCTTTTAGTTGTTCAAGGTGTTGCAAATACCTGTACTTGTCTCGAATTGTTTTCTGGTATCCTTTATCCCTTGTTGAAGCTGGGACGACATGATAGGCTCCATTTGTTGATTGTTGTGGCTGTTGTGGTTGTGGTGTGGGTGGGTGTGGTCTGGTGGTGGGTGTCAGCCGCCTGTGTTGTGTGCCCACCGAATGCCGGGTATGTGTCCTCATCACCACCATTGATACTGTTGTTATCCCTACCACTGTAAATATTGCTGTTACAGCATACTCCCCTTTCTGGAATGATACGTCCTTGTGGCATCTGCTGACGACGAAACTCCTCGAAGGCCCACGACTCAGAACGTTGAAGGACTGGTAGTGAGAAGGTAGCACGATGTAAGCGAAAGCATAAAAAGGCTACCACAAAAATGACTAGGATAACCACGCCGATAACAAGTTGAACAGGGTGTGGGAGCGAGCGTGTCTTGACGGAGGGGCTCGATGACCTTCATACGCTGAATGAGTCCCTGAAGTGGAAGTGGGTCAACTATCTCGACATCATCCGCTGTACCTTTGAATGACAGATTCAATAATGCTGATCTTTCGAGAGGCGTCAGAGATTTATTGACAGGGATAGCTATGGGGGTTATCTTTAACTGTTGTTGTCAGATAACTGTGGCATAGGCAGGCAAGACCAGTGCACCGCTATGGGCACTACAACCTTCACCTAGAGAGCCTGTATTTCGAGCTATATGCTCTGTTTGAAACTCTATTGTATTAGGGCATGTGAGAGTAATGTGAATGGAGTAGGGCGCAGAAAAAGCCCAACCAATCTTGTCTTATAAAGACTGGATTGAAATCCACTTTACTACTTTAGAGCATAACTTACTAGCCTCAGGCATTCCCCGAAACAGTGCAGCTTCACATGTTAAAACAGAGGTATCATATATTGGCCCAATAGGAGGACATATTAATAATTGGCTATGGTGTTTACATAGATGAAATGAATCAAGTGTTACATAATGTCTCCTAGTTTGGCTTATCGCTAGATACTGAGCTAATCATATCATGACGGAAAATGTATGGTGATTCTGAGACTCTGAAGGGTAAGGAACTTACCTGATACACATAAAAAATGTCATCAAGATCACCCCTTAACGGTACCACCAAGTAAAACACACTCAGTATGGTATTGCCAATTACTGTAAGTTTCCTCAGCTGCTTTAGTATGTCAGTCATCTTTTCTGTCTACTGTTATGAGATGATCTAGGTAGGTAAAATTATTAACAAAGTAAGAGCACATCCATTACGTCATGCTGATACCCTTATGTAAGTTTAGTATTAGGATAGCACTGGGTGATGTGTGAACAAATGAATATGAATTTGTGTGTTGTGTGTAACATGTTTATGTGTTACGGAGTCCCAGCGGAGGTGACAGTAAGGCTGGGTGTGGCAAAGTGGATTGCTGAACATACGTCTTGTCTCCGCCACAAGGTGCTACAACTGCTACTACTCCTCTGTCTCATTCTACCAGAGACAGCGAGAGTAAATGGACGGTTTACCTAATGGAAAACTCTGTACCTCCGTACACGTAAGCAAAGGAAAAAATAGTAAAAGTATATAAAAGAAAATTTTAATGTGCATAGAAAAAAAGCAAAATTGTATAAAATGAAAAAGACATAATGTGACCTGCGCAAAGAAAAAAAAAATAGCACAATTATATAAAAACAAAGACATAATGTGACCTGTGCAAAGTAAAAATAGCAAAATTATTATAAAAAAGAAAAAATAACAAAATGCATAAAACTGAAGAAAGGTGTGATGTAACCGAAGCAAAAAAAAAAAAAAAAAAGCAAAATGATTAAAAATTAACAGATGTTTCTTAGTCTTTAAAAAGAAAAAAGAAAAAAGAAAAAAAAGTATGGAATGTGCTTCAAATTCCACACCGAACCTATGAATATCTACTGTGACCATATAAGCCTCTCTGAACCCGAAAGACAATTTTCTAAAAGTGCGATAAGGTGGTGCCGAAAAACTCGGGCCGTACCGTGGCCTCGGCCGTACCGTGTAGAGTTTTGCAGGAAAGGACACAGCTAAGACAGGGAACAGGACTCACTTCCTCGTTGCATCTTTCCCTGGCTTATAGTGATAGCCTAAATCCTAGCAAATCTATCCCCCACAACTAAACCCTATGCATGCTGCTTCCTGTCCTCCTCCTGGGGATGAGGGAGTCATGTGCAGGGTCAGGGTGAACAGACTATCCCTATCCCATGTGTGGGGACCTAACCATTCCCTAACGCTGATAAGAGCAGGTTATGTACTACTCCTTGATCTTAGCCAGAAGCGATGCCGATTAAGTAGTCATTCTACCTGCCCGCAAGATTCATCATCCATCAGCTGTTGGGACTCGAGGCAGGGGATAGGATAGAGAAGACAGGTAAACTTATTGTGCATGTTAGTACACTGTGCAAAGCAGAGAAGATTGAACTCAAGGTACTGTTAAGTAAGAAACAAGATTGTATTTGTATTGGTAAGCGCATAAGACTCTGTGGCGTACGTCCACATGCTGCATGTTATTACCAGTATTAATGTATTTTTACATGCAGGGAAAAAGAGAATGAAAATCTCTAACCAAGGCCACTATTGTACCCCAAATAATAGTTGAATGTTACACAGGTCTTTGAATATGCTTTCATTCTTTTTTTCCTCTTCTTTTAGTAATGTATAAAGTTATATATTTAATAGATTGTTTATAATTAACGATTTTACATATAATTTTACATATCTGTTTTGTATGTTATTTGTGTATTTGAATAAGCAGCCATTGTGTATATTTGTTTAATTACCGAGAAGGAAGACGAAAGATCCTAAACTTACCGTTGTACCCACAAACAATTAATTTGTGTTGCCTGACCCTTGTATTCATTCGCCTCTCTCCCGCCTTTTAGTTTAGCCTATTTTATTGTTGTTGCATTGTTGTGTAAGTCCTCATACTGCTCAATCCGTTGGTGCTTGCAGCTCTTCAATACAGTGACCTTTATTTTTACGACCTTTATCCAAATGCAGATGTATTGCGAAGCTTATATGACATCATTTCATAACAAAGTTCATTGGCAGCAATCATGACAATAATTGTTGTGGACAGCTATCTTTATTCTATTTCATACTGTATTCTTATCTTAAATACTCTTTAAGAGTCTTTTATTTACCAGTCTATCCACCATGAGTTGACCTAAGTCCAAAGTCTCTATGTTGATTGATCTAAGGGCAAGTGACCTAGGACCTAGTAAGCAGAGACAGCTGACATATGGTGTAAAAAAGACAACGCGTTATCCAGGTGGTGTCACTGTCAGTAAATGAAGGTGTCCCTCTCCAGGATCAAATTCAGCTAAGGAGAGAGTTTTCGAACTAAAGGATTTGTATACTGTATAACCTTCAAATATTATTTCAGTATGAGTTGTTTTCCTAAGACAAGTCGCTTGTTAGAGGTATCAAGAATAATGTAGAAATTATATCAGCGTATTGAGTGTTTTTCTCACCTGACGATCTCTAACCTCTTTCATCAGTTTGTGGCCAAGTGTTGTCAGACTGGAGGGTTGATCTGATTAATATCCAAGGAGACTCATTCCTGTCTTATGGCTAAGACTCGGCGATTTTCATTTCAGGGATTAGACTGGAGCACCAGTTAAAAAGGGTGGTACTCCCGAGGTGGATACTGTAAGCTGGTGACAGGGAGAGCTGGAGCTCCCGTTACACCAGTCCTCAGGACCTGTTCCTGACCATCTCCCTTTACTGAACCTTTTCAGTGGTTTCATTAACACAGAGAATAGGCCAGCATACTCTCATAATCCTCTGCCTCCAACTAACTGCACCACACTACATGCACATTAGACATTACGCCTTCTATTCCGCCCCCCCCCCCTTATTTTTTATGACTGGAGGACACCTGTAATCTGGTGTATGGATTAATTTTTAAATTTAATATGTTCTTCCTTTCTCTGTTCATCTTCTGTTTTAAAAAATGCATCTGCGACATAGTAGTGAAGTTGAGTAAGTGGCCCAATTCTGTCAAGTACAAACATATCAAATATAGTTATGCGGTCACAGATTGTTACATATTTTCTCTTGGGTTATTATATTTTCTTCTCGTTACTTATTTGTCATCATTTTATAATTAACATGACCTTGTAGTGAGACTATACTCTGTTCACTTTAATGAGGCGTTAAATTGCCACCTCTCTATATTGATGTTAAGCTTAACAAGGAGTTAACACAAAATTATGGTGCTGGTCACGATGAAGAGCTGGTCACGACATTGAACAACGGGAATGGGGTTGCAAACGAACTAAAATCTCCGCCTGTAGTTCATTATTTGAACTAGGCTGAGATTTTCGTCCTTTTGCAGCTTGCATCTGTCATATCCTATACTCCCAAAGTAACCAGTGGTATTCTTCGTACTCAGTCTTGCTGAGCATGATGAATGACTGCCTTTAATCGTCAGTGGTACAGTAGCTTGGACAATGACAGTGGGGAATGCAGAGTCAAGTCCAGAGAGAACCTGTAACATTAAAGTTAAAACAAGATACTGTGTCTCTTTCAGACCCAACTCCCTCCCGGACTACAACAAATAGCTGCTCCACACACTAAGGTTGTAAAACTCAAAGACTATCTTTAATAGAAACAATTGTATACAGAGTGTTTACACTGCATAACAAACAAATTACATAAGTCAGCTACGTTAATACGAATATGCTACGACACTTAATACAGAAGCTTCACTCGACCACTAATGTACGATTCAGGTGCTACAGTTAATAATTCACTCATCGAGTATGTAATGATCATTTTACACTATAAGACTTATACTTGAATTACTTATACTACTGACTTCACCCCACAATCAGGGACAAACGCGACAAGAGTTTTAATGCTGGATATAAGCAGAAGTCTTATTGGCTTTACGTCATGCATACGGTACTTTATCTTGCCTTACACTTTCACAAGATTGCGATGTCCATGATCGTGTGCCTGTCTGTCTCCCCAGGCAGACTGGCTGTGCCTACGTTCATTTAGAACCAGTTACTAGTTTTTACTGCCTGCATCGCTCTTATGAGCATGTTTATAGACACTTGCAACGGGAGGTGCCTTATCCCTGAGTAACTAGTCACTTCAGCCCTTTCCCATGAGTGTCTGCCCCAAAGGTACATGGTTAGTACATCACCCTCGCAGCTGGTAGTTCATCACCCAGGCACCTCAAGGCTCTCTCACGTAACTTTATGTCCTGAGTGTTCTCTGCCTGTTATTTAAGCGTCCTCCTTCTCTAACTACTTCCTCAATCATTTCACCCCTCACGGTGTACCCACGCCCTGACCTCTGCGCGATTCTTACATTGGACAGTTATATACGCTGCTTTCAGTAACTGGCGTCGCTCCCTGTCCTTGGCCATCGCGCTGTCTGCTCCACGTTTCTTCACACCTCGTTTCTCTACCTTCTTCTCTTCCCCTGTTCCCACTCGGCTCGGACCTCTGGCTGAAGGGGCCATGTGGGTAGGGTGTGGAGATAACGTCCCGAGCTACAGCATCAAAGGCTTTGTTGAGGTCGCCGTCCACGCCATCTAATTGATGACTGTTGCCAGGCCGACACTCTGGCAGAATAAGACAGTACTAAAGCTCGACATCCTTTCCATAGAGCACCATCGTGACTAGGACCATATTCTAATGTGAATCTCTTGCTCAGTAATCAAGATGGAGAATTCGACACGTACTGTCCACCGATGTTCGCCATTCAGGTGGGGATTTTGAAAAACCTTGTATCGGGATGTTTTTTACTGGAAGCTCATCACACAATAATATTGTCTACGCCTAGGGGTAGCCCCTTCCAACACTAGAAAATCCCCTGTCTGGAAATTATTTGGGGCTCCAGACAGTTCTGGCGTAATTGCTCTAATGGAAGGTACTCCTTAACCCATCGTTTCTAAACCTGTCTCCATCTTTTACCATACATATCCTCCTTACATGTTTCGCCTAGTGGAGCTCATGGCAAGAGCAAATGGTTTGAGGTCAGAACCTCTAGATCTTTGGGATCGAATATTGAAGTGAACGGAGTATACTGTAGCTAAAGTGAATGAATTATATCTGTATATAATGAGTAACTCTGGAGCACTGAACACAAGGAATATTACTGATCACAACGCGTGGCATAGGAGGCTTCGTAGCACTTCTTCCTTAGCGATATATTTTGAAGATTGCACCTTGATGTTATCCTTCAAGTCAGTAAATAGTCTGTACGGCTGACATGAAGAGAATATCAGTGCAACAGGCAGAATAAATCACTGAAGAAAAGGTGTTACGAAAGCTCCCAAGCCAGCCAGAATCCGACCCAAGGAGCTCTGACTGCCTAGTGTGTTGCCTCCCTAGCCTCCAGGTATGTAATTTTCTGTGCCTTTTTGTACACCAACATGAATATAGTCTTAGATGTTTATTGTAGTCTCTCTCTCTCTCTCTCTCTCTCTCTCTCTCTCTCAGTTTTACTTTTGACTAGGGTATAGGTATTACTATCAGTGTTAAGATTAGACCACCTTAAGGTCTGTGTTGTGTATATGTCTTTATAACTTTATGTAACTCTGCCTTAGAAGAAATTGATTGGGTATATAAACAATCACCGTTTTCGTTTGTGTCTGGAAATTGTTGGGAACTGATGATGATGATGATGGTGGTGATGCTGATAATAATAACAGTAATGATGATGATGATGATGATGATGATGTTTATTCTTTCAGCCTCCAGTACTCAGTGAGGGGTGGGATGGGGTACGCGAATCTGAAGACGCTGAGATGTGCATTCAAATCAATTTCTTTGGCCTGGACCCATCCTCACGTGAGACGCTCGGTTCAGAAGACTGCCTCTACCTTAATGTCTTCACTCCGGTGGTAAGTGTTTTTGACGTTACTGTATCTTTAATATGTTACCTCTAGCTTGTTATCTTTACCTTGTTACCTTTAGCTCTGATCAAAAGACTGCCTCTGCCTAAATATTTTCACTTCATTGGTTCGCGTTTTTTTTCCCCCGTTACCTTTGCCTTCATAACTTTAGCATGTTACCTTGTTATTTTAGCTTGTTACCTTTTAATCGTTGCCTTTACCTGTACCACATTACCTTTAGCTCGGATCAGAAGGCTCCTCTACCAAAAAACTTTCACTGGTGGTGCGTGTCACTGCTTTTACCACTATTATCATTATACATGTACCGCGTTGCTTATTATTGTTAATGTGTTACCTCTAGCTTGTTACCTTTAGTTCGGATCTGAAGACTGTCTCTCCCTAAGTATTTTCACTCCTCTTGTGGGTGTTATTGACTTTATTTTGTTAATTTTACCGTGTTAGCTTTACTGTACTTTTATTACCTTTTAGCTTTGTTCCTTTACATTGCTACTATTGGCTCGAATCAGAAGACTGCCTCATCCTAGAAGTTTTCAGTCTCATGATGCGTGCTATTGCCTTTACCTTGTGTTGCTTACTTCAGCATGTTCATTATTTAGAGGCTTCAGTGGCTGTGTATTTACGAGTAAAAGATAAGTTGAAAAATGGAAAGCGAGCCCCGAATTTCAGAAACCCTTATGGAACTCCTATGGTTATTATGTGTGACTCTCCCGCATCCTGTTTGTTTCCCCTTCGCAATTTAAGTTTTAAGCACACAAAAAGTAGACACACTCACCCCTTTTAGCGAGACTGAGAAGGGAGGCATCCAGACATTCTCCACAAATTGAGTCACTACAGTTACAGTTCGGGTCCCCATCTCAGTTCCAGGTGCAGGCATTATATAGGGCAAAGCACTTTCCCCCTTACTCGCCTTTCCCCCTTACTCGCCATTTCCCCTCAGTTTTCGGTCCCAGTTTTATGGAAAAAGATGTGATATTTTAGAACACATACATGACTTATTACAAGGACTACTTTTGTTTCTCCCTATTAATCACACATGATTTTGCTCAACTGAGAATCCCCACACAACTGAAAGAATCCCTACATAACTAAAGACTTCAAAACCGTTCTAGGGTGCCAAGGGCAAGGCCACAAAGCTGCCGGTGATGGTGTTCATTCACGGCGGTGCGTTCTTCTGCGGCAGCGCTATGGAGTACCCGCCCAAGGTACTCCTAGACCATGATATCATCCTTGTGGTGCTGCAGTACCGTATGGGCGTCATGGGTAAGGTTACGATAGGTTAGGCTGGATTGGATGAGGCTCGGCTAGACTGGGGTGGATAAAGTTAGATTTGGATGTGTTTGGCTGGGTATGGTTAGCTTACATTACGTTTGATTGGATTAGATTTTATTTGGTTAGACTGGACTGTATAATTCTGGGTAAAGTTAGGTAAGACTGGGTTGAGTTGGCTTTGCTTGGACTGGGCTGGATAAAGTTACGTTAGATGGGGTTATGTTGGTTTGGGTAATGTTACGTTAGGTTAGGTTGGATTTAGTTGGGTTCAGTTAGTTAGGTTAGGGTGGGTTAGATTGGGCTGGGTAAGGTTACAATAGGTTAGGATGGCTTAAACTGGGTTTGGTCAAAGTGGATAAAGTTAGATTAGGGAGTGTTAAGTTGGGTGGGACAAGGTTGTGTTAGATTTGGTTGGACTAGATTGGGTTCAGTTACTCTGGGGTTGAAAGATTAAGTGGGGTTATGTTGGGTGTGGTAAGGTTATGTAAGGTTTGGTTGGTTTAGGCTAGACTGTGGTAGACTGACCTGGATTGTTAGGTTAGGCTGGGTTGATTTAGCTTACGTGAGGTTAGGTTGCATTAGGTTGGATCTGGGTAAAACTGATTAAGGCAAGTTAGATTAGGTTGGGTTCGGGTAGATTGAGCTGGATAAAGGTGTCAGGTGGGGTTATGTTGGTTAAGTTGGATTTGGTTATACTGGACTGGATGAAGGTAGATTAGGTTGGGTTGAGTTGGACTGGGTAAGGTTGGGTTGAATGAGGTTTAGTCAGGTGAGGTTGTGTGTGTGTGTGTGTGGAGAGAGAGAGAGAGAGAGAGAGAGAGAGAGAGTGAGAGAGTAGGAAGAATGGAAGGGAAGCGAAGGAGAAAGGGGATATCTAAGAGGGAAGAAGTGCATAGGAGCGTCGACTTTAGTCACTGACGTCATCCTTGTGGTGTTTTGGTGCCGTATAGGGGGTGATGAGTGTGTGGGGGGAGGAGTGACGAGGGAGACTGTTATTGGTGTGGTCCTTCACTTTGGACATGAGGTAAGTGGATGGTGGGCTGAAGTTGCCTTTTTTTTCTGCAAGCCACCATCTTCTTTTCGGGAGATGGGGAAGAAGTTAAGGGATGTTTTTATAACCAGGGAGCAGACTGTTGTATCGATGCCACCACGAGAAGGCGTCCCTCTCCAGCATCAAAATGGGGAGAGTGAGAAAGAGGTTACTGAAAGGCGGGGAGGGAGAGGGATGTAAAGAGAAAATGCAAAAAGATGTGGATTTTTTTTTTTTTTTTTTTTTTTTTCAGATGTGATGAGTGATGGGTAAGAGGACAAAAGGAGTAAGTGGGGATGTGCAAAGTAGATGGGGATAAGGGGATAAAGGATGGAGGGAGTAGGGGAGAGAGGAGAGGAGGAGGAAAGGAGCTGTACATAATGGGTGGAGAGAAAGTGTAAGAAGGTGGAAGGAGTGGGGGAGACAGGAGAGGAAGGTGTCACATACGTATGGGTTCTTGGTACTCCATAACCATGATTTCATCCTGGTGGTGCTGTAGTGCTGTGTGGAGGTTATGGGTGGATGGAGAGAGGGACGAGAGGTGGGGGAGGAGTGTGGATGGAGAGAGGGATGTGGGGTGGGGGAGGGATGTGGATGGAGAGAGAGGGATGAGAGGTGGGGGAGGAGTGTGGATGGAGAGAGGGATGACAGGTGGGGGAGGAGTGTGGATGGAGAGAGGGACGAGAGGGGGGGAGGAGTGTGGATGGAGAGAGGGACGAGAGGGGGGGAGGAGTGTGGATGGAGAGAGGGACGAGAGGGGGGGAGGAGTGTGGATGGAGAGAGGGACGAGAGGGGGGGGAGGAGTGTGGATGGAGAGAGGGACGAGAGGGGGGGCGAGGAATGTGGATGGAGGGAGGGATGAGAGGTGAGGGAGGAGTGTGGATGGAGTGAGGGATGAGGGGTGAGGTACAAGTGTGGATGGAGTGAGGGATGAGAGGTGTAGGATGATTGGGGGAGGAATATTGTAAAGAAAAGGCTGAGAGGGGGTGTAAGTGGGCAGGGAGTGGGAAAATGGTGAGAGATGTGGGGTGAGTGAGAGAGGAGTGGGAGAGCGATGAGAGGTGCGGGGTACGTGGGGGAGGAGTGAGGGAGACATAAGAGGTATGAGGTGAATGAGGGTGGAGTAGGTGATGGATGAAAGGTTTGGGACGAGTGGGAGAGGGAGGAAAGGCGTGGGATGAGTGGTTAAGGAGTGGAGAGAGGGATGAGATTGTGGGATGAAGAGGAGAGGGTAATGGATGGATGGAAGTTTGGAGAGAGAGAGAGAGAGAGAGAGAGAGAGCTGTAAGATGCAGAGAGGTTTTTCAAATCTCTTATCCTTTCGTAGGAAAAAACAGGCTAGGGTAATAATGTTGATGATGATATTATTGTTATTGTATTGTTGCCGCTGTCAGACAATTTTTCAAACCTCTTGGACTGCACACTTTACTCTTCTCGGCAGGTTTTTTATCGACGGAAGACAATGTATTGCCAGGCAACATGGGACTGCTGGACCAGGTTGAGGCGCTACGTTGGGTGCAGAACAACATAGGCCGCTTCGGAGGCGACCCTTCTGCCGTCACCATCTTTGGGGAGAGCGCTGGCGGCTCCTCTGTCAGTTACCATCTCTTCTCACCCCTCACCAAGGGTATGTTTTCGTTTTTAAAGGCTCCAACATGCTTGCATGTGTCGGCCTTGGTCACCTAATGGCGGCTCTCCATGCTGCACGATCCATTGCAGCCTCCCTGTTCAGTCCCTTAACCCTAAGGTCACACTTAATGACCTCGTCCCATGTCTTTCTCGGTCTACCCCTCATAACCCCACCCCCAATATTAACACTTCTCACCTTCCTCACCCAACTATCATCCCCCATCCTCTCCACATGTCCAAACCACCTCAATCTACCTCTCCTCATCACAACACCAATACACTCCAGTCCCATCCTACCTCTCAACTCTTCCATTGTAAACCCAGCCCCTCCAGGCCTTGGACGCAGGGACGCACTGCACATCCACCTAATCATTGTCATTTCTGTACGTCTGAGCCGGCGAATGTCTTCCTCCTTCACTGCCCAGGTCTCACTGCCATACAGCATTACACTCCTAACACACGCTGCATACAAAGACCCCTTAGCACGTAGGGAGAGCCCCCTCAATGTCAGGAGAGGCAAGAGCTCCCTGAACTTCTTCCAACCACTTCTCACCCTAGCCACAGAGCTAGCTCCAGCCCCACCTCCAGCACACAACATGTCTCCTAAATAACAAAACTCTTCCACACACTCAAGAGATTCACCAGCAAGTTCAATTCTTTCACGTCTGACGATCTCCACCTGCTCACCCCGGCACGCCGTACACATAAAATCAGCATTATCTCGCAGTCTACCTCTGATACCACTACATCTCTTATGCACCCATTTATCACACACACCGCACAAGATGGAATTACTTCCCACGCCCTTGTGGCAAACTGCACATGGCCACTCTCCCTCGTCTTTGACAGTACCGCCACCAACCCTAGATATCATCACTTTTGTTTTATCTGCATTTACCCTTAAACCCTTTTGCCCCATACCATCTCTCCACTTCCTAAACCTTTCCTCCGCCTCTTTTTCATTCTCTGCAATCAACACCAAATCATCAGCATACAACAACTCCCACGGGAGTCCGTTTCTAAAGTCACGTGAAAGGGCTTCAAGTACCATGATAAACAACATGGGACTCAAGACTGACCCCTGATGCACACCAACATTCACGGAAAACTCATCACTCAAATCTCCATTCACTCTCACCTGGGTGTGAGCACCCACATACATGGCCATAACCACAATCGTCTTTAACCCATTGAGCTAGACTTTTCAAAGTAAAGGGGTCAGATACAGTAGGAATAAACCCCTTCAGTACCAGAGGATTTTCTTAAATTGAATAAAAATTGCTTTCTAACGGCAAGAATGAGGTAAATAGGACTTCACATTTATCCAAGGCGTTAATGGCTACTTCCACATGTGATTTGTTTGCATCTCAGCACAAGAATCTCCGACATTGTAAGCCTCATTGAGGAAGTTTGGGGTCACTAAAGAGTCCATGATAACCATTTGTAATAATGTTCATGCTAATATTTTTATACCCATCTCTTGGAAGATGAATAGATGGCATGGGTATAATTCCTTCATCTTTATTCATATGGATCATAGCTCTCTTAATAGACAGCCAGACTTGTTCTCCCGAGCCATATCACAATCCACGTCGGCTGTCAGCCCTTGTTGTCGTGGCGGCTCCTTCAGGCAACTTGCAGAGAAGCTTGGACGTGGCCTGAACTGTCGAGTGTGAGCAGTAGACCCCAACCATTCCCTAGAATTAAACTTTAATCAATTTCCAGGCTTGTTTGCCCGAGCCATATCGCAATCTGGGTCGGCCCTCAGCCCCTGCGGTCGTGGCAGGTCTTTCAGGCAGGTGGCAGAGAGGCTTGGACGTGACTTGAACTGCCCCGACCCCATCGATAGCCACGCCCTTCTCGAGTGCCTCCAGAAAGCACCTGCACATGATGTGGCAGCATTTCTCTACGACATCAAGGTGAGGCACGCTGATTCTTGCTGCCACCAGAAAGTTATTTGCATTCAGGTGATTCCATTTTTAAAATCTCATGTCTCCAAAAAGTCACTGCACACGACATGGCAGTGTTTCTTTCTTTATGCCATCAGGGCGAGGGAAGCTTATTCTTGCCACCTCCGGTTTTATTACCATCAGGCTTTTTTTTTTTCCTTTTTTTACTCATGTCTAGAGCGACACCGCACACGACACAGGAGCCTTTCTCTATAACATCAGGGTGAGGGACGCTTATTTTTGTTACCAACAGACATTTTTCCCACCATTAAACAGTTGCCCTGCTAGCAGATTTTTTTGTTTTTTTTGTCTGTCTCCAGAAATCCAAGGTACTCGATGCAGCAACTTTTCTCTATCACATCAGTGCTCTAAGAGAGGCTTTATTTTGTTACCACCAGACAGTTTTATTCACTTCAGGAGAGGTGTCAGTTTAGTGGTTAGGGAATTGATCTGCTGTCTGGAAAAACAGTACAGTAGTTCGATTGGAGACATATTAAGATTCGTATACTCGTTGATTAAAGAGACTGGCATCTCTCCATTACCCTTTTTTGTCTGTAACATTGATATCTTGTTGCATGTTATCTATGCAATCTGCGTCGATGTACAGCAAATTTATATACCATGCAAGGGAATAACGATCTGAAATATGGAAAAAAAAAAAAAAAAAAAGCGATCCTCGTTAGATGTCAGGGATGTGTTTCAATATGCCACAAAATATTCATACTTACGTTGCTTTAACTTAGGGAAATTGGTAGTCGAGATAATTGTCAGGGAATCTGGTAAATCAGCTTTTTATGTGTCAGTAATACTTTAAGTGGCAGCGTTTCTTTAATAAAGTGAAGACTTAATAGTGAAAGAAGAAAACATATATAAATGTTATTACATTACGAGAGCATGCTGCTCAGCCGGGGGCAGAAGTTGTGTCGGAGAATCTGTAGTTGAGAAAGCTGTGTCAGGGTCAGTGATAGCAGAAACTACGTGCCTTCCCTATCAAAACACCTTGTTACACATGTTCTGACTCCTACAGTAGTGTGCCTTGATATGATACAACTGCTGACACCAGTTTTACCTTTCCATCTGACAAAGCTATTGGCCCCGACAGCACATAGTTAAGGAAGAGTTGTTAGAAAGTCTCCTAAACAAGTTAAGAGTTGGTAAACAGCTTTGTAAGCATGTTAAATAAGAGTTACTACAAAAACTCTTGAGCTGTTGAAAAGACGTGTTTAAGTAAGGACTGTCTGTCATGATGACCCCCCCTCCTCAACAGTTATTCACTATCGACCCTGTGCTGTTTGGGCCTCGTGTGGATGGCGTATACCTGCCTGAGGACCCAGCGATACTTTTGAGGGATGGACGGCACAAGCATGTGCCCCTTATGACAGGCATCACTGCACATGAGGGATCATTCACCACATCACGTAAGCACAAACAATTTATTTACACAGTGTGGTTTATAGACGGTGGTCCACAAATAGCACCCTGCAAAAAACTTACCTGATGAGATCATGTGTGTTGTGGGGATGGCTTAGTCTGCTGGTGTGGTCATGGGTGTGCCACTGGAAGCTGGAAATAAATTAACAAGTGGTGCCAGGCATAATAAACCTTGCCCAACAGCAGTTATTTTATTGCTGTTAAAAACTGAATCGGTACTGCCATTTAGTGACCTTTGAAAGTAAATGTTCATGGTACCTATAGAAAGGTCATATAGGCTTTCTTATATGTTCATGTATTAAATATCTCTTTATTTTCAACCGTTTTCAAGTTATAGCCCCGGAAAATTCGTGATCTTGCATTTGACCTTCCAGGATCAATGAAAGTTAAAGATCATGATGCCAAATGAAAGCCCGTATGAGACTTCCTATATCTATATTATAATGATCCGATTTCTGTATGTCCATTGGTTCATCAGACCATTACTGTAACAGCAAAAACAACGCGTTGTAGTGCAATTTCTGTCAGAGCAAGGAACCACTAAAATGCTCTAACTTGATGAATAAACAATTTCCAGTCCAGTTGGGCCACCAGTTCCCGAGTTATGTCTCATTTCTTGAATTCGCGAATGTCCGCATACACACCTATGGAATCTAAGCAAATGCGTCGCACTAAGAAATATCCATATTTTCACTGGCGCTGAGACCATTTTTTTGAAGTTTCGAAACACATTTTTTTTCTTTACCAAAGTGAAGAGAATCGTCTGGAACACCTGGCAATGTAATTTTTAGCTTCCTAAACCCATCCTGTGATTTATGACGAATCGCTGAAAAATTCGCGAAATGACTGCACAGATGTCTGTGGAAACTAAGCAAATGCGCTGAACTAAGAAAAATCCATGTTTTCGCAAAAAAAGAGGAAAAGTCAGTGTCACTGAAATGGTTTGAAATGACCAGAAATATGTAATACGAACCAAATTAGTACATATTATGGGAAGTGTTATATTTAAAAAAAAGTTATTATGACAGGACAATGTAGCACAATTTTTGTTGGAGCAAGGTACCATTAAAATGCTCTTACTTGAAGAGTAAAACAATTTCCAGTCCAATCAGGCCACCGGTTCCCGAGTCATGACTCATTCTTGAAGATAGGAAGTGACTTGACATCAAGCGGAGGCCGCCAAAGGCAGCCTCTTAGTGAGTCTTGATAATAGTATATACCTGTTTTCAACCAGTTTCGAGTCATAGCTCCCTGAATATCCATGACCTTGAGGCTGACCTTTCAAGGTCACATAAGGTCAAAGGTCATGATATAAATTAAAAGCCCATATGGGACTTCCTATTTGTTGATAATAGTAAATGTCTATCTGCAACCAGTTTCGAGTTATGGCTCCCTGAATATCCGTGACCTTGAATTTGACCTTGCATGGTCACTGGATTACCTCCAAAATTTAACCACTTCCTATTGGTACCAGTGCCTACATATCATGGGAGTTTCATGTAATTTCATCGAGCCTTTTTTCCGTAATGTTGTTGACAAAGAAACAAAGAAACTCGACCAAAAACAGTATCTCGCTGGACACCATCCCGTGCGAGGTAATGATACAGGATGAGATACTGATAACGCTGACTAAGCTGTCCACGCAACACGTGAGAAACTGTCCAGCAGAATGGAAAAGGAGAGTTATATATGGGTCACCCAGTGGTTATGGTGGTATATGACATAGCCCAACCTACCCAACCCTACCCTACCATACCCTAACTTAACCTACCCTACCCATACCTAACCCAACCCACCCAGTATCCAAATCTTACCTGATCTAACTTAACCCTCCCCAGAGATGTTCGGCAAACCCTCCTTGACGAAGCTCCTGACTGAGAGCAGTGAAGTGCAGGAGGCATCACTGGAGCTAGTGGGTGAGGAGAATCCCAGCGATCTTGCCTCACGCATCTTCTCGCACTACCTTGGGGGTCGCCACTTTGGGGAGGACCGCTGGGATGAGATGACGGAGGTGTGGTAAATGGAGTGTGATCATATAATTATTTTGTTTCAGTTTTCTTTTTCTAGGAAGTATGTAGACGTAATGTCACTTTTTGTGCAACAGCTTTAAGTGAGACATACTGTTGGTAAATTTTGTGAGCAGCGTTAAGAGAGAAATCGTTCTTAAAATATCAGCAACTTAATGATGAAATAAGTCAGACAGCTGTAAGCCCAAGCTGTACTGTACTGTTTTAAAGTACTTTTATTCTTGCTTTCTGTCATTCACTTGTTCTCACATTGTCTTAATCTTTCACCTTCATTTGTATAATAAATACGGATCTAGTTCATTGCTTATGTAATCGTTGCACTATATTTCAGTTATCTTCGTCGCATTATCTGCTTGTAACTAATGATCTGTAGGAATGCACGGGTGAAATAGTCAGTTGCTTGCAGTCCACCAGGTTCATGTTCAGGTAAGTCAACGGTCACAACAATAACATTACCTCTGTTCCCTCTATGCCTCACAGATGTTTGGTGACCGCCTGTTCGTTGTGGCTATAGAGGAATTGTCCCGTCGCTACTCCCGCATGGCACCCACTTACACCTATGAACTCACCCATCATAGCAAGTCGTCTCTGGCAGTCCTCTTCTCTCTCGGCGAAACGCCGCCACGCAAGTGTGAGTGTTTGATGGCATGTACAGTGAGGTGTTATGAGGTTCCTTCAAACTGTATTGTATGTTATTGTCTTTACTGCATATCACCCATACTCCCTGCCACTCTTAGATGTTCATATGGACTATATTTTGCAATCTGGGTGCATTCTTGCTGCATTTCTAAATAAATCTGCCTTACAAAACACAAGGAAATAAAAAAAAAAAAATACATCCTCAGGGGTTTGCCATGGAGATGAACTGTTCTACTTGTTTGCTGGTGGGATGCTTTTTGACGCCATCCCACTCTCAGAACCAGTGGACCTGCAGATGCGTGACCTCATATCCAAACTCTGGGTCAACTTCGCCACCACTGGGTAACGTTTTAAACAGTCCCATGGTTATATCTCCTTTAATAAAATAATAGCCTATTTCAGCAAACACCATATGGCTTTATTCAGTTGAGAGCGTTAATACTGTCAGGGTTGGGGTAGTTAGTAGTTAGTACAGTAGTTGCAATCCCAGGCTCATCTGATTGTGAACCCTGTTAATTGCAGGCTGATGATGACCCTCTCATGTGGCCCACCATTCTTCTTTCTGGGGAATAAAGTTAGAGACATTTGCATAACCAGGCAGCTCCATCAGCAGTTGTATCAGTATCACCACATCACAGTCATATGTTTTTAACACATCAGCTTCTGTACTGTACTTTTAATTTGATAATTTGAAAGTATGTGTGATCATATTTGTATGTCAGTTTGATATTTGTATTTGAGTGGAAACGTGATTGTTGTTATAGTTGTCATTTGAGTGCGAACCCAGTGGACTGCAAGGTAAGGCTGTCCATTTCCTGCAGTCCACCTTTCTTCATGGAGGGGATAGGGAGGGAGATGACAGATGTTTGTATAACCGGGCACTAGAGAAGACCCAGTTATATCGGTGCCACCACACGAAGGCATCCCTTTCTAGGATTTGTGAAGCTGTGAGAGTAATATAAACATACGAGAAAGATAAAACCAATGCAATTTATCGAAGGCTAATATTGTATTCGTCTCACAGGAACCCCACCCCTGATGATTCCCTGGGCTTCACCTGGACGTCCATTGACCCCACCGACCCATACCACCTTGACCTCAAACTTTCACCTGTCATGACTCCCAATTACCGCCAGAAGGTAAAATTATAAAGCTATGATGTATTGTTGTTACTCCTGTCCTAGGTTTCTCTGGAAGTGAACCTGGTAGACTGTAGGCCTTCTTACTCTTCATCCTCCTCCTTATGGGGCCTGGAGAGGGAGCTGAGGGACGTTTGTCTCACCGGGAATCAGAGCCGTCAGGTTATTTTGGAGCCACTCTGTGAAAGTGTGTCTCTACAGCACCAGGCCATATTACAAAACCTTTAATCGTAAAGGGGAAGACAGGCCCCCACTTTTTTACAGTAGTTTATTGAATGCCGGCGATTATTAGATATGATTACCCCACAGTTCATATTATGCAGTGCAGTCAAATACAATCGACTGAATAAGTATCACGTAGGAGGGGTATGATGATATTCCAAATGCTCAGTGTAACTCGTGATGATCCTACTAAGGATTTCAGGGGCAGTGTCCAACTGTTTTTTTTAAATAACGCCTCAACAAAGCGTCGGACAAGGATTTAACTTTGGCAGTGCATGTTTGAGACCCCGACCTAATTTGTAAAATTATGCTTTTGTACCAAATGTGTATGATTAAGGCATTTATAAGAGTAAATGTAGGGTAAACTTAGCTAAAATCGTCAGAGGCATGTAGCGAGGCTAGCTTCGGTCACGATACAAGCCCCGCCCACAATTCGGAACGTGACGTCGGTGTGACGTAGTAGTAATCACCGACGCAAGTGGCAGTTCTGTCTTTCTAACCCTCCCCCCCAACATACTGTACTCTCTCTCTCTCTCTCTCTCTCACACACACACACACACACACACACACACACACTACAGATTCAGTATGGTCCTTATATGAGAAGAATGTTTGCGAAAAAAAGGTTTACTTGGAGGAAATTACTTATCATTTACGTGGACAATACGGCCATTGCTACATGCTCGGTGCATGTAACATAGAGCAGTGGTTTATTAAACTTGTTCATTGTGAACGCCCACTATCATCTTTAAAAGAATATAATTTTTTTTAATAAAATAAAACTGAAAGGTAGCATTTTTAATGTGATAGATTGGCATGATTTAAAAGGAAATATATTAAATTCCTAATGCGGCTTGAGTTCCCGGCTGGAAATCACCCAAACCCCAGGTTATAAATCAGGGAGTCTGGAGGGATGCACAGTCACTCTAAAAATCAGCCGCAGCTCAGAAATATGAGTAACCCTGAGGCATTGAATCTGAAGCAGCTTACATAAAGACAGAACTGCCACTTGCGTCGGTGATTACTACTACGTCACACCGACGTCACGTTCCGAATTGTGGGCGGGGCTTGTATCGCTACATGCCTCTGACGATTTTAGCTAAGTTTACCCTACATTTACTCTTATAAATGCCTTAATCATACACATTTGGTACAAAAGCATAATTTTACAAATTAGGTCGGGGTCTCAAACGTGCACTGCCAAAGTTAAATCCTTGTCCGACGCTTTGTTGAGACGTTATTTTAAAAAAAACAGTTGGACACTGCCCCTGGAATCCTTAGTAGGTGATTAATGTTATCATCTGAAGGTGCATATGTTAGCAGTACTAACTAGGAAATATCAAGGCAGCAATATAAATGGCATACTTAAGAAATTAAATTTATATACGCGGGGAAGAAATGTCCGGAATTCTGCAGTAACAACGAGTATTGCCCCTGGTGTCAGATTGTTTAAGTTGTACCGATACATTTTTGATCGACTCTACAATGTAGAAACATCAGGCATGCATTATCATCATCAGCTGCTTCAGAAATTATCATAAGAAATTTCGTACTTTCGGTCTCTTTCACGATGTAAGTTGTAAGTATACATCCCATACAGCCCCAAAAGACTTCATGGGATCATTGTGGAAGTATGGTGGTGAGATCTTGCGAGCAGAAAGTGATCACGTAATATTATATAACTTCCTCAAGCTGCCGTGGCCTAGTGTGTTAGAGTTCTGTAACAGTTGAGAATAGAACCCATGTTGATGCTGCATTTATTACAATTTTTAGCCCAGGAATAGCCTTCTGAAATTCGGCATACATTTCCCAGGATACCCTGTTTATTTCATTCCCCCCTCTCTCTCTCTCTCTCTCTCTCTCTCTCTCTCTCTCTCTCTTTCTGTGTCCCCAAGAGTAGTCTTCTGAAGTTTAGCATACTCTTCCAAGAACACCCTGTGTATTTCATCCCCCTTCCCTCTCTCGTTCTCTAGCCAGACGCCTCAATCTTAGAGGGGGTAGCCACAAACAGATCGCCTCCACATTATCCGGTCCCCCACCACCAAGCTGCCCTCCCTCCAACACCCCCCCCCCTTCATTCTTATACCTCTTCTTATTCACCCAATTGATTCATCTTTAACGCTTCTTCACCATCTTCCATCAGGTTCTGGACTTCTGGTCATCACTGCCACTTAAGGAGAATCTGCTTATGACCCCAGAGAAGGTGGTGCATGAAAGCCATCGTAGGGATGAGCTCTAAGGTGCTGGTGGCTGAAGACATGCACACCACAGGAACTGCTCCTTCAAGAAGCTCGATCAACCCAGTCCGTAGTTTACCTTGTCCTTGTGCATCTTTAGGCTTTGTTGGAAATCTGTCTCTTTTTCCTCATTCACCTGACTGACAGGGAGACATTGAGCATCGGGTGCCATGTGTTTGGACTCAATCTTTTATTTGATATTAAATATAATCTCTCGTCATCAAGATGCACCTCGATAAATGTGGGCAGTGTGTGCATCTCTTGAGGACCGTGGATAATCACTCCTGATGGTGAAAAGGTTTGCTTCTTAGCATTTAAAAAATACACAAGAACTGACAATAGCTAGTATGGTACTTCCAGTCTGCAGGGTGTTAAACCCCCTTAACATCAGTCGTAGGTGAATTCAAAGTCCTGGAGTGGTTTTCTGATAATGTATTAAGCACAGCCGTATAATCTCCACACAGCCGTATAATCATCACCCTTACTCGTCCCCAGGCTGTTACCAACTGGCTAAAGAGAGAGAGCTGGCTAGGGCTGGTGCACTCTTAAACTCAGAGTATCAGCAGAAATTGAATCAGGCCAGACCTTAGTAAGGGATCATGGTGCCCTACTTAGATCACACTTACAATACACTTACATGCTATACTTAGATACTACATATTATTACAAATGGTTACAATTTTCGCCCCCTTAAAAAAAAAATAATAAATAAAAAAATAAACGTGTCTCCTGACAGTGGTGGGGACATTAAATCATAATATGGCAAGAGTGTAATTGGACAGATAATACAGTCAACTGGGGATAACGTGGGAGTATAATAATAAAAGGGGTATTATTATAAGGTAAGAAGTTGGATGCAATAAGGAAGATATATATTTACAGTACATGGCCATGTTCGAAAGACAAGAAAGGTGATAAGTATTAGTAAATGCAAAAGTAGAATGTAACCAATGCACAATCATGGTATAGGTTACTAATTAACTAGGCATGTGGTACACGAGAAGTGTAGTGATATTATACATATATAGTATATAGGTTTGATCAAATTTACAAATGAATATCTTTATATATATATATATATATATATATATATATATATATATATATATATATATATATATATATATATATATATATATATATATTGGTAGGTAGGTGGGGGTGCCCACCATCCACTCACTCAGTGTAGTGCTGCTCTTGGGTGTCTGCCCTGTCCTCTCCTCCATCTTTGTTTCCTTCCATCTTCTGTCTTTTTTTCCTTCATTCTTTTCTCTTCCTTCTGCCTACGGGTGACTTTACACTCCCTCTTCTGTCTTTCATTCCTTCATTCTTTCCTCTCCCTTCTGCCTGTGGGTGACTGTACACTGAGAGACAAGCCAAATGGTTTCCTGTACACCAGGAAACCATTTACTACGCTGGGTGGTAACCATATAACCAAAATTTGGCGCCTGGTGGTTTAGTGGGTAATTATGTTGTTCCAGTCGGATTGAACCGGTGAAGGTTTATATCCAGGTGGTGATTAGGGTTTATTGCTCACGTAATGCCACTCAGGGATGAGTGAGGCTGGTCACTCTCATCTTAAATGTCAGGACCAACTGCCTAGCCCTGGGCTTCTACGCTCCTCATGGGGAAACGTAGGATTGGATGATGGATGGATGGAATATATATATATATATATATATATATATATATATATATATATATATATATATATATATATATATATATATATATATATAATCCAGGTTATAAGACAACCATCTGTGAGTGATTAATGTTTACTTAAATGTTACAAGTCTTACTCTAAGTTAATTCTATTACTAAATTAATATTCGGCACGACTTGGAACATACTCGTCAAATACTATTGCTGGATTTTTCCGAGTAGTGACTGCCGCAGCTTTACTTTACTTTAACGGCACTTATTCACCTTGCGTTACTCACTCGCAAGACTATTCTTCAAATACTTCTACTCAGCAGTACCGCGAAGCCCATGGTCGTGGCTGTGTTCCCCCGTCTGTCCCAGCTGGACACAAGACAATTTCTGTCTGACTGCCAAACTCTCTCTAGCCTCACCTCTCCCATAAGCGTGCTTTTATACACTTCCATACGGATATTGAGTCATCAATACACCATACTCTATCCCAGTATACACCCTGTGCTCACTCACTGGCACACCATTAAGGTGTAGATTTCACAGGTGACGGCCATCACCGAGGTTCTACAGTGCACTCCTAGTACATTAACCTCTGCACCCCTGCCCCTCAAGAGCTTGTTTATTAATCTACTTCCTGGGTGTTTTTTTTTTTTTTCCCTCACATAGTCACCCTCCTTCTCCCATCACTCCCTTATTCACTTCATTTATTCCTGTGTTTCATCTTCCCTTTCCTCTGCAATTCTCTCCAGCTCTCGCTGTCTCTAGCTCCCTGTGCTCGGTCCCACTTCTGCTGTGCACGTGCCAAAACCTCAGCACCATGCTTACGTCGGAGTGTTTTAAACGCTGCCTTCAGGAACTTCTGACGCTGGCGATCCATTGTCCTATCGTCCCCTGCTCCATATTTGCCTGCCCCACATCCGTCTTCTCCTTCACTCCTCCTTTCTCCGCCTTCCTCCTCTCCCCCTCTACTCCCACTCGACCCAGGCCTCGGTCTGAAGGGCCCGTGTGAGCAAGAGGTGGAGATGACGTCAGGAGCAGCGGTATTCAGGCGGGCGGCATGTACTTGATCGTTACAAGCCCAACACCCCTCTCCCTTTGTTCTCGCCATATACCCCACTGGGATATTAGGGAAGTTCCGGGAGTAAGCATCCCCGGGTGGCGAGAAGAAAGAGAGGTCGATCCAAGATCGGGAACGCTCGAATGACGGTCCAATGCAGCGACAGCAGCGTCTGTTAATCCAACACTTATGTCCTAGATAGGAAGCGAGAAACATAGCAGTAACACTTGACAGAGCATAAACATAAATCGCTAGGGCAACTGGCTGGGTTGGTTTGGGTAGGGGTTTGATAAGAAGGAGTTTAGATTGGAAGTGTAGTAACTCGTCTAGGTACAAGGGCGTGAAGGAGTTATTCTGGGGGAAAATCTCAGGGATTGCTCGTATGGCATCTACTTCAACACGAGAGAGAGACATGGAAATGTAATGTGTGGGGACGTAGAGACAGTTTAGTATCCTTGGTAAGGGTGGCATAAGCTGGAAGTGTGAGTGTTTCACTGTGAGCACTGCAACCGTCACCCAGGACCAAATGTCCTATACCTTTAACACTCTGAATGGTCTTACTTATCTAATTAATAGCACAGTTAAGAGTAAATTGCACAGGCTTATTTGTAGAAAAACACCACTTATCATTATTCTTAACAAACACAGGAACAAAGTTCTTAATGACCCTTTTCCTGCAAAGTTGAGGCGCAAAGTCCTTGTTGAGGAATGTAGCACTCTCACATGTGCTAGTGCTTGATCTCAACACTGGACTCTGCGGCTCGCACACCAGCAACTGCTGATGAGGGCGGCACTGAGTGAAATCGTCCATAAGCATATAATGTAAAAGATTTTCACTCAGCGCGATGAATTTGGCAGAGGGGACAGTTTGTACATAGACGTCTGTGTCAGGGACTTTATAAGGCAGGGAAGTGATCCGGAAGACATCAAAAGTGTCTGCCGGGTCACCCTGAATGGGTATTAGTAAGTAGAAGCACACTGAAAAGGGAGTCTTGCGAGGCACTACCTTAACGAGATCCCTGTATAACGCAAGGTATTCGGGACGAGCAGGGAAAAGCAGTCCTGGTCTCATTAAAGAAATATTATTTAAAAGTTCCAGCAATAATGCATTTGGCGCGATGTCCGCACTCAGACGAGTTTGCATCATATTCTGAAGGCCTAACTTAATCCTCACATGATCGGCAATAATATCCCTCAAAGCTAACTGAAGATTAAGAAAAGCTTCAAATACGCGAGGTTCGCCCCCTAACTCCAAGGTTTTTATGGAGAAGAGCCTAATTACCGCATGTGAAATATTAGCTGCCCGCTGCAATTTAGTAATTGCAGCATGCATGTGTGACATGTCTCTTATAGTCGTATTTAGTATCTGGGAGTGAACATTTAACACTCGACGCTCATTCTCGGACATCTGTTCAATCTGACCCAGTCTAGTGTGAATTTCGTCCACCTGATTCTGGGTAGCAGTTCCAAATAAAGCATTAGCAACATCGCCAACAAGATCAATTGCGCCTCTAGTTCTACGACCTGACGGTGGTTTATCCGACAACAAGTAATTAACAGAATTCTTTAAGTCATTAAATCTAATATCAAACTCACGTTGAAATGAAATCAAAGTCTCTCTTAATGACGACACAAGGGTGGATGAGTTGTCCATGTGATCTATGTTCCACTGGACAGAGTCAACCAGATCCTGTGCCTCAGTAAGAGGTCGGTATAACTCATCCTGTATTAACAAGACAGGGACAACATAACGATTTCCTGTTGAAATAAGTTTGGAGACTGGAGAATAGATGAGGCCTGTTGGAGCAGGTTTTTCAACGTGGGGATCAATGTGCCTAGTCTTTCCTGACACTACGACTGCAAGCAGCTTAACCTGGAACAAAAATAAAATAACATGACTAGTATAACTTATTCTCTACTTGTCTTCCTGTCAGTGTGTTCTATTGGCCTGTCCATAACTAGAGATAAGTCTTCTACTGTTGTGTGTGATCTTAGGCCGTATCTGGGGGCCGACGCAGGGGTGAGGCTGCTAGCATGAGGGAAACGATCTGGCGCCGGGCCGACCACTTTACTCGGGGACTCCCCGTCTCCACCCGACTCGTGACTGCTCGCTTCGTTTTCTATCTCGCCTCTTTCCTCGCTCTCATCTTCGCTTCTACCCTCACATTCAGTTTCGTTTCTACTTTCACTATCACTCATACCCACTCTGCTGAACTGGGTTGGTACCACCCATAGAACTTTGATTTACTGACATGTTGGATGATAGCCTTACACCGCGGCTAGATACCGGAATGGCTGTAAAATCATCTGAGCCGTCCTCACCATCACCATCATCATCATCATCTGTTTCATGTACTGGGTATGCCCGACGTACATTCGTATCATCCTTACTGGTGAGGCAAGATTCAGGGACTACTCGCACACGATCAACATGAAGGGTGGAGACAGCTCCATCCTTCACACGTCGTACTTAATTACATCACTAACACGCTCTGACTCTGTACGGTCCCGCGTAGAGAGGCTGTAACTTCCTAGCAACTCCCCGTTTAGGAATCGTTCGTACATACACTCTGTCTCCTACCTTGATCGGTTTCACTACGGCCCTTTTAGCCGTATAATTCTCATTCTCGGTACTAGCCCGGTCCAAGTACAATTGACATCTTTGAAATACATTAGTTGCCATGGCTGCTATCATGTATTTCGCATCATCTACATTGTAATGAGGTTAAGTCTCATGTATTGTCTCATAGGGCACCTGTGGGTCCCTCAGGTACAATAGGAAATAGGGCGAGTCCCTGATCGACCTATTATATCCTGAATTATAAGCCATGCATGCCAAATGTATCATTCGGTGTAAATGGTTTGCATTACTTTCGCTCATCGTACGCAAGGTTTGAATGACAGTTCCGTTCACTCGTTCTACTAGTCCGTTCGCAGATGGGTGATACGGTGTCGTAGTGACGTGCTTTAGCTTCAGTATTTCCGCAATGCCGCGTAGGGTAGCATTCACGAATTCTGTTCCTTGGTCTGTGACTAATTAACGAGGAGTTCCGTGAACGCAAACAACTCGCTTCACAAACACACGAGCTACCTCTTCCGCCATCTTTGTTTTCAGTGGCTCAGCAACAAGATATCTGGTTAGTGTATCCACTACCGTCAGAACGGTTTTATGTCCAGCCTTAGACATATTTAACGGTCCTATAATATCCATATGGACCCGATACCATGGCGCCGGCACATCTGGGTACCTCATAGGTGGAGCCAGGGCGTCCCCCGACCACTTAGAGGTAATGCACAGTGTGCAGTGCCAACACAAGTTAGTGATATCCTTGACCATAGTTGGCCAATATGCAAATCTTTTGGCGCGCCCAGTAGTTACCTTGGCCCCACCATATCCTGACAGTGGAAAATGATGGGCTAAGTGTAATGCTGCTGGCACACTTTGTTCAAGTACATATGCCCCCTTGTTCCCCACTCAGGTTAATTCCAAAGGTCTGAGGTGATGAATAACGGAGGTTTATTTAAGAGAGAACTGCTATAGATGTGCTCTGAATGATGGCTAACCCCCGACTGCCGCTCAGCTAGCAGCAGGCGTGGGAACCTTAGCTTAACTCAGCAGTTTAAAGGAATTTGCTGATTAACATCAACTGTACTGGTTACATATACATATACTGTATACAGTAGGTTTAGGTGTTATGAAGTATGGTTATATGAGTATAATAATATAGTATGGGTACAATACTCCCCCGGTGAAAATTGAATTGGTGTCTCCTGACACAATGAGGCTAGGAATATAGTAGATATCTTATAACTAACGGGGGGGGGGGGTGTTTACTAGGTATACAAGTAAATGGTTTAATAATTATTGTAAGGTAAAAATATTTCATAGGAATAGTAGTAAGGGACAGGGATATAGTATATGCAATACATGGCCATGTGAAATAAGTAATGTATTTACATAGCAATATTATAATGGGTATGTAGGATATGTATATAGATATATGATTAAATTGCATAGTACATAGGTATAATAATAAAAGAATAGTTTGAAAGATAATATATCAGTTGTGGCGCACACAAGTATGGGGTCTATTATATTTATAAAGATCATATCCGTCTCTATGCTGTACACTGTTATTGTCTTTGTCGTATGATTCAATATTTGTTTCAATAATTTCACACTTTATTTACTGTTCTATATATGCTCTACATGTTTTTTTTTTTTTTCTTTTATGCTACTAGTGTAAAGTATTTCTATGATCTCGTCTGTCACTATTTTCTTTTCTGTTGTTACTCATGAACTGTTTGTTTCTAGTTAGTGTACTCTTGCTCACTATATTGTAAGTCTTTCGTTCATTATTTTTTATCTGTATTTTTTTCAATAGATGTTATTTGAATTATTCTGCACTTTTAATTACCATGGATTGACACTTAGAACTGCCTTCTTCTACAGCCTGTGGAGGCTGTGCTATCCCTGTTGCGATTCTGATCTCTTGAAGGCGGCGTTCCATTTTCCTTACACAACAGTGCACTGCACAGACCGTGAGAATGAAACCTATCAAAGAGATGGCCACTGGGGGAAACACAAATGTTGGATGTACCCATGAACGGCTGAAGGCCATAGAAAACTGGTCCATAATGAAGTCACTTTCATTTAGAAAGGTTAGCATACGCAAGTTTGCAGAGGTGATAGAGATATTATCAAATGGTAGGGTGGAAGTCATGTTGAGTGGTTGAAAGATGTCATAGGTGTGATTGCGGACAGCTTGGTGGTAACGAGTGGCGTAGGTGATTACAGACTCAGATTTGACTGTACAATAGTCAGGTGCCTTATAGAGACCATTAGCAAGCACTGAACGAATAGAAGAACCAGGACACATGATGGTAACAGAGATAGGGACCGTGAAGAAGAAATACTGGACGTGGTTGAGATGAGCGTGGTGTACTAGAATTTCTGGAGCCGGAACAAAGGAACAGGCAGAGAGTACAGAATGGTTGAGAACTAAGGCAGACTCGCAGGGTGCAGCGCTACTAGGAAAAATAGCTAGGAAGTGAGCAGCACAGAGACGAGACGTAGGGGTAAGGTAAGAACATCTGGCGAGATCTGTTGAGGAGATAAAGGCAGTGGAAAGGTGATCATGGGATAGAAGGAAATATTCCGAAAGAACAGATGCTTGCAATAAGGAGTTATTAAACCTGAAAGTAAAAAGGAATAAGTTGGAAGAGGTTAAAGGTGATGGTAGAGCGAAGAGGAACATGAACCATGACATAGTTTGCAAGAAGAGTGGCCTCAAGAACTGGATAGTAGAATTCTAGAGAGGAAAAAGAAAGCAGTGGAGACAAGTCGAATGTAGAGTGAGCCCATTCCAATACAGAACGAAGAGCAGGGATAGGTACTAAGTCCACAGTGACACGTCCATCAACAGCATCAACTTGAATACGAACCAAAGTAGAAACTTGAGAGAGGAGAAAGTCAATTGAGAGTTGGAGGTTGTCGAGGTGAAGTTTTACATAGACGAGCTGAGAAACAATATTAATTTTAGAAATTTGTTGTCTGAGAATGATTGTGAAGTTGTTCAGAGTGTAAGTGACTTCATTGAGGTGGGCTGTAATTTTTTGCAACATAGTGTGTTGTACCTTAATGACTCTACTCTGAGATTCTATGACCGTGGCCAAGTGAGCTAGGTCGGATTTGAATTAAGAAAGGTCACGAGCCGTAGCTACGCCAAATAAGCCACTAAGAATTTCATCTTCCAAGTCAAAGAGACCTCGTTTTACACGTGAACGACCTACTGGTGTCTGACTGGAAAACTTGTTGTTTAGTTGAGAGAACCTGTCATAGATGTAATCCAATTGCCAAGAAAGTGGGAGATACAGTTGGTACCAAGGGTGATTAGGATTGTGTTTCCCCACGATGGTTGACAGTTGGGGCTTGATCTCGTCCAGTTGGCGTGCGAAGTGAGGAAGGGAGATGGCTACGTCGGCCAGGGGCTCTAGATCGTAGCGCAGGGAGACTACATCGTCAATCACCATTACCTCGCCTCCTGAGCCGACCAAGGCCCCGGGACGTACTCCACCATCGTCCTCACCCAACCCAGACCCTACGAGGGTCAGCACTGCCATCAGGTAGACCGCTAACATCTTACCTAGAAAATAATTTTGAATTAATGGGAGAGATCATGAAGATGTTTATGAGCGGTGCGCAGTTTGGATCGATACTGATTGGTTGAAGAAGGGGGAGATGTGGGTGAAGAAGGTTGAGACTGAGGAATAGGTGGAGAAGGGGAAGTAGTGGTAGGTTGTGCAAGGGACTCTTCCATTCTTAGGTGGAGAAGGAGAAGTAGTGGTAGTTGTGCAAGGGACTCTTCCATTCTTAGAAGGAGACGGAGAAGTAGTGGTAGTTGTGCAAGGGACTCTTCCAACACCAGGCCTCGTGGTGCACGCTTTAGATCATCTGCATGTACCCACTTTGTATCTTTAGTTGACAATTCTTGTACTTGAAATATGTTACCCTGTTTATTTATGACGCGGTGGGGGCCTGTAAATTTGTCATCCAATTTGGAGGTGCGAGTAAAGGAACAAGCAAAGACTAGATCTCCAATGTTGATACTGATAGGCGAGGCAGACTTATGCTGGCGTTGCAACATGTCCTCCTGAGATGCGGCCAGATCTACTGTGACATACTGATGGATTTTCTGGATGGTCGTTATTTTCACTTTCATGTAATCATCCACTTTATAGATGGGATCAGGCTTTGAAGATAGGATGGAATAGGGAAGGTGTATCCATTCATCCCAGGAGGCACTATTTGACTCTAAATGTCTCAGACACTCCAAAACCTTTCGGTTGTATCGTTCTACGAGGCCATTTGAAGATGGATGGTTAGGGACAACATTGCATTTGTTGATATTGTACTGTTTACAAATTTGTTCCAGAAGACTATTGTTAAACTCAGTTCCATTATCTGTGATTATTTTGCTTGGTGTAGTAAATGAGCAAATTACCTGGTCGATGAAGGCACGCGCTACGCTTTTCGTGGTCTTATCTGCAAGTGGTACTAGGACACAGTAGCGAGAGAAATGGTCAACCGCTACAAATAAATACTCAGCGCCTGATTCTGTAACAGGAAGTTTTAGAAGATCAATAGAGACAGTTTCCCACGGGCGTGATGGGATTGGGTATTGTAAGAGCGGTGCAGGTAATCCGGTTGATCCTTTGTGACGGTGGCACGAAATACAAGAGTCACAATGTACATTGATATCTCGACGCATAGTTGGCCAATAGTATGCAAGACGTGCCTGTCTCAAGCATCGATCTTTACTTGGATGGGATGCATGAGGTGTGTTATGAACTATTTGAAGTACCGCAGATATTAGATCAGTAGGGACAACAAGTTGGTGGACTTCCCTATTGGGCAATTCCTTCCCTGTTAGTAATGTTTTCCTGTATAAGATATTATCTTTTAGAATGAACTCATCAACTGGGACTGGCAGAGTAGGTAAGGTAGAGTTATCTCCCGATTCCAGGAAATAATCACTTTGGACAAAACAGGGTTCTTGCTCTGATGACTTCTGGTGTTAGTGCCGTGTTATCAGTTTTGTTTAGTTGCATTGATGTGACAGCCGCTGCAACACTGCGTGAAAGTGCGTCCGCGACTACATTCGATTTTCCTGGTACATACTGAAAAGTTGGGTTGAAGTCCTGGATGGTGACAGACCATCTAGCTAGCCTACCTGTGAGGTTTTGTCACTTGAACAGATCACATTGAGGTAGGTGGTCTGTTTGGACATGCACTGGGTAACCATATACTATATCTCTGATGTGTTTCAAGGACCAGACCACTGCCAGAGCTTCGAGATCTGTAACACTATAATTACGTTCGGCAGGGTTGAGGGAGCGACTAGCATACTCTATTACCCGCTTTCTTGATCTTTGATCCAATTGCATTAAAACTGCACCAAGGCCTGCGCCAGAGGCATCTGTGCATAAAAGAAAAGGCTGTGTACAGTATAATCAGGAAATGCTAAAACTGGGACATTTACAAGGGCTGTTTTCAGTACTTTTGAGGACATGTGACTGAACTTTTGTCCAAACGAAAGGCACATTTTTCTTCAGTAAGTGAGTCAGAGGAGCGGCGATTTGTGCATATCCTTTACTAAATCTCCGGTAGTAACCACTTAATCCCAGGAAACTCTTTACAACATCTGTAGTGGTAGGTTCTGGAAAGTTGATTATTGCCTTAGTTTTATCTGCATTGGTATGAATCCCTTGTGCATCAACTACATGCCCTAGAAATTTAATTTTCTTTCTTAGGAAGTTACATTTACTGAGGTTAATCTTCAGACCAGCCAGTTGAAGGCGCTCAAATACTTGCTGAAGTTTAACAAAATGTTCAGGAATTGATTTGCTCACAACAATAATATCATCTAGATAGGCGACGAGAGAATGGCCCATCATGCCACAAAAAACTGAATGGATGAGTTGCATGAATACTGAAGGGGCATTCCTTAATCCGAAGGAAAGCCTCTTGAACTGAAAATGTCCAGAAGGGGTACTAAAAGCTGTTATAGGGCGAGATGATTCTTCCATTTCGACCTGCCAGTAGCCACTGAGTAGATCAAGTGATGTAAAGACTACGTTGTTCTCACCTAGTGACTCTAGTAAATCAGTCAGGACTGGCAATGGAAAACGATCTGGTACAGTTACTGAATTTACTCGACGATAGTCCACTACTGGTCTAAATTGGCCATCTTTCTTTGGAACTAAGAAAAGTGGGCTATTCCACGGACTGACAGAGGGTTCAATGATATCCTGACCTAATATTTTTTATACTACCTCGTCAGTCTTGTTCCTTAAGCTGTGAGGCAATCTGTAGGCTGGTATGTAAATCGGTTGAGTACCCTGGACAAGTTCTATGTTGTGCATCACTAAGTCTGTTCTACCCATAGGTTCTCCGGGTAAGGCTACTACGTCTCGATATGACTGCAATAGATTGACTAATTGATTTTTATGTTGTGGATAATCATCACAAGTTAGGCTTGAGAGTAGGTCAGGTGAAAAAGTCGGGGCAGATCCCTTAGAATTAATGGCATACACACCAGTTGGGTCACTATCATCATAATCATGTTTAGTAGGTATGGAGATTGGTACCTCCTGGCACTCCCTTACGGCCGATGGGTAAACCAGAAAGTCTCCAATCTTTATACCACTTTTGAAGTTTTATAGGAGCGTTACTGGTATTGAGTAAGTACAGGTAACACAAGTTATCCTCCAACACAGCACACAACGCCGACTCATAAGTTAAACCATTCACACAACACGTCTCTGGTAATGTTAGTACATCCACGCCTTCTTTCGCACCTACAACACGAACAGAGACTTTGGTAAACTCATGCGGCAACAAAGTTGTTGATTTGTTACTGCATGCTTCGTCTCTGCGTGTTCTAGAACATCATTCAAATTTTGTGAGGTAGATAACTGACACGTGTCTGAGTCGGCTTTAGTGCTGTCATTAGAGAATTTATCATGATCTACTGTTGAGTGATTAGAGGGTGTATCATTAGTTGTTGGTGAATTTACTTCTACGCTCCCAGAAAGTGGTGGATTGATCTCTTTACACTCAGAGAATGGTGAGCATTCACCTGTACTGTCAGGCAGTGTTGAGGGTAGTGGAAACTGAATGACTGAGTTAATTTGGGAAAGGACAGGACGTGGATAAGCCATGCCATACACTGGAAAACCATAAATATCTATGCTAGTAGAAGATGGGATTAGAGCGATGTTGTATTCTGCCATGGTGGGTAAACCTAGAAGGGCATCTGCTGGATATCTGAGGTCATTTGTAACATGAAACGTCACTGTAAAAGGTGTCAAAGCTTTATCTAATTGTATTTTCAAAACAACTTGTCCTTTGACCTTAAACTCTGAGCCATCCACACCGCATAAACCAATGTCAGGTGGGTCAAGAATTCCGACCTTTTTACCTGTTCTCCTAATGCTGTTTAAAGAGCTTTCGGATATCAGATTTACCATAGACCCCGTATCCATGAAAAACGAGGTTTGTACGTCTTCACTCCGTCCTAGAATGACTAAGCCTGAAGAAGTTATAGGCCCTACCTGGCGTATGGGGAGTTGATCTTCTGTAGTTACGTTATATGTTTCCGAGACGGGCGCTCCCCTTCCCCCGACTGGCGGTTGTTTAGGAAACGACACTCCTCAGTAGTGTGAGTTGTAGTGCTCTTGTGATATTTGCATTTAGGCCGACGCGATCGCGAGGGTGTACGTTGTCTACCCTGTGAGTGATGTCGTCGGTATTTACGGTGGCAACTGGACTCTCGGTGCCCGATGTTACCACAGTGCCAGCACACGATCGAGGATTGTTTGCCCCTTCGCACACTGGACTGATCACGACTGCCGGTCGGTGATCTGTAACGTGAAAGGGAACGGTTAGTGCTAGGTTTTCCTCTCGTAAGTGGTCGCGAACGTGAGTAATCCGATGAAGCAACTGAGGTGTGGAAAACTTGGGAGAAGGAGGGGCGATTAGTGGCCTGACGAGTGAGGTTTGATCCCGTTCATTCCCTAATTGCCTTTGAGATGTTTTAAATATTGTCTCCTGGGTTGAATCCTATCTGTAATGCTAATTCTTTCTGGGTGGGGTCAAGCCAATTCATAAATGTCAGATAACCGCAAATCTCCAACGTCATTAAGTGAAATCATAAATGTTCCCTGAGCGTCTTTGACCCATTGGGTGCCACGTAACAATTGGCGCATCTCAGAACTAGTGGCTTTCATTGCCGCTGCTGCCTCATACAATTTTGCATCTTTAGGTTGGACATTCATATCCTCCTCCATTTGGGATAACAAATTTGTAAACCCTATGAGAGAGGCGGCATTTGAATGTTGAAAACAAAGTTGAATTAACTCACGATGCAAGTCATCAAATGTTTGACAGGCCTCAAAATGGCCTGAACGAATCGCGGCTCCTATTGGGGACCTGCCTTGATGGAGCCTCCTCATAAGATAGGAGACTTTGAGGGGTTCATTTGTGATTTGTCTGTATCGAATGTCCGTTTCTACCTCTCTGAGGAAGTCGTAAATGGACACTGAGTTATCTTCGCCGGTAAATTTAGGGCGGTTAGCATCGTCCAAATATATTGACTGTGGAGGGGGGAGGGGGTGTTTGCCATGGTTGGAAGAGTGTGAGGTTGGGTAAGTGTGAAAGTAACTGAAGTAGTTGGTTGAGAGGTAGTGAAGATAATGGTAGTTATGTGTGGCTGAGTTGGGAGCTGAAGTGTTGTATCAGAGACAGTGTGGGAAGTGGAAGGAGAAGGAGTTGAAGGTAGTTCTAGAGAGTCATTTTAGAGATGAAGGTGTATGTGGATTTAATTTATCTGGAAGAAAAATATCTGGGTTCTCTTGAGGAGAAGGAGTAGTAGTAGTGGTAGCGGCAGTAGTAGTAGTGGTGATGGTAGTGAGAGTTGTATGAGAATGCTCAGGTTCAGGAGTTGTCTGGGTAGATGAATATTTTTGATACGATCGACCGCTACGAAGGTAAGTCACTGAATCGTCATTATTGGGAACTACCTGCTCACTTTCAGTGTCTTATCGCTTGTGAACGGGTGAGAGCTCAGTTTTTACAAAATATGACATGTAGTGAAGTAGGAAAAATGTTAAATTGTAATGAGAATGAGAAAGTTTTATATACAGTGTGAGAATGAGGGCATATGAAATATTTACAATGGTAATGGGAGTGAATATGTACAATGGAGGCAAAAGGAAAAATAAATCGGGTGAAAAGAAATGAGGTGAGAGGTGAGCGTGGTGGGTGGTGTGGCTGAGAAGTAAGGTAAATATAAGCGATGCACGATAGGGAATAAAAGACAGATGAATGGTAATATGAGGCACAATCTGTAGAGAAAATCCGTAGAATAATCTCTATAGAAAGACAAAGATTGAGCTTATTAGAATAAACTATACGTTTCCATTTAATGAATACCGAAGCATTGAGAATGAAGTGAAGTCTTGCTTGGTGGAAGAGAAGTTGAGACGTTACTTGAATTAAGTATCTCTCCCCGGCTGCGGAGGTGACGGTGGGGGGGTGGGTGATGACGTCACAAGCTCGGGCGACGAATGGGAGGCCAGCTGAGGGTCAGATGATCACCAGCGAGACGTTGATTGGAGAATGCCGGAGATGACGCAGAGACACATACCCTGGGCAAGGAGCTGGAGGGCTGCAGTTGCCAGGCGGTGCGGGTGGGGCCGGTGTTGCTTGGTCAGCAAGTTGGAAGGTGGGGTTTAGAGAGAGCGGTTGGGGCGTGGTGGGGTGTGTTGGGGTGGTAATTTTATATTTATGAAGAACAGGAGGGGCGTAAGAACTGTCACTTGATAGTTCCTTATTGAATTTCAGTTGTACTGCAGTTGTGGAGAACCGACGTGGCCTGTACGTCGGTGGTGAAGCTTCAGGAAAATGGTAGGAAGTTTTCACCAAGGAAGACGTAGGTGTCCCGAACACAAGGCAGGCAAAAGGCAGAATTGCAGCAGGTGTGGTAGGGGTGGTGAAGGAACAAGCACCTGTAGTAATTACTCCTGTCGTGGCACTAAATCGCAGGAGAGGCGAGATGAGGTCCGATCCCACCGCTGCCACCAAATTGTTTCACTGCCCACTTGACCCACTCAGGTTAATTCCAAAGGTCTGAGGTGATGAATAACGGAGCTTTATTTAAGAGAGAACTGCTATAGATATGTTCTGAATGATGGCTAACCTCCAACTACCTCTCAGCGAGCAGCGGGCGTGGGAACCTTAGCTCAACTTGTCAGTTTAAAGGAATTTGCTGATTAACGTCAACTGTACTGGTTACATATACATATATAGGTTTAGGTGTTATGAAGTATGGTTATATGAGTATAATAATATAGTATGGGTACATACAACCACCTGTAATACATCATTGTCCTCGTACGCATGAGACTCGGTCTTACATAACAGACCATCCTGGCGGAGAGAGAACTGTTCCACTGGGGCAGTCAGTCTGGGGGCCTGAGGGACTTCGCGAAGATACCGCTTCAATGATCCCCAAACCAGATGCGCATCTTGCTGCTTCCGCAATTCGTCAAGATTCCAGTAACAGTGTCAGTATCGGTCACGCCCCTCGTAACAGCTATAAGTTCTGGATCTTCGTCTTGTTCTCTGCGAAGACGTGATGAGGCACCAGCCACTCGGTTCTGGTGCCCAGGCAGGTAGGACACTTCTAAGTCGTATTCGGCAACCTGTATCTACCATCTAGCTATTCTGCTGGAAGGCTCGTTTACATTGAAGAGCCATGTGAGGGGTCGGTGATCCGTCTGCACAATCACCTTATGTCCCAAGACAAGAGGCTTATTTATCCGTAATCCATACACAATACTCAAGGCTTCTTGCTTGATAGTTGCATAATTAAGCTCAGCCTTATTTAGTGCTCTACTAAAATATGTCAATAGTCTAAAGTGTCCGTCCTCATCTTTCTGTTGTAATACCCCGCCTATCGCAGTACCGCTCGCATCAGTTGTCAGATAGAATGGTTTATCAAAAGAAGGGAACTTGAGTACGATGTCGTCAGAAAGCTTACTTTTCAGACTTTTAAAAGCTTGATCCGCTTCATCGTTCCACTTGATTTTTTGTTTACTATTTTTTACTTCCTACTTTCCACGAGTCAATTTTTTGAGAGGCAGAGCAATCTTAGCATAATCACTTATGAATCTACGGTAATAATTAACTAGCCCTAAGAAAGACTGGAGCTCCTTCAATGTCTTAGGAACTGTAATTTCCTTTATGGCTCGAACTTTATCCGACTGGGGCCGCAATCCTTCTGCAACTTAAGAGTATGTTGAGCTCCCTTAAGTCTGGCAAGGACCTCATCTTGGTTCTGTACGTGTGAATCAAAATCCTTACCATAGACAATTATGTCATCCAGGTAAGTGTGACTAATACGCCCTGTCAGTCCTATCAGGACTTCGTTAACGATCCTTTGGAACGCAACGGGGGCATCTTTTAAGCCAAACGGTAGACTATTACAGTACAGTATATTCCCAATGACCGTCTGGTGAGGAAAATGCGGTCAGCGGTAGTGACGCCTCACCCCGAGGGATCTGATGGTATCCCTGCCTCAAATGCAAGCTACTGAATACAGTATTTTCTCCTAACTGGGAAAGAATTTGTGCAATGTTTGGCAATGGGAAGGGGTCTGATATTATCTGCTTATTCAAATGAGGAAAATCGAGACAGATCCTCAGTCCACCGTCCTTTTTGGCCACCGGGACCAAGGGTGAACAATATGGTGATCTAGAGGGACGTATTATATTTTGCTCCCTTAATTGATTTAACTGTTGCCTGAGAGTTTCATGATACTTAACCGGTATTTTATAAGGACAACGGTTTACAACAGGTCCTGTAGCACAGATATGATGGAGGAAATAAGGTGTAATATTCAGTGGTTCATCAGGCAAGGCAAACACCTGAGGATGCATTCGCACTAGACGTTTGAGAGAATCGTTCTTTCTGCTATCTGGTGGACACAACTCATCTACTTTCAGAAAAAACTTAGTTCATCTTTCTTCTCTCTGTGTCACACTAGTTATTTGTTTTTGTTCATCCTCCTGATTCTCGTCCCACATTATCTCCTCAAACGGTTCTATTGTCCCCATCCTGTACCTGCCAGATATACTGACCCAGTCCGGGGTGGCGTTAATGTAGGCAACATAAACCCTGGATTTTCCCCTCGCCTCGCTCAGGACTATTTGCACCGTCCCTGGCCACAGCATACAGGCGAAAGTACTACCAGGACTAGGTGAGAATAACTCAAAGGACCACCCTGAAATTTCAGTCTCTAACGGGCTCATTCCACTCGTGAACGGATCAATCACGATTGTCTCACTCGTCATACAACGTCCAGAGATATACCCCTGTTCGTCTGATAAGCTGGTTTCGACTACAGTCAAGGAGGAAGCACCATCTATGCGAAAATTCTCCTCTCCTGCCTGTAATTCTACCATCTTCCCATCAATGTCTATACACAACGGATCTGGTGTAATACATATGTTCCGAGCGAAAATAAAATCAGAACCTAGAATCACTGAAATAGTACATGGTAAGTTCCTTACCACTATTAATTCACTCTGGTAGGTGCGGCCAGCCAACCCTATAGGCAGGTTAACCACTCCTACCACCTCAAGCTCATCACCGCTTGCGGATACCAACCTCCGTCCTTGATACGGTCTGAGCTCAGGCTTAGTCTCACCCAAATTCTCATAGGTTCCTTGGTTAATGAGCGATCGACATGCTCCGGTATCCAAGTGCATGGGACAACCCCTCATTTCACCACACGCTTCCATAACTATCATCAGGTCCGCTCCGTACATCACTGCGATTAATCTATCTTTGTTCTTTTTTCTTTCACTAGCATTTGCCAAGCATTGTTCGGTACGATAAGTCCTACTCTTACAGTGATCACACCACAGTCTTTGACCAGGGTCACCCACTTCAGCAAAGCAATGTATGGCCAAATGCTCTGTTGTCCGCAACGATAACACCTGAACTTCTGTCTTTCATCCACTGACATAGCGTTATACTGGCCTCGCGAGACCGGTCTCGGGGCGCGACAACGGCGTGCTCGATGACCTGTCTCACCACATCTACCACAGTTTCCTTGTCCAGGGGAGGACTTTACTGTACGGTACTATCTTTTTCCTTCTTACTGAAACTCTTACTTTCAGAGGGACCTAACGTCACATGAGCAATCACTTCACATCTCTTTTCCTTTGCCACATTGTCCTCGGCCAGTGGAGAGTTGCACTGCTCCGCACACATGACTGCTTTATTTACGAACTTATCAGGGTCGTCATACTCGTCAACTTCGATCGTAACCCTGTACTGACTTGCGAACATTTCCATGAACGTATTAATGGCGGTGTACAAAGCGTACTCTCCGAAGCTAGGCCTAATGCTCGCCACCTGCTTCGTTAGCTTTACTAATCGCGACCAATAGTCAGTGAGACGCTCGCCCTGATTCCGTCGTGCATGCTTCAGTTCCAAATGAGCAGGTTGGAGAGCTTGTTCGGGAAAGTACAGCTGTAGGAGAGCAGCTTTAAAATGAGCCCAATTACCGTTGGATTCATTAATGAACTCTTCAATTCTATTGTGAGGGCCATCTAATGAAAACTCCCTTGCTACGTCAAACCTGCCCTGCACAGTCAATCTAGCTCCTGTTGTTTTATTTTCTATTTCTTTAATCCATGTACTAATATTTGGTTCAAAGGTCAGCCCTGGGTACTCAGGTAATTTAGTACGTTTACTGCCAATGAAGTGACTAAGTCCCTTAACTCTAAATACAAGATCTTTCTGATTTTCCGCGATTGCCTCTGAAAGTCGGTCAGAAAGGACAGTGATGCCCTGAGTCGTATTTGCTTCAGCCATTTCAATTGCTGTATTAGTTAAGTCAAAAAGAATACTCTCGTCGTCTGAATTAGAGTCGCTACTACATTCTATACAACGAGCTTTAGAACCTAGGTGTGGAACCGCTTAAACTTAAAGGTTTAATTAAGCCTTAAATATCCCATTAAGCTGCCACCACTGTCGTATCCTACACTCTCTGCATAACCCTTGGAATGCTCCGCACTCAGTCTCGCCGAGAACGGTGAACGGCTGACCGGTAAAGGTTACGTCCCTTAAACAGGTCACATAAGGGAAGATGGTCTGTTTGGATGTGAACAGAGTAACTCTAGATGATGTCACGGAAATGTTCTAGAGACCAGACCTCGGCTAAAGCTTCCCAATGAGTTACACTGTAGCTCTTTTCTGCTGAGTTTAACACACGGCTGGCATAGGCAGTGACACGTTTCTTTTGTTTGGAGTCATTTTGCATGAGAACGGCACCTAGGCCTACTCCGAAAGCATCAGTATGTCGTATCCTACATTGTCTACATAACTTTTGGTATGCTTCGCACTCAGTCTCGCCGAGTACGGCGAACGGCTGCCACTAATGAGTAGTGGGTAGGGTGTGACAGTAGCAGCGGAGAGTGTGGTGACAAGCCCAGAGGGGGCATACAACCTCGTAGGTTAGGACAACAAGATATTAAATACCCCTTTCTGCCCCAGACTCTCTCCCGGACTTCCAAAAATTAATAGTTCCACACTAAGGTTACAAAACACAGAAACAATTTTTACTTTAATTTTTAACAATTTTATGTAGAGTATTTACACTACCTTAGAAGCAAGTTACACAACTATAACATTAACTTAATATCCCGAGTCTCAACTCGACAAAGGGAAGTCTCAATCGCTTATTGATGACTTGATAGCAACTAAGTACTTAACTTGATGGTTATGTAAGACTTAAGTTTACTGATCCAGTTAATTAGACAACCATCTATGAGTGATTAATGCTCACTTAAATGATACAAGTCTTACTCTAAGTTAATTCTGTTACTAAATTAATATTCGCGACGACTTGGAACATACGCGTCAAAAAATATTGCTGGATTTTTCCGAGTAGTGACTGCCGGAGCTTTACTTTACTTTAACGGCACTTATTCACCTTGCGTTACTCACTCGCAAGACTATTCTTCAAATACTTCTACTCAGCAGTACCGCGAAGCCCATGGTCGTGGCTGTGTTCCCCCGTCTGTCCCAGCTGGACACAAGACAATTTCTGTCTGATTGCCAAACTCTCTCTAGCCCCACCTCTCCCATAAGCGTGCTTTTATACACTTCCATACGGATATTGAGTCATCAATACACCCCTATCCCAGTATACACCCTGTGCTCACTCACTGGCACACCATTAGGGTGTAGATTTCACAGGTGACGGCCATCACCGAGGATCTACAGTGCACTCCTAGTACATTAACCTCTGCACCCCGGCCCCTCAAGAGCTTGTTTATTAATCTACTTCCTGGGTGTTTTTTTTTTTTCCCCCTCACATAGTCACCCTCCTTCTCCCATCACTCCCTTATTCACTTCATTTATTCCTGTGTTTCATCTTCCCTTTACTCTGCAATTCTCTCCAGCTCTCGCTGTCTCTAGCTCCCTGTGCTCGGTCCCACTTCTGCTGTGCACGTGCCAAAACCTCAGCACCATGCTTACGTCGGAGTGTTTTAAACGCTGCCTTCAGGAACTTCTGACGCTGGCGATCCATTGTCCTATCGTCCCCTGCTCCATATTTGCCTGCCCCACATCCGTCTTCTCCTTCACTCCTCCTTTCTCCGCCTTCCTCCTCTTCCCCTCTACTCCCACTCTACCCAGGCCTCGGTCTGAAGGGGCCGTGTGAGTAAGAGGTGGAGATGACGTCAGGAGCAGCGGTATTCAGGCGGGCGGCAAGTACTTGACCGTTGCAAGCCCGACAAGTACAGAGAAGAAATGGTTTTGCATAATCAGGGAATGCCAAAACCGGGGCTTGTGCCAGGGCATTTTTCAGGGTTGTAAATGCGGTCGCTTGTTCATCAGCCCACACAAAAGGCGCAGCTTTCTTTAGTAGTTTTGTTGACGGCGCAGCTATCTGGGCGTACCCTTTAATAAAACGACGATAGTACTCACTAAGACCGAGGAAACTGCGTACTGCATCGGTGTTGGTTGGAGTAGGGAAGTTTGTTACGGTTCTGACCTTGTCATCTGATGTATGAATTCCGTGAGCGTCGACGACATGTCCTAGGAATTGTAGTTTCATATGTAAGAAGTGGCACTTTGACAATTTGATTTTAAATCCAGCTTGTTTGAGTCTAGTGAACACTTCGGCCAATTTTCCTAAGTGCTCCTCTACAGAGTGACTAGCGATTATGACATCGTCTAGGTAGGCAAAGACTGAGTGACCTATCATGCCGACGAAAACTGTATGAATTAGCCGCATGAATGCCGATGGTGCATTTCTCAAGCCGAATGGAAGTCCACGGAATTGGTAATGCCTGGATGGAGTGCTGAAGGCAGTGATTGGACGAGATGATTCCTCCATTTCTACTTGCCAGTAGCCACTCAAAAGATCTAGGGAGGAGAAAACACAATAGTTTTCGCCTAAGGATTCCAGCAAATTAGTGAGTACAGGAATTGGAACTCTATTCGGGACAGTCAACGCATTCACGCGTCTGTAATCTGTCACTGGTCGTAACTCACCACCTTTCTTTGGAACGAGAAATAGTGGGCTGTTCCACGGACTGTCAGAGTGTTCAAAGACCTTGTTGTCCAACATGTCCTGAATAAAACGATCAGCCTATTGACGTTGGCTGTGTGGTAAACGGTAGGCTGTAATATAATTTGGTACAGAACTAAGCTTGTTTTGCCCATGTTCTCACCGGGTAGGGCTATGACTTCACGATAATCTCGCAAGAAATTAAGCAACTGACTTCTGAATTCTGGGTAAACACTGTGTTTCACATGAGATTCAAGATTAGATGGAATGTCGGTGGACTGAGTAACTGAACACACATCTGCAACAGAAAGTGGGAAGTCTTGGCACACACGTACGGCCGCTGGGTATACCAAGAAATCACCAATCTGTGTCCCGGTACGCAGCATAAGTGGGGCATTAGTAGTGTTGACTAAGTACAAGTACCATAAACTATCCTCCAGCACCGTACACAATGCCGACTCATAAACTAAGCCATTCACACAGCACGTCTCAGGTAGAGTTAGTACATCCACTCCTGCTTTCGCACCCACAAAACGAACAGAGACTTTGGTAAATTTATCCGGTAACACATGGTAGATAGCGAGTGGGATAAATGAGAGTTCACGTCTTCTGCGGGCGATCTCGGCTCTGTTGCCCACTTTCCCACGCTGCTGTTTTTCCCACGACGACACAGCCTATCTCTGTTCCAGCCTCCATCCCTTTTGCAGTCTTGCAAAATTGTTTTCAATCTCTCGTGCCCTACACTCCCCCAACAACCAGTTGTATACTCGTACTTCGCACCCAGTCTCACAGAGCACGATAAGTGACTGTTGTTAAACAGTGGTTGGTAGTGTGAAAAAAATGGCAGTAGGGAGTGTGGAGACAATTTCAGAGAGAATCTGTAACCTTAAAGTTGGACAACTTAGTTACCTAACTTGATGACTCACTCGTTGAGCATATTATGCTCACTTGTAGGGTCGTGAAGTTAGTTCCACCATACACCTCGCCGTAGTTCCCTTCTCAGATCTACATGCCTGACACTGGGGAACTCTCGGCCTAGGATAGCTCCATTTTAATTCAGAAATCCTGCTCCAGGGTAACTACCTAGGTAAAGTGTCGTTCATAAACAAGACTAGGTAATATGAAATGAAACTCAACATAAGTTTTCTTTCCTTATTAAGTCTACTTAGATACATACAAAAATATGTGAGGTACAAAAAGTATCAGAACAACTATGTGGTAAACAAACTGAAAAACCAACGATGTGATCCGAAAACACATCTGAGGTGAACGTATGATTTCAAAACTATCTGCCCCTAAGTACGGATACTTTCTTGAGGCACTGTACATAAATGAGTTAAGTACGAGACAGCACCATAAATCACTAAGTTAGGTATCGCTTATCCCTTCTCGTCAGGCTGTCTCCATCAGTCCGCTGGCCTGATCTCCCCTGGCAGACTGCGTCTGGGGCCCGTCAGATAGGTCTGAGTCCAAGCCTACAAAGTCCACTCCAAGCTCGTAACTCGAACATGAAATTCGATGCTTGAAACTCGAAACTTGAAACCCATTCCTATATATCAAACATACTTATTAGGAAAGTTTACCAAACCTTGTACTAATTATGGTCTGATTAAAACTAACTTTACTTTGGATATCAGGGAACATAATTGGTTCTCATTATTTAAACTGACCTTAACTGTATGACCTCATTAGTAGCTGCAGCTTATGTTATGATTCACCTACACAAAATATGTTAAGCAACTTACATAAACGGGTTCTTTCCCTGACACTTCTGAGAAAGGAGTGGCCTACCCTCGGCACAAGGCTGCTTTGTTCTGGCCACCCTAAGCTTATCTAGTCTTCTGAGAGGGAGGGTTTGACTCTTAAAGTTTTGCTCATGACATATCATCAATCATTTACCAATTCATATGATCTATATTTGAGCTGGGGGTAATACTCTTACCTCTAATTTTCAATTAGAAGCTTTTGAGGGGCCAAGCCTGGTCCGAGGGGGTGCCATTTCACACTCACAGCAAGCTTGACATCACATGCTCACACGGTTCCCTTCACCTGACAAACTTTAATTTAGATTATTAAAACTATCGTAACCTTCTAGAGGTAGTTACAGAGTATTTATTATACTTTATTTTATCCTAAACCCTAGACAAGTAACTTTTCTTTTTTTTGTTTCACTACAGGTAACCCGGGGTCTGGTGGACCTCAAAGTTAAAAAATAAAAAAAATGCTTATGTTTGTTGTCTTGATACGTCCTTTGGTATATGCGTTATTTCATCTGTCTTTTTTCATTTAACCCTAAAAGCAAGAATATTTAAGCAAAAAATACATTTGAAAACAGAAAAAATGGAAAAGCCTTCATATTTTTTCTAAGTGGGTTTGTTGAAAATTTATTAGGTGATATCTTCTTTCCTTGTCCCCTCCTTTTAGACCATGGATGAGACTTTCTGTAAACAAATAGAGAAACAGAACAAATGAAACAGCTGCAAATGAGAACGTAAAAAATGATATACACCCATACCCCGCTATCTGGCAGTGTTGTGTACCAGTGTTGTGTATCAGTATGTTGGATAGCGAAGCAATTTTCCCCATAAGATACTGAAGAAAAGACAGAGATGCATTCCAGACCCAAACCAAAACTCTCATCTACATTGCTCAATCACTGGAGACTCACACAGAAACACCATAGGTAATATTATTATCCTCATAAACAATGCTATTGCTAAAAAATGGCACATCAAAGATCACATGCAGAAGGATGGGGTGGTGGGACGTGTAGCGTTCGACACCGCTTCAGGGCAACTAAACAGCCAGGCAGGCTGCTGGCAGTGCTCCAAGGGGGGGGGGGGATGGGGAGGGAGACAAGCAGAGGTGGAGGAAAGTGACAAGTGGGGATGAGGGATGGTGGAGGCACAGGGAAGGAGGCAAGAAAGCCAAACAGCCCTGCTAACCCCCTCCTATTCTCACTCACTCACTCACTCACTCACTGTCATTCACTCACTCTCCACTCACACACTCACTCACTCACTGTCTCACTCACTCACGCACTCACCTGTTCACTCACCACTCTCACTCATTCACCTATTCATTCACCACTCTCACACACTCACCTATTCATTCACCACTCTCACACTCACCTATTCATTCACCACTCTTACTCACACACACACACACACACACACACACACACACACACACACACACACAGAGGAGACAAGCGGGGGTGGGGGAGGGTGGGGGAATGGAGAGGGAGACAACCCAGGGGTAGTGGAAGGCAGGGGAACGGAGGGAAACATGTCTGGCAGCGCTGAGTGTGGTTGGGGTTGGAGGAAGGATAGGGGGCGAGAGGAGGGATGGGGGAGGGGAGGAGAGAGGGGATGGAGGGAGGACGGGAGGACCAGGAGAGCCTCGTTTCAAACCTAGGGAGAGGCGAGGTGTCAGACTGGAGAGGCGGGGTGTCGGACTATCGAGGTGACGGACATTCATATTGTTCGGATTGTGGGAATGTTCTCTTTTTTCTTGTGTTCGGTCTAACGGAGCGCCGGTTATCGATGGGGTATGGGATTTTTCTGTACCAGTAATTTTCAAAGGAAATAGATATGCATGTTTTACATAATTCTTATACAGTTTGAGGGTTCCATATAGGTTTATAAACTTATCACAACATATTTTGAACTTAATAGACTGAGAATTTGTGAAAAAAGTTGATCAAAGAAGAATATGTTTCCGATAGAAAAAAAATTAGTCACTCAATGTCACTGGAAGTCACTCAGTCTGCCATGTTTATGTTCTAATTTGAAAAAAAGAAAAAAAAAAAGAAAAGGAAGAAAAATTAGCACCAATCATCAATAGGAATTGTCTATATTCACATAACAAACACTTTTGCCAACAATATTTCTGTATACACGTAAGGTAACCCCGGATCCAATGGACCCCAGTGCCCCTCTAGTGCCAAATCAGTGCCAGATACAGGAATGACCCCATCACCTCCCTAATCTACCTAAGAAGTCAGGAAAGTAGTTGAGGGTCAGGTCCCTAGAGTTTTATATATATATATATATATATATATATATATATATATATATATATATATATATATATATATATATATATATATATAAAATGTAAGAAAAATTTGACTGGGGTCCAATGGACCGGACCCCCGGGTTATCTGTCCAGGGTAAAAGATGAATAATACCTTAAGATATCTGAAGAAAATAAAGAAACCCATTCTCTCTTTTTTACCAGTAGTAATTAAAATATTCTCTATCGCATTTTACACTATCACCTTAACAATTAGTTTCACAATGGTAATAAATGGGGACTAGCAACTGGGGAAGTTAATTATACCTGATCTTTTCAGAGGGATTTGAGTCATTACATCAGAGTTACACGTGGGGACACTATAGGGTTACTACACACTTACTTACTATGAAGTCTATCACTGAGTTGATTCTACTATCTACATTACCCCACGACCAGGGACAAACACGGCAAAAGTAATATTGCTGGACTCCGAGCAGAAGTCTACTGGCACTTGATGTTACGCTTAGGGCATGTGTGTTTACCTTGCCTTACACTTTCACAGGTCTACCCTAATTTCAGCTACATTTGCTTACGCAGCTTACCAGTTCCGTGTAGCTCATGGTCGTGACTGTCTGCCTTCCTCAGCAGAATAGCTGCGTCTCTTGGACGCAGCTTGCTCATCCTCTCTGGACAAGCTACAATTTTGTCCTAACTCCGTCACCTTTATGATCATCCTTATATACCCATCAAAGAGAAAAAGCTTGTCCCGTGCTTGAGTCATTAATACTAACCACAGTGATAAACTCACATCCTCTCATGAATCACTGATATTAAACTTCATATTCTCTTCTTTGCGACTATTTTTTCTCACCCCACGTCCCACAAAGGATCCTTATTCATCCACGGAGGATAATACAGCAATCTGTTCATCTTGACATGCTAAGTACTCTCGCTTATCTTCTTAAATTATTTCTACCCATCATCTATTCGACCTCCCGCTTTCTCATGTTTTCACCTATTATTATACATCACTTTCTTATTCCTCTGCGATTCTCTTCATCCCCCGCCGTCCACCAGCTCTCTGCCATTTCCCATGGTTCCTGTGCACTTGTTCTAATCTCTGCTGGATGCATATACTGGAGGGTTTTATACACTTCTTTCAGGCGCTTGCAACACTCTCTGTCCATGGCAACTGCGTCCTCTTCTCCATTCCTTCTTTCTTCTTCATTTCTTTCTTCTTCTTCTCTTATATTTCCTCACTGCCCAGGCCTCTGTCCGAGGGGACGAGGCGGATAATAATATGGAGTGGACTGGTTTGCCTATCCTCTTAATGATGACGTAATGCACAACTTCAAAGATGTTGTTGGAGTATTCCACGTCACCTAACATGTGACTGTTGCCGTACCGATATTCCTCCCTTTGCGTTCTTGCCCTACGCCCCGCAGGCCCAGCAAAAAGGTTCTAGGTCCAATGGACAGGACCCCGGGGAGGCGAGAATATAGAGAAGTCCACCCAGGATCGTGAAAGCTCGAATGATCGCGAGGGGAGGCAAGAGCAATGTCTGTATAACCAACACTTATAATCTAAGTAGGAAGCAAGGAACATAACAACAACACGTGACAGAGCATAAACATTAAATTCTAATGCGACTGACTGGATTGATTTGTGTGGGGGTTCAAAGAGGAGTTAGACTAGAAGTGTAGTAACGCATCTAGATATAAAATTATCCATGAATCATTTGGGAAGAAAATCTCAGGGAGTGCTCGTACTGCATCTAATTCTACACGAGAGAGAGACACATTGAAATGTAATGTATAAGGGAGTACCAACACATTGATGTCCTTGATGAGCGTGGCATAAGCCGTGAGTGTGAGTAACTCAATGCGGGCATTGCAACCGTCCCCCAGGAACAAATGACCTATACCATGAACAATTTGAATTGTCGTAGCAGTATAATTTATGGCACTCTTACGATTATATTGCATAGATTTATTTGTAGAGGAATTAGTTGGAGAAGAACAGGGAGGTATAACGAAGGGAGTAGGTTGTGTAGATCAGATATTCATTCTTAGATCTTTAGTGGAAAAGTTTCTAGAGAAGAGAAAGAAGTTGTATGCGGCCTTCATGGATTTGGAGAAAAGATATGACAAAATGGATAGACAAGGATTGTGGAAAGTACTAAGAATATGTGAAGTAAATGGGAAGTTGTTGAATGCCGTGAAGATTATGTATGAGGGTGCTAAGGCTGCAGTGCATGTGGATTGTGAACTGAGTGAATTTTTCTATCTGAAAATTGGATTGAAACAGGGATGTGTCATGTTTCCATGGTTATTCAATCTGCATATGGATGGGGTTATAAAAGAGATACAAGGTAGGGCAGTCGATGTCGGAGCGGCCCTAATGAGAGAGGGCAATGTTTGGAAACTCCCTGTACTGTTGTTTGCAGATGATACTGTTGTGGGGTATATTACACAGTGGTGGGCAGTGCATACCAAGAAGGACCTTGTGCAAGCGCAATGCGCAATCCACAGTTCACTACCTTGCACATGCGCAAGTGCGCAATTTGACAAATATTTAGCTTGCGCAATGTCTCAAAGCGCAAGCGCAAACCATTTGCATATATTTGTGGGAATTACTGTAAAATATTGAGATGCTTAAATAAAATGGCATACTTCTATCTATCTATCTATCTATCTATTGCCAGACGCCTCAATCCCGTTTGGGGTGGCCACAAACAAATCGCCTCCAAGTCGCCCTGTCCCCCGCCATTTCACTGCCCTGCTCCCAACTCACACCACGTGACTCCACAGGCTCCTCTTAAATAACTCATTTCCACTGCTCTCACTCTTGACTTGTGTCCTTCCAACAATGTCCAAGCTTCACTTCCGTACGTTAGAGTTGGTATCACAATACTGTCATGTAGTAACTTTTTCACTTCCATGCTCACTTCCCTGTTTCTTATCACTGCTTTCAAAGAACCAGCAACTTTTCTTCCCTGCTGTACCCTTTCAAGCACTTCACCCTCCAAACCTCCATCCTTACTCATCACACTACTTACTCATCATACTTACTTTTATTTATTTTTATTATTTCCTATTATTTGTAATTTGCGCAACTGCTCAGTCCAGTATTTAGCTTGCGCAATGTCGCTAAGCGCTAGCGCAAATCATTTCCATATATATGTGGGAATTACTGTAAACATTGAGATATTTAAATAAATTAGCATACTTACTTTTATTTATTATTTTTCTGTCTACCTACCTATTGCCAGACGCCTTAATCCCGTAAGGGGTGGCCACTGGCCACAAACAAGCAACAAATCGCCTCCATGTTGCCCTGTCCCCCGCCATTTCACTGCTCTGCTCCCAGCTCACACCCCTCTCTCTCATATACTTCTCCACTCAATCCCTCCATGGCCTCCCCCTCCCTATTCCCCCCTCCACCTCACTCACATACACTCTGCTCGTTAGTCTCTCACTCTCCATCCTTTCCATATGACCAAACCACCTCAGTGTGTTGCTCCTAATGCTTCCTATAACATCCACATCCCCACCACACAACAATCCTTCACTTCCTCACTTGTCAGTGTCTCTCCATGTAATTCCACATGCTCCTCTCAAATAACTCATTTATTCCCACAGCTCTCACTCTTCACTTCTGTCCCTCCAACAGGGTCAAAGCTTCACTTCCATACATTAGAGCTGGTATCACAATACTGTCATGTAGTAACTTTTTCACTCGTGGAAGATCAGAGGGGTGAGCCGGCTGCGAAGTGGAGGGACAGGGAAATGTGATGTTGCCAGTTTTACTTTTATCTGCATTTTCGCAAGACGTTTTATTTAATAATTCAATATAGATATACAATAGCATGTGTAATTCCTTACAAAAATAATTAAAACATATTATTTCAATCAAATTTCCACAGCCTAATGAATTATTAGGCTGTGGATGTTTGGTTTAAATAATGTTTTAATGATTTTTGTAAGGAACTGCATAAGTTACTTTTAATAAATATTTTTGATTTATTATTATTTACTAATAATAATAATCTAAAAATTTATTGAAATACATTATCTCTGTTGAACCATTTTAAGAAGTGCTACTACCCTCCGTCCCTCCCGCCTCCCCCAGAACCCTCGCGACCCGCCCAAGCCTCCCCTAACCCTTGTCCAGACATAAGGGAAGCTCCCAAGACCAGGTGTCTCTTGGATTGCGCAGTACGCAGTCTACAGGACAGGTGCGCAAGGCAGGTGCGCAAGCGCAATATTGTGCATGGTGTTGTGCGGTGCGCAATGCGCAAACGATATTCACCAGGGCGCAGTTGTGCTTTGCGCAAGTGTTTGCACACCTGCCCAGCTCTGATATTACACCATAAAGTATCGCACCTCATATTTCACCCACACATGTGGTTCACTTTCCTCGTGGCTTCTCCTCATTTCACCACACACGTGGTTTCCTTCCCTCGTGGTTATTTTCCTCATTTCACCTACACACGTGGTTTCCTTCCCTCATGGCTTTTTCCACACCTAGTTCTCGGAATCAGCATCGCTATTGGTGCCGCTACCAATAGAATTGAATTTATCTTCCCTCCTCATCTGTAATGGTGCCTAAACCAATAAAATTTGAATACTCAGGCTACCAAGGCCTACTGGTGCTCCGCCTCCTCATTAAGGGGCTTAAAAGCGAGCAGGCGACCTGACTCACGCGCACTTGTCTCCACTCTCCACTTCACCCCGGCTACTACTGCAGGACAGTATTGTGATACCAACTCTAACATATGGAAGTAAAACTTAGACCATATTGGAGGGGCACAAGTCAAGAGTGAGAGCAGTGGAAATGAGTTATTTGAGAGGAGCATGTGGAGTCACATGGAGAGACAGTCTGACAAGTGAGGAAGTGAAAGAGCGTTGTGGTGTGGGTGTGGATGTGGTAGAAACCGTTAGGAAAAACACACTGAGGTGGTTTGGCCATGTGGAGAGGATGGAGAGCGAGAGACTGATGAGGAGAGTGTATGTGGGTGAGGTGGGGGGAAGAGGGAGGGGGAGGCCACGTATGAGATGGAGGGATGGAGTGGAGAAGTATATGAGAGGGGAGTGTGAGCTGGGGGCAGGGCAGTGAAATGGCGGGGAACAGGGCGAGATGGAGGCGACTTGTTTGTGGCCACCCTTTACGGGATTAAGGCGTCTGACAATAGACAGATAGATATTTGTAGAAAAACACCATTGATCATTACCTCTATCAGATACAGGGACAAAATTATTAATAACTCTCTACCTACAAAGCTGAGATGCAATGTCCTTGTTGAGAAACGTATCACTCATTACCGGGCCTTGTGGCTCACACACAAGTAACTTCTGATGAGTACGGCATTGAATGAAATCGTCAAATCGTCCAACAGCATATTGTGTAAACGATTTTCACTTAGTGCAATAAATTTGGCAGAGGGAACTGTCTGTACAAAGACATTTGTCTCATGGACTTATCGGGCAATGAAGTGATTCGGAAAGCATCAGAAATGTCTGCCGGATTACCCTGAACCAGAATCAGCAAGTAGAATCATACTGAGGAGGGGGTCTTGCGAGGCACTACCCTTATGATAACACAACATAAGGCAAAGTAGTCAGGACGGATAGGAAAATGAAGTTCTGGTCTCATCAATGAAATAATATTCAGAAGCTCCAGCAATATCGTATTTGGTACAATTTCTGCACTCAGGCGAGCTTGCATCATGCTCTGAAGGTCTAACTTAATCCTCACATGATCGGCAATGATATCGGACAAAGCTAACTGAAGATTAAGAACAGCTTCAAAGGTGCGAGATTCGCCTTCCAACTGTAAGGTTCTGAAAGAGAAAAGTATAATAACCGCATGTGAAATATTAGCTGCCTTTTGCAATTTAGCAAGTGCAGCGTGCATATGCGATAAATTCCTAATGGTAACATTTAAGACCTGGGAGTGAACATTCATTACTAGACGTTCCTTTGCAGACATTTCTTCAGTTTGGCCCAATCTGGCATGAATTTCATCTACCTCCTCGTGAGCATCAGTATCAAATAAAGCATTAGCAGTATTACCAAAAAGATCAATTGCACCACTGTGTCTAAGACCAATGGTTTATCTGACAACAGATAACCAACAGAATGTTTAAAATTCTGAAATCTAATATCAAATTCATGATGAAACTAGAAAGTACTCGTAGGGCGCATGCCTCCCCAATGCCATTGCCATTAAAAAGGATCCGAATCCGGATCCGTGGAGATAGGATCCAGATCAGGATCCAAATCACCCCAAAATTTAATCACTCCTTCTTTGACCCATGGCCCACCCTTCCACAAAATTTCATTGATATTCATTGAGAAGTTTTGGATATATTGTCTGGACAAGCAGACAGACAAAATAGGTGAATACATAACCTCCTCCAACTTCGTTGGCGGGGGTAATAAAGCCAAATTTTCTTTAGTGATGACACAAGGAAGGACGATTTGTCCATCTGATTTATATTCCATGAAAACAATCAACCAAACTTTGTGCATTAATAAGAGGTGTATATATCTCATCCTGTATTAACAATATACAGTAGGGACCACATAATGATTTCCTGTCTAGATAACTTTGGAGACTGGAGAATAGATGAGGCCTGTTGGAACAGGTTGCTCAAAGTATGAGTCAGTGTATCCAGTGTTTCCTGACACTACGACTGCAAATAGTCTTGTAATTTAAGTTTAGTTATTTTCACAGAATAATAATAATAATAGTAATAATAATAATAATAATAATAATAATAATAATAATAATTATAATAATAATTCTTATGCAGCGTGTTCTGGGTCCCGACTCCTCTGTTCCAGACGCGGTACGGTTCTGGGTTCTTTATTCCCGACCGGGTCAGTGTCAGCAAGGAAGGAAAATACAAACACCATGGGTCAGAAGCACACTTATATATTATCACAAGGCAAGTACACACAAGGTTCTATGATCAAAACAAAGGAACTGCAATGACTCAAAATAACAGATACAATAATTACTCTCTACCTAGTTCAGCAAGTCTTATCCATTACACGGAATTACACCTTCCTGATACACAGTGTTACAAGCAAGGCTGCATAGGGATGTCAGACAATACACAGTGTATCCTCTCTCTAATGCGTATGACAGTGTATCTCAGGTCCTTAACTCTAGGTATCCGTGTCAAAGTTACGAGATCCTAGTTAATACAATGTATCCGCGTGACAGTTACGAGGCCCTAGCTAGACTTAATCCTTACACACTGTCTTTATAGGGGAGAGGGTATATAACCCTGGCGCTAGGTACAACAGATTTGTACCGCCTGAGACGATAATATATCCTGACCCCGAAGTCCAGGTGCCCTCAAGACAGGTTCGAACTCCTAGATAATATAATACATCCGAATGGCCTGGATAGTGTCCTAGCTAACCTTATTCTACACAAGCGGTACAGGGGACGGATATACACACTGCCTTGCACTAACCGTTATGGGAGGGGGGGTGGAGGGTCTGGGGAGGGTGAGTACACTGGGGAGAGCGGGACGGGGTAGGGACGCGGACAGTGGGGAGGATCACACTGGGGACTGCGGTTCCGTGAGGGAGCGAGTAACACTGGGGTGGTGGTCACTGTAGGGAAACTGTCCCATACATGGGCGTTGGGCACTCTGCGCAAATATTAGGGTTCACTGTGGTGTACTGGGGCGAGTCACACTGGGGAGGGTTGAGAGAATATCACTAGGGCTTGGGCACAGGGGGAGGACCTTCGTGAGGGCCAAGACACTGGGGAGGGATTTGGGAGGGGCACCAACAGGAATCTACTACTCACAGTTCTGGCAGAGTGGAGGACAGGCCCATGGGACAGGAAGGCCTATGCGGGAGCTTCAGGTGTCAGCCCAGCGTGGAAGGTGGGGCTCCTGGTGAGTAGTAAAGGGGTGGGTGTTCCGCAGGGTCGCCACAAGTCCTTGGGGAGTAAGTGGGTGGTGCATGGGGCAGCTCCCTAGCTGCAGCAGCCCGGCAGGAGGGCAGGCTCTCGGGGCTAGGGCCGAAGAGGGCCAGGAGGTGCGCTGCTCGGCATCAGCCCTTCGTCATAGTCAGGGGCCTCGGGGAGGACCTCGGGACGCCCAGGGCTGGGATCGGGTGTGGAGAGGGTGGTGCCCGGAGCAAGCTGCTGGGGCATCCTGCTGGGGTGGCCATCCGAGTGGGGCTGTGGCCTTGCCATTGGGAGGAGGCTGTCAGGGGTGAGCTGCGGCCCCTCGTCCTGGAGGAGTCCGACAACACTGGGGCTGCAGGGACAGGACACCGGCTCTCAGGGACGTCACGTCTGCTCTGGCCTCTAGTGGGGTCCCTGAAAAGAGACAGGAGTCGTCCTCTGGTGGAGAGGGATGGGCAGAGGGACACCTCGCGTCGCCACCGGACGGGTGGTCGAGGCAGAAGGTGCCTGTCTCTACCGGAGCCTGGTGATGGACTGGGGGAGAGCGGTCAAGGACTGACTCTCTGGGCTCCACAGGCCCTGACGGCGGGGAGAAGGCACCCAGTGGATAAGCCCGGCTACTGCCACAGCTCCAATGGAGACTGCATCCCAGCCGTTGTTCTGATGGCGGGGAGAGGGCACCCGATGGATATGCCCGGCTTTCGCCACAGCTCCGATGGATATGCCCGGCTTTCGCCACAGCTCCGATGGAGGCTGCTCTCCAGCCAGTGTCCCGAAGGCAGGGAGAATGCACCCGATGGATATGCCCGGCTATTGCCACAGCTTTGATGGAGGCTGCTCTCTGGCCTTTGGGTCTGGGACTCCTGTCCCGGAGGCTGCTCTCCGGCCTTTGGGTCTGGGACCCCTGTCCCGGAGACAGCACTAATAGATGGCGATGGAGCATCCGCTGCTCCTTGTGGGGTAGAGCAGCCCTTGAGGCTCCTCCTGAGTCCTCTATTAAAAAGGAGACCGGTCCAGGGGACTCAGCGTCCGAAGGTCTGCTTGGGAGCTTGTCTCTACAAGTCCCACCCCGATTCTGGCGAGCGTTCCCCCTGCCGGACTGTAGTGTCCTTTTCCTGCATGCTGCCAGGTGGTCTGGCTGCAGGGAAGAGGGGCGTCAGGGCGCATGGGATATAAGACGCTCTTGCCCGGAAGCTGTGACAGGTGAGCCAGCCTCCCTGTCATCTCCTAGTGGGGTGGGTATCACTCCCCCGTACTCTCCTCCTGGGGTAGTGGTGTCCGGCTCACCCTGACGCACGGGTATTTCAATAATAATAATCTATCTATCTATTGCCAGACGCCTCAATCCCGTTCGGGGTGGCCACAAACAAATCGCCTCCACGTCGCCCTGTCCCCTGCCATTTCACTGCCCTGCTCCCAACTCACACCCCCCTCTCTCATATACCTCTCTACCCCATCCCTCCATCTCATCCTCGGCCTCCCCCTCCCTCTCCCCCCTCCACCTCACTCACATACACTCTTCGTCAGTCTTTCACCCTCCATCCCCTCCACATGGCCAAATAATAATAATAATGATAATAATAATAATAATAATAATAATAGTAATGACAATAATGTTTATTTGAATTGGCATATACAATCAAAGTGGCACATTAAACATTGAATTAGTGTTTATAAGTAATAGCCATGCTTGAAACCAACCACGGATAACCCAGTAAGGCCTCTGCGGAGTATTTTCATTGGGTTCCTTCCCTTGGGATCAGGGTTAGCTGGTGGCAAGGAAAAGTAGTTAGTCTTATTCCACGGGTAATTCTAACTTCAGTAAAATTAATTTGCAAACACGCGTATGCAATAAATGAAGACCATTTGGCCTACTTAAAACTAACATTGACTTCGATGTCAAGTAGTACAAAAAAGTCAGCATCTCTTGACAGAGACTGTCTGTTGAAGATATCTTTTCAGATTTTTCTCGAAAGAATAAAGGCTTCTTGTTGCTTTATACTGTGAGGCAAACTGTTCCAGTCTTTGTTTGCTTCATAGAAGAAGGAACACACTTCTTGACCTTTAATACTTGGTACATCAAAATTTAGCATGCTGCCTCTCGTATTATGGCAAACACAAGCCCTAGATTTTACAAAATTTTCCCGTAGATTATCAAGCGCAACATTGTAATAGATTTTATAGGTATTGTGTAGTCTCAGTTGTTTAGCCCTATCTGCTACCCATAACATTCCAAGTTCATTTACAGGAGTTCGTGGCACCCTACATATGACCTAGGTTCTAGATTCAGTATATACCTTGTCACTTTGTTTTGAAGGACCTGGAGATTCTGTTTTGATTTTTTGCTGAGAGCAAAGCACCATACTGATATTGCATATTCTGTGTGACATTGTACAAGCGCCTGACATAAGGTCTTCTTTGTTGCTGTTGGCAAGCTTCCTGCTTGTCTGTAAAGGAATTTAAATCTGTTGGTAGATTTGTTTACTATTGATTCCATTATTTCATCCCCAGACACAGTGGCATCCAGTCTGAGTCCTAAATATCAGTGTTGTAGGTCTCGAGACCAGTTTGATGTGGTCTTGGTGTTGATCTTGGTCTCACTTGACGTAGTCTTGGTCTTGATCTTGGTCTCGAAGCTTCTGGTTTTGGAGTTTTGACACGAGACCAGGTCGAGACCCGCAATACAAAGTGCATCGCGGCGTGGGGAAGGTTGGAATTTATGACCATCTATCTATTCTGTATACCTAGGCTGCTTCCCCCAAGGAAAGGGAGAAAAATACTCGGAGAAAAATCATGGCAGATTCGATTCACGGTGCACGCAGTGTTGTAGGTCTCGAGACCGGGCTTGGTCTCGAGACCAGTTTGATGTAGTCTTGGTCTTGATCTTGGTCTCGCTTGACGTGGTTTTGGTCTTGGCCTTGGTCTTGGAGGGTCTGGTTTTAGTCTTGGTCTTGGTCTCGAGGTGCCTGGTCTTGACTACAACACTGCTAAATATTTCACAACAGGTATTGCCGAAATATTAACCGAATTGAATTATATTTCGACATTCTTTGTTGCTTGTAAATTATTTTTTGAACCAAATACTATGGATTCTGTTTTCCCCAGCTGAGCGATATATTATTGTCTACAAGCCATTTTTGACAGGATTCAAGGTTTTTGGATAAAGTGCCTCATATTACTTTAGGATCCTTTCCAGATACAAGAAGTTCACTGTCATCCGCATATAACGAAACTTTACAGTTGACACTCCAAATCATGTCACTGTCATAGCACAAAAATAGCAGTGGACCAAGAATTCTTCCCTGTGGCACCCCACAAGTTGTATTCATCGATTCTGATCCTACTTCATCAACGTTTACTGTTGCTGAGGTATGATCTGAACCAATCAACAGATCCTATGCCCATGGCTTGTAGTTTGTCACAGATTATACCATGATCAACAGTGTCAAATGCTTTCTGAAGATTTAACAGAACGCTACCTGCGTATTCACCTCGTGACATGTTTGAGTTTATAAAGTCTGTAAGGTGAATGAGTCATGTTTCTGTAGAGTATGTCCCTCTGAAGCCTGACTGAAATTTATACAAAATGTCATTTTCATGTAGGCAGGTTATGATTTGTGTATATACAGCCCTTTCCAGAATTTTCGACACTATACAGAGTATACTAAGCGGTCTGTAGTTACCTACGTCTTGTTTGTCACCCTTTTTATAAAGAAGTGTTACAAGTGCTTCTTTGAACGTATCCGGTACTAAGTGCCCATCGACAGGTTGATCAGATGTGTTAAGAGTCCTTCAATTACCATGGCTCCATCTTTCAGAAACCTAGCTGGCATTTTACCTGGTCCGGTTCTCTAACTTGTTTTTAGATTACGAAGTTCCTGATACGTATAATGAATTGTAACATTGCTTCTGTAGAAATTCTGGAAGGTATTGGTGTCTGTACCGTAATTTCTGAAAGGTTGTACTATAGGAGGGGATTTTGCTAGTGTAGATGCAACTGTCGTTAAAAAAAAAGCTTGTTAAAATGGTTAGCTATTCTGACTTTGTCGTGACATGTTTCCCTTTCAGTGTTCAGTATTATGTTTGGTCATTCTGATGTTTTCTCGCTGTACCCTGTCGATTTTAAACGTTTCCAGATATTTTTTGAGTTGATACCTGTGTTCCTCAGCCTTATTGTAAAGATAGTCTGTTTTAGCTGATTTAATATCTTTGCTTAATTTGTTTCATAATACATTGAACTGACGTCTTAGTTCGTTATCATACTGGAGTTTCGAGAGTCTACGCAAAATTTTGTCTCGGTATCCTGTTTGTTGGAGTAATTCCTTATTGATCTATGGTTCTGTCCGTTTTTTATTCTTATTTCTATCAAAGGGCTACTTCATCAATTATCTTCTCAATGATGCTTTTAAAATTTGCCCAGGCTTCATTTACATTCCTACTCATATATGCTAATGACCAATCTACATTCCTTAGTTTAGCTATGAATGTCCGAGAGTCGTAGTTTCTGGGTATTCTGGTTTTATTTTTGTTTTTGTTTATCAATAAAGCTTTTCTAAGCCTTTCTTGTGCAGTGAGTGATGCTGTGATCACTAAGTCCTGACTATGACCCCAGATTGTGATATCATGTCTTCCCTGTTGCATAATATGTGATGTGTAATGGTGGCCGTGTTTTCTATTATTCTTGTTGGTGATCTGATCATATGTTTGTAACTGTAGATTGCTTGTATTTCATTGTATTTCGTACATAGTCCTATCAGTCTGGTTCTTGTAGCATCTGTTCAAGTTTTCAAGTATCACAACCTCTCTGTTGGGTTCTATGGCCGATAGAACTCTATCGAAGTTTTCAAGGAACGCTGCTTCATCTGGCGGTCAATAATATACTCCTACTAAAAATGGCCTAGTTCTTGGTAAGTGTATCTCCATTTGCTTTCTAGGTTATCATGTTCTAAATCTTCACAGACCTTATAAGACAGTTTGTTATTTTATTACATACATACGGCTCCCGTGTTATGCAGCGTATTCTGTGCTCGACTCCTCGGGTCCAGATACGGTGCGGGCCTTGGGTTCTTTATTCTTGACTGGGCTAGAGTGTGCAGACAAGGAGGTAGGGCTCAAACGCGAACTGACTAAGTTTGCACATGTATTAACAAAGGAGTAAAGTACAACAATACACACTACAGTACATGGACAATCCTAGACAGCACAATATAATATATATCACACTTACACTAAATATACACCACGATACAATACACGTATGACACTTACTGTACACTAGATATATCTCATTAAGACACACGTAGGGGTATGGGCACAATTTAAAGTTAGCACAGCATATCTCCGTATGAGCACATACGAGTGACATGAACGCAATGGTATATCACTCATAATGCACTCGGATGACATGAACACAATGGTATATCACTCATAATGTACTCGCGTGACATGAACGAGAGATAGCCATGAGTGTTGTATAATATAACACAATCACCTACAGGGTATAAACACAGTACTTATACACTAGGTGGGGGATATAGGGTCGGGTCGGTCGTGTATTGCACGAGGAGGGGAACACACATTGGATAGCTGGGAATGATTCCACTGTATCCGGATGTAATACTCTGCATATGTCGGGGGTGGGGTCAGATAGTTTTCCACCTTGAATCACAGTCTAGAACACACTGAGGTCAGGTTCTCATCCGGGGAAGGAAGAGGAGAGGAGGAACGTGACTTAGGGCAACGGGGGAAGGGGCACTTTCACGGGGGCATATACTAACACAATAGGGAGGAGGGAGGTACACAGGTAGAGGGCACACACAAGGGTGTGGCATTTCTGATATGGGGAGGGGGTTTGTAGCACTGTGACTCACGGGTACAGCTGGACGGTAAGTGGCACAAGGGGCGCGCCTGGAGCCGCTATACTGGTAGCCATAGGTGGCGGCTGGGAGTGGGTGGAAGGCTGTCAGGGGTGTGCTCCTGGTAGGATTCTCTGTCGACATCGCCTGGGGTCTGGGAGGAGCTGAAGGGTGGAGTGATGGGCAGCCCTTTCCTGGAGGGGGCCCTTGTAGAGTGGTGGCTCTCAGGGCTAGGGCCGAACAAGGCTAGGAGGCACTCAGCACGGCACCTGCCCTTTGTCATGGTGGGCGTCCTGGGGGCGGACCTGACCTGGTCCTGGCCGAGGGTCGGCCATGGGGCACTCATCACCTCCCTGTGGCTGCGGCCTCACCTGGAGGAGGCAGCTGTCAGGGGATGATTGCGGCCGCCTGCACTGAGGGAAGTCTGGCAGCTGCTGTCGGTGTCGGGGGTGGCTCACTGGCACCTGGGGCTTCAGTCTCGCCTGGAGGAGGGGGCTGTCAGGGGTGATCTACGGCCTCTCACTCTGAGGGAGTCCGTCTGCGGCTGTCGGCAGCGAGGGTGGTGCCACAGCGACAGGATACCTGGCCTTGGGGTGGACTCTCCCCAGATGCTCTCTGGCAGTGTACCTGTGGGGGAGCAGTCTCCACTCTCCGTACATGAGGGGAGGTGAGATGGGCACCTCACTCAGCCACAGGATAGGAGGGTGGGCTATATAAGAGGTGTTGCCCTCATAGGGAGCCTCCAGTGTCACAGAGGGGGAACGACAGGTGGTCTGCTCCCCTGCCTGGCGGGCCTTTCGGTCCCTGCCGCAACTCCGTGCCAGGGCGTGGGAAGGAGGTCCAGAGGACACCCAGTCAGCCAGGCAGATCCAGTGGACACTGCCTAGGCTCCCACCCGGGGTAGTGGTTGAAGGAGATCTGGTGGACACTCCTTCAGGAGACCGCTCGTCCCGGGGATGAACGGATGGGGAGTCCTATAGGGTTTCCTGGCAGATGACGCACGTCCGGTGGACACTGCCTTCCTACTGTCAGGGGATGGTGCAGCTGGGGGACGACTGGTGGTCTGCCCCCCTGTGGTAGATCCGGTGGACACAGGGCCCGCTGCCTTCCTGGGGAGCACTAGCGAAAGTCATTTGGGGGATGTTCCAACTTGCCGGCTCCCGGAGGTGGGTGGCAGAAGGAGAACCGGTAGTCATTTCTCCCACAGTAGATCTGGTGGATGCTACTGTGCCGCTGCTCCCATGGGGTGTAGTAGGTACTGGAGCTCCGGTGGAGTCTCTTCCTCTTTTGGAGGCATCTGATGGACTTTGTGTCTGAGGACCTACTTGGGAATTGGCTACTGCAAGTCCCACCCTGATTCTGGTGAGTGCTTGCTCCGTCGGAGTGTAATGCACTCACACTGAATACTGCCTGGTGGTCCGGCTGCGTGGAAGAGGGACGTCTGGTCACAGGGGATGTATGTCCCTTCCGCTCGGAACATGGAAGTACGTCCCCATTGTCTCCTAGTGGGGTGGGGGTTACCTCCCTATGCCCTCCTCCTGGGATGGTGGTGTCGGGCTCGCTCCACCAGGTGGATATTTCACCACCGTCGAGGGGTTGGAAGACGCGTCCCCCTGACTGAAATTGGTAAACATCGATGGTGGGGGTGCGATGCGAGGGAGTGAGGTGGCGAAGGAGGTTCATCCAGTGGAGTGTTGGCTGATTTGGCTGCTGATGTGGAGAGTGGACTACTGTGAGTGTGGATGGTAGGGGTGTCTGCTTTAGGAGGCGGAGGAGCAGAGTAGTGCCCTTGAGGCACCACTTGCATCCTCTGGCCAGAGTCCAAAAGATGTGTTTAATCTTCATTTTGGGTGGTAGAGATGGAGGGACATGGTGTGTGGTGTCTGGCTGCAGACTGGAGATAGCTGAGGTCGTCTTGGTTTTAAGAGGTCGTTTATGGCTAAGCGGCTTAGTAGGACAGGCCACTGGGATGTCCCACTGGGCATGGTGGATTTTGAGGGTAAGGGGAGCGGTGTTGGGAGGTGGGGTGGAGGGTGAAGAGGGTGTGTGGGTGTATCTGGGTGGAGGGCGGGACAGATGGCCCAACCTGGTACTGATGGTGGTGAGTACTGGTGTAGGGAACGAGGGGTGGGACATTGGTGTGCAGGCGGGAGGTGTGGTGGTGTGGGGAGGTAGTGATGGGGGCAGGCGTGAAGGGGCGGTGGTGGGTGGATGGGCTTCGCCATTAGTTGTTGGTGGTGTTGTTGCTGGGGGGTGGCGTATGGGCAGAATGGGCGGTTGGTGGGTGGCCCGATGAAGCTGTGGATATGGGAGGTGAGGAGGTGGGGGTGGGGGAGGGGGGTATGGGGTGGCTGGTGAGAAAGGTGGATGGGGTGGGGTGGGGAGAGGGGAATGCGGGAGGGCATGAGGGCATTGGGCAGATGCGTGGTGTGAGAGTTGGTGGTGGCAGCGTGGTGGGGGTGGAGTGCAGTGAAGTCGTTAGAGGTGAGCCAGGGGTGAGAGAGGAAGGGGAGGTGTCTGTGGAGTGGTGGAGGTGGTGGTGGTGGCAGGGATGCTAGGCAAGGATAGGGAAAGGGAGAGGTAGAAGGAGTATGAGTTGTCGGGGTCTGGTGGGGAGGTGGGGGAGCGGTAAGCAGGTGAGGGTGATGGCGTGGCGGTGTAGGGGGTGCATGAAAGCAGCACACATGGCAATTCTGGTAGGTAAATGTGGTGTTGTGGTACTGGATGATGACCTGGTATGGGTTGGGAACTTTTGCAATTGTGTAGGGGCCGGTATAGCATGGTGATAGCTTGGTTAGTGTTGGCAGCATGGCAACCATGACAGAGTCACCTGGTTTGTAGGGGTTGGTTGCAGAGGTGTCAGGTGCAGGATCTTGAGTGGCTTGGAGGTGGTGGAGTTTACGTTTGAGGTGGTGAAGGGGGTTGGAGGAGGGAGGGTTGGTGGGTGCTTGCATATGGTGGTGGAGGGGTAGGAGTACGGGTGCCTCGCTAAGCACTCACTTGTGTGGTGTAACGCCATCCTCACGGGGGCAGGAGTTAATGCCCCATTGCACAATCTTGACATGCGCTGGCCAATCATCATTTTGTGTTGCACTTGGTTAAGCAAGGTGCAGTGGCTCCGTTTGCAGACGCCATTGTCTTGGGGCCAGTATGGTGAGGAGTGGGAGATGTCATAGCCAAAAAGAGTGGAGAGTTCAGTCCAGATCTTACTTGTGGATTCTGGGGCATTGTCAGAGTGGAGGGCCTGAGGGATGCCAAAGTATGAGAACATGTGGCGAGTCAGGGCGTTTACGATGGCAAGGGCGTGATGTTCTTTTGCCGGGCAGGCAATGAGGAACTTGAGTAGACGTCCACAAACATGATTATGCATTTGTTGCCTGACTTAGGTGGGAGAGGGCCAGCGACATCTGCCGATAGTAGTTGCCAAGCTTTGCTGGCTAGGATGTGGCCGGACGGGCCCATGGTTCTTGTGGTGTCCTTCCCCAGAGCACAGGCTTGGCATGCTTGGACAACCTGTTTGGCGAGTTTGGAGGAGTTCAGGGTCCAGAAAGTGTCATTGAAAATTTGGAGGAGTTTCTTGGTGCTGAGGTGAATGCCGTTGTCGGAGTGGAGGTGTGTTAGGGTGTCTAGGGTGGTGTCTGGCTCCAGGGCGATATGTCCTGAGTGGGTGCACAGGTGATCACTGTGTCATTGTAACTTAGAAAACACATGGGTGGGCATCCAGTTGGGGCGGTCTTTTGCTTGCCATTGTTGCAGGAGTGTGGAGGCGGCCTGGACAGACTTTATGGGAAGTCAGGAGAGAATGTCGGCGTTGGTATGGAGTTTGCCTGGCTGGTGGGCAATATCAAAATTAAATTCCTCCAGAGTCTCTCTCCAGCAGATGATTTGGGCATTGTTTGTTTCTGATTGTCGTAGCCACTGGAGTGATTGGTGATCTGTGATGATGGTGACGTGGGTGCCTGCTAGATAGGCCCGGAAGTATTCTAGGGCCCAGATGATGCCCAAGCATTTCCACTTGGTGGCGGCGTAGTTTCTTTCCGTCTGATTTAGGGTGCGACTGGTGCAGGCAATGATATGTTCTTTACTGCCCTGTACTTGAGCTAGGATGGCGCCGATCGCCACTAATGAGACATCCGTGTACAAACAGAAGGGGAGGGTATAGTCAGGGAACACCACTATGGGGGGAGTGATGAGTTTGCCCTTGAGGGTACGGAAAGACTGCAGGCAGTCTTCGGTCCATGTGAAAGGTTCCCTCTTCTTAGTTAGGTCATGTAATGGTTTGGTGATGTTCGCAAATCCTTTCACAAAGTGTCTGTAATATGATGCGAGGCCTATGAATGCACAGACCTCGTGCCCATTCCTGGGTAGGGGAAGTTCTGCTACAGCCCGAAGTTTTTCTGGGTCAGGGGCTATGCCTTCATTGGATATGACGTGCCCCAGGAAAGAGACAGAGCGTTGGGCCAGGATGCATTTGGATGGACGAAGCTTGAGCCTGGCTTATCGAATCCTGAGGAAGATTTGTTATAGGCGGTGGGGGTGGTTGGCCCAGGTTTTGCTAAAGATTATCATGTCAGCCAAATAGGCAAGGCATATCTCGCAGGTGAGGCCATTTAATACTGACTCCATTAGTCTGGAGAATGTGGCTGGGGTATTGCAGAGGCCAAAAAGGAGCATGTTAAACTCGTAATGCTTCCCGTTGCTGGTGGAGAATGCAGTTTTGCCTCTGTTGTCAGGGTGGACGGGGACCTGCCAGTATCCTGATTGTAGGTCGAGGGTGGAAAACCAGGATGCCCTGTAAAGGGAGTCAAGGGAGTCGTCAATTCTGGGTAGAGGAGTGGCGTCATTTGTTGTTACATCATTCAGGTGGCGGTAATCTATGCAGAAGCATAGAGTCCTGTCTTCTTTTTCATGAGGATGACAGGGGAAGACCATGGGCTGGTGGATGGTGATATTACACTGGCATCTAGCTTGTCCTGGACCTGCTGGTCTTCTTCAGCCCATTGTGTTCGGTACTTCCTACTTAAGGGTTGGTGAATGGGTGGTCCCATCGTGTGAAATTCGTGGGACAGGTATGTGGTGTGGCCGATGTCCATGGGTCCTGACGAGATGTCTTGGAAGTCCAGGAGGCATTGAAGGCTGTCAGTTTGGTGGGGTGAGAGGTGGTCGGGGATGGGGGATAAGGATGGGGGGTTTAGGCACAGGGCTCAACCTCTTCCACTTCCCTAATGACTAGTCCCTTAGGGAGGGTGAGGGGAGTGGTGGAAAGGTTGTTGATGCACACTGATCCGACGTGGGTAGGGAGGAAGGTGGGGATAACAGCCATGAGGCAGCAGTGCCCATCGATGGGTTTGGGGAGAACACTACGGAGTTTCCGGAGGGGTGATGCAAAAGGAGCCAGGTCTTGTTGTTGGGAGGGATGGTGACAGTGGAGGCGATGGTAGTGGGGAAGGTGAGGGATGAGGGGGGAGGGATCACTGGGATGAGGGGAGGGCTGGGGGGGTAGGGGGGACAGTTGGGTTTGGGGTGGGTGGTGGTGTCATAGTGGTGCACATGCAGAGGGGCTCAAGAGGTGGATTTGGTGGTTTATTGAAGTGTAGTCACCGCTTATGGCAGTCAATGTTGGGATGAAGTTTCTGTAATAGTTCCAGCCCGAGATACCCGTTGTAGGCACGGCAGGTAGAGTCAAATATGATGAATTGGTGTTGGGTGGTCGCTTGCTGGTGAGTTTTGACACGGAGGGCCCATGTCTCCCCATGGATAGGCAGGGGGCCGTCTCCCACATCTACGAGGTGGGCAGAAGAGTGGAGAAGAGAGCTTTGGAGTGGTGAGAGTAAAAACGGTGATAGAGGCATGATCTGGCTGCTCCCGTGTCAACCAGAAGTCTAGCTTTTACCCCATTCAGCCATACTTTGTTGTAGACTGAAGGCGGTATTTGTGTGAGGTGGCCCCCGGCCACCATGAGGAGGCGCGGGGGCGGTCCTAAAAATCCAGTTGCGGTGAGGCGTCCTCCCCCTTGCCACCAAGATCTGTCTCCTCAGCCTTGGGGTAGTCAGTGGGAGGGGCTGTGTCCTCGACTTGGTCGTTCTCGATGGTTGACACTTTGCGGCACCCCTGGTTGGCCACTTTGCAACAGGCAGCCTTCAGCTGTTCCCTGATGTCATGTATGGGACAGCGATGGTTGCATGTGGAGAACTCCAACGGGTTGATAGAGATAAGTTTCGTGGTTTCTCTGGGGTTGGAGTGTCATTTGGTGGGGAGTGCTCTTTGTATAGTGGGAGGGTTTGGGGATGCTGTGTTTCTGGGGGGTGTCTGGGGCTTGGTGGGGGGGGGGGTTCTGGATGGGACCTCGGCTCACTGTCTCGATTTGCTGAGGAGTGGTACGGGCGGCGAGTTGGTGCCTCACCAACTGTATGTCTCTGTCGAGGTCCCCAGTTGGGTCATAGATTGTGAAATGCTCTCTGATGATGCTGGAGAGGATCCTCAGGAGGGTTTTGAATATATGCTGGTCCCAGGTGTTGGCAACAGCCTCCGGGTAGGTGGCGGCGACAAGCCGCTGAGTTTGTATGAGAGTATCATTCAGAGTACCGCTGTAGGTAAGGGCGTCTACCTGGGAGAAGGCAACAACCATTCCAAGTGAGGGTGTGATGGCCTGCATCACGATTTGGCGGAATTGATCCCATTTCAGTTCAGGGAAGATTTTTGTGGCGATGCTTGATACATTTTTTCCGAGATGTGGGAGTGTGACTGTTATTTTCTCCCGATCATTTTTGAAACTCATATCTAATATAGGTTTGACCATGGACATATTCATGTGTATGTCATACTGTTCAGGATTGAACTTAGGTAGTTGGATGTACGATTTGGCAGTCATGTTTGTGAATATCCCTTTTCCTTGTTGCACTCTGCCGGATAGAGAACCACCGCTAGCCACCAGTGTTATGCAGCGTATTCTACAGCCGACTCTTCGGGTCCAGATACAGTGTGGGCCTTGGGTTCTTTATTCTTGACTGGGCTAGAGTGTGCAGACAAGGAGGTAGGGCTCAAACGCGAACTGACTAAGTTTGCACATGTATTAACAAATGAGTAAAGTACAACAATACACACTACAGTACATGGACAATCCTAGACAGCACAATATAATATATATCACACTTACACTATATATACACCACGATACAATACACGTATGACACTTACTGTACACTAGATATATCTCATTAAGACACACGTAGGGGTATGGGCACAATATAACGTTAGCACAGTATATCTCCGTATGAGCACATACAAGTGACATGAACACAATGGTATATCACTCATAATGCACTCGCATGACATGAACACAATGGTATATCACTCATAATGTACGTGACATGAACGGGAGATAGCCATGAGTGTTGTATAATATAACACAATCACCTACAGGGTATAAACACAGTACTTATACACTAGGTGGGGGATATGAGGTCAGGTCGGTCGTGTATTGCACGAGGAGGGGAACACACGTTGGATAGCTGGGAATGATTCCACTGTATCCAGATGTAATACTCTGCATATGTCGGGGGTGGGGTCAGATAGTCTTTCCCCTTGAATCACAGTCTAGAACACACTGAGGTCAGGGTCTCATCTGGGGGAGGAAGAGGAGAGGGGGAACATGACTTAGGGCAATGGGGGGAGGGGCACTTTCACGGGGGCATACACTAACACAATAGGGAGGAGGGGGGGTACACAGGTAGAGGGCATACACAAGGGTGTGGCACTTCTGATATGGGGAGGGGTTGTACACACACAGTTTGTAGCACTATGACTCACGGGTACAGCTGGATGGTGAGTGGCACAAGGGCCGTGCCTGGGGCTGCTATACTGGCAGCCATAGGTGGCGGCCAGGAGTGGGTGGAAGGCTGTCAGGGGTGTGCTCCTGGTAGGATTCTCTGTCAGCGTTGCCTGGGGTCTGGGAGGAGCTGAAGGGTGGAGTGATGGGCAGCCCTTTCCTGGTGGGGGCCCTTGTAGAGTGGTGGCCCTTGGGGCTAGGGCCAAACTGGGCTAGGAGGCGCTCAGCATGGCACCTGCCCTTTTTCGTGGTGGGCGTCCTGGGGGCGGACCTGACCTGGTCCTGGCCGAGGGTCGGCCATGGGGCACTCATTGCCTCCCCGTGGCTGTGGCCTCGCCTGGAGAAGGTGGAGGAGGGGATGATTGCAGCCGCCTGCACTTGGGGGAGTCTGGCAGCTGCTGTTGGTGTCAGAGGTGGCTCACTGGCACCTGGAGCTTCAGTCTAGCCTGGAGGAGCGGGCCATCAGGGGTGATCTGTGGCTGCTCACTCTGGAGGAGTCTGTCAATGGCCGTGGGCAACGAGGGTGGTGCCACAGCGACAGGATACCTGGCCTCGGGGTGTTCTCGTCCCGGATGCTCTCTGGCAGGGTACCTGTGAGGGAACAGTCTCCACTCTCTGTACATGAGGGGAGGCGAGATGGGCACCTCACTCGGCCACAGGATGGGCGGGCTAAGCAAGAGGCAATTCCCTCATAGGGAGCCTCCAGTGTCACAGAGGGGGAACGACCAGTGGTCTGCTCCCCTGCCTGGCAGGCCTGGCAGTCACTGCCGCAACTCCATGCTGGGGCATGGGAAGGAGGTCTGGAGGACATACCTTTAGCCAGGCGGATCCAGTGGACACTGCCTAGGCTCCCGCCCGGGGTTGTGGTCAAAGGAGATCCGGTGGACACCCTTCAGGATATTGCATATCATGGGGACAACCGGAGGTGGAGTCCCGTAGGGCCTCCTGGCAGATGCCGCACATCCGGTGGACACTGCCCTCCTGCTGTCAGAGGATGGTGCAGCTGGGGGACGACCAGTGGTCTACCCCCCTGTGGTAGTTCCGGTGGACACTACTACGGGGCCTGCTGCCTTCCTGGGGAGCACTAATGAGGCTCATTTGGGGGATGTTCCAACATGCCAGCTCCTGGAGGTGGGTGGCAGAAGGAGGAGAGCCGGTGATCACTTCTACAGTAGATCCGGTGGATGCTACTGTGCCGCTGCTCCCATGGGGTGTAGTAGGTACTGGAGCTCTGATGGAGTCTCTTCCTCTTTTGGAGGCATGTCTGATGGACTCTGCGTCTGAGGGCCTACTTGGAACTTGGCTACTGCAAGTCCCATCCCAATTCTGGCGAGTACTTGCTCCGTCGGAGTGTAACGCACTCACACTGAATACTGCCTGGTGGTCCAGCTGCGTGGAAGAGGGGCGTCAGGTCACGGGGGATGTATGTCCCTTCCACTCAGAACATGGAAGTACGTCCCCATTGTCTCCTAGTGGGGTGGGGGTTACCTCCCTATGCCCTCCTCCTGAGGTGGTCGTGTTGGGCTCACTCCGCCAGGTGGATATTTCACTTCCCCTTGCCTGTTATGGTCGTTCCTAACTGTGGAATAATTTTCTATACAAACTTCAGCATTTCCTACTGTAGAGTCAATCTAGGTCTCAGCTACACACAGGACTGCATTACCTTTGGAAGCAAGTAATTTCCGTTCTGACAGTTTTGAGAGGCATGATCTGCCATTTCCGTGAATTTTGAGCCCTTTTTTTCTGGGAGCATTCAAACGGATTAATCTGCTCAGTCTGGCTTGTCTCATTTACATGTGTAATATCTGGTACTGAAATATTTACATAATTTTCAATGTGGTTTGGTAAGACCTTTAAAGAACACACATTACAATATCCTATAATTTCTTTGCCATACTTTTGTTGGTTTATGTTATGTGTACAATGTAGGCTATGTGTGTTGCATGTCCACAGCTTGAGCAATGAATCCTATTTTGGCATGTTGTGATAGGTAAGGAGCAGCTATAACAACTTACTTTGAGTCATCCTTTGATTTCTGTTTTCTATGTCCTGAGGAATGTTCATGGGTGAGAATGTCGTACAGTTATTACACCAGATTTCTCTCTCCAGATCACCATTTTCACACACCTCTCAAGCACAATTTCTTTGCATTTAGAACACTGTTTAACCCGCCACGTGCCAGTGCTGTTTTAAAATGGTCTGACATAATGCCGAGGCCAGTGCCAGTGCTGTTTTAAAAAGGTCTGACATAATGCCGTGGCCAGTGCCAGTGCCGTTTTAAAATGGTTTAAAATAAAAAACTTCACTGTGACTGAATTTTTCAAGATTCGCGGGTAAAAATTGGCAGGCATGTAGGGTAACTGCTCCTCTACCATATCCCAGGCTGACAAGCCCATACACTCGCTCGCTCCCCCCCTCATGCTCGCTCTGCCTCACTCTGCCTGTGTGCCTCACCCAGTGCTGTGCATAGTGTAGGCATTTTGTAAATATTTTCATGTAAGTGTAAGTTGTAAATATTTTCTTGTAAGTGTAAGGACTATATAGTTAAGTCAAGTTGTAAATACCTTCTTGTAAGTGCCAAGACTGTATGTAATGAAGTCAGGTTGTACCTATCTTCAAGTAAGTGTAAGGTAATGCATTCACAGTGAGAAAGACACGCAAATTGTGATAGATGCTGAAGTAATAAGTAATCAGAAAAGTGTACTGAACATTGCAATACCTTCCCAGCATAAATACTTGAGTATACCTTATGCAGAAAACGGCTTTCTCTCACGTACATGGTGAGCATTAGAGAGTGGCTCTACCTGTATGTGAGTATGCCAGACTCAATAAAACCCATTTCCTAGCCTCAGTGAGCATTTTAACCCCTAGGGTACTCAATTCTCCAGCCTCGACTGCCCCCCAGGATACAAAAACAGGCCTATTTTTCGACTTTCTCCAAGGTTAAAAGTTTTAACCCCACCCTCCTAGACCCAATAGTTACCAAGCTATGGCCCGGCAAAGTTTATAATACTTACTCGTCACGGCCCCAGTGAGAAAGAAAATACGCCACTCGCACCTGTTTCTTCACAAAAATACGTACAAAAATCACCAAAATCAATTTTTTTTTGGTATGTATTGATGTTATAAACCATTGTAATGCGCTTAGAAAAAAATAAAATAATGACAACCCCCCCCCCAGTAAATATGATAAATAGTGAAAATTATCCTCCCCTCCTCTCCCCTCCCCATACCTCCAATCCCCTCCCTCCCTTCCCTTCCCTCCACTCCTCTTTCCTCCCCTTCGCTCGCCTAACTTCCCCTCCCCCCTACCCTTCCTGCTGAGTGTCAAATCTAGCTAGGGAAAATGGTCATGAACCCCCCAATAAAAATATGATAAATAGTAAAAATTATCCTCCCCTCCCCATACCTCCAGTCCCCTCCCTTCCCTTCCCTTCCCTTCCCTCCTCATTCCTCCCTTCCCTTCCCTCCCCTCGCCTAATCTCCCCTCCCCCTTTTCCCCTCCCTCCTCCCCTCCCCTCCGAGCTGTCAAATCTAGCTAGTTTTCGTTTCGTTTCTTTTCGTTTTTGAAGGCTCCAACATGTTTGGTTGCGTCGGCATAAAATAAAATGTCTTTCTCGAGTGGGTTTCGAATAAAGACAGCTAAAATAATTGTGGTGTGCATATCTGTATGCAAAGACACGAATAAATTACAGGTAATGATTCAGAAAAACGCGCCATCAAGTGTAAAAAATACACAATATTCGAGGCTGGGGAAGTAAAGATACTGCGTGCTAGGGGGTGTGAGTGAGGGTGGGGGTTGGGGTGGGGGGTTTGGGGTGGTGGTGCGAGGTGGTAAGGCCAGGAGGGGGAGTATGAGGATGAAGGGATGGGAGGAGACCACCACCAGACACAAAGGAAGGGCCTCAGTGGAGTATGGGGACATGGAGGGAGAGTAGAGGGGAAATACCCTCCCACAGTCATAGGGGGATCCACATGGGAGGGGGGGATGCATGAGGAGGGTGTGGGAGTGGTGGCGGTGGTGGTAAGAGCGGTGGGAGATAGGGTAGCAAAAAGGTAGTGGGGTAGAGGGATGTGGCGAGAGGGAGGTGGGGGGTACACCCCCCACCACCTGAGTACCGGCCTGGGTCCCACCTCCGGTGTGTCCAACACTTCGTTCTGATTGATTAGAAGCCATCTGCATCACAGTTGGGGTGATGCCAGCTGCTGCCAGTTTTTTGTGGATGTTGCACGATCAGTGTTGCTCGTCCTTTTAAGAAATTGTGCAAAAAGCCCGATCGATGAGATTAGTACTTTAGGGGTTAACGGCGAAATTCGTTGTTTCCACATCAAAATCTATCATTTTAGCCAAAAAAAAAAAAAGGTCGAAAAATTGCCGGTACTGGGTAACCCATTAGGCTAAAAATAGCCAGCACGTGGCAGGTTAATCCTGCTTCTAGTGCTGAAACCTCTTTGATAGATGGAACATCTTAGCTTTATGGCGCTGCAGATGAATAGCCAAAGTGCTTGGCAGAGGTGTTCAGGCTGAAGGTCACTGTCTTGCCCTGAACCAGTCTGTTTCATTGTTTTTGTCATTGTTGTCCATCTTCCCCATAGGGACAATCAGGATAATTTTTTTCTTGACTGAAATTGTCTCTGATGTCGTTATCACTTTTTCTGATCACTACATGTTCAGAGTGAATTTTGTCTCTGAAGATAGGCCAGGTGTTTTGTTCAGTTGCTACTGAACATAAAAGTATTGTGAAATGGTGACTCTAAGTAGATCCACCCTGCTGGCAGATATGTAAGTACCTGTATATGATTTATTATTTACAGTATGGTTAATTTCTATGTGTAGAGAAGGAAGAAAACAAGATGGATATGATTATAACATATGGTTATTTTATATTTAGATTGGTAACTAGGTTTTTTTGAAAGCTGATTACTCCATAGTTGGCAAAAACATTCATAACGTGCACAAGCATACCATCAAGACTACGGATGTTCGCTGTTGTTACGTTCTTATATTAATAGTTTCTTTGCAGTTGTATTTTTGTTTCATTTTGTATAGTTTTGCCGGTGTAGCTTCTTCATTGTTCAAAAATAACGCCTTTTGTAGGTAGCTTTCACGATCCATTTAAAATACACACCCCCTCAGAGACACCTCCCCTAGGATGGAGCCACGGCCCCACCTCCACCCCAGAAGGAGACCACGGAGGGGCAGGTAGAGAGCGCACCAGGTCTGAACGATACAGGCCCAGGTGTACCACGGCCCTACGGCCCTCTTCACCTCAACACGGCCAATGACAACTAAACAGTACCGGCGCATTACACCACAGCCGGACCAGCACTCACCCGGATCGGGGTGGGACTTGTCTACAGCCAGTCCCAAACAGCACTGCGGTACCGGCCACTGTCCATACCGGGGAAGGATCAGGCACTGTACGTCCTTCAGCTGTTGCCCCCTGTGGCACCGTGGTATCGGCCACTGTCCATACCAGGGAAGGGTCGGCCACTGTTCACCCTTCGTCTGCCTCCTCCTCCTCCGGGAGCAGCACTGCGGTATCGGCCACTGTCCATACTGGGGAAGGGTTGGCCACTGTACACCCTTCTGCTGCTGCCTTCAGAGCCCGTGGAACCACGACGTCGGCCACTGTCCACGTCGGGGAAGGGTTGGTCACTGTACACCCTTCATCCATAGTCTCTAGGGCTCCTTTTTCAGAGGAAGTCCCTGGCTCGGCCCACTTGTCACCCAGAGGCCGAGCGGGATGCTTGTCTCACTCTCCCCACAGTTGTGGTCCCCAGGAGGAGCTGCCCTTTGAGGAGTGGTGGCAGGGCCCGATCTCGGGAGAGGGAATCCACACCCTACAGGCTGCCCCTGGACAACGCCCGGCGCTGACGGATGTCACCTGGAAGGGATGCCGCAGGCAGCCCCTGAATGTGGTCCGACACAGTGGTCACCGCAGGCCCCAGCCACCCAGGGACGTCCCCAGAACCCCGGGGCGGGACCTCCCGAGCCCGTCCCACTGACGACCCTCTGCCAGGAGCAAACAACAGCAGGCACATCTGTTGGCCTTGTTCGGCCCCAGTCCCGAGGGCCACCTACCAGGTCGAGGCCCCACTAAGGAAGGGCCTTCCTGTACGCCAGTTCGCAGCCACACCCAGGCTACCTCATCCCCTGCAGTAATCCCGTGTCCCCTCCGGGAGGGCACGCCCAATGACGAGCCTCCTACGCCAGGGCGCTGCCTATGAACAGCCCAGGTTTCAGCAGCCCAAGAAGCCCAATAGTGTAATACCAGTGTCACCATATAGAAGAAGGACTGACAGTGTCTCTGTATATGTCTTATTCATATCTGTGGTACAGTGAAGACTGCAAGTGTCCATACTCACCATAGTGACACCTCTAGTATACAGTGAGAAACTAACGAGTGGTACACTACGACTGTGTGGGAAGGACTATAATTATAGACTGTGCTTATAACTCCTGTGTACTATTAGTGAATATTGTTGACTGATGGTGATTACACTTGTATATATTTGGGCAGAAATAATTGTATACCAAAGCCTGACATTGTCAACATCACTTGTATTGTATATAATTGTTGTATATTGTAAGGAAATCAAATTAAGGCAATATATGTGTAAGGGTGGTCTGTCGAGTTTTTATGCCCCGTTCCTCTTGTGTGTTCTAGTTCCGGTCTCGAAAGAGGACCCCGCTTAGTAGCTAGTGTTATTAGGACGAGAAGTCGACCTAAAAACACCAAGCATAACACCATTCTTTTTGGCATCAGTTATATTTATAGGTAAACTCTTGGATCAAATTCAGTTCAAAACGATAAGTGTATTGTCCGATATGTTGTACTAAGTAAAATAAAAAAATGTTTTTTTCATTTTACTCTATTTTTTTCCGTGTGTGTGATGATAGGGAGCAAGAGAAGACATAGTAGAAAAAGAAGGAGAGAGAGAGAGAGAGAGGAGTCAGCAATCCACTTGTTCCATCAGTACTGCTCTTCCTATGGCCTCGCTCACCCTTGCCTTGGGTTAAATCTGGTTTAACCCACTTTTAGCCACGTGTCTCTGGCTCAGGTTGTCGTGAGTTTAGCATGGTCCTTGCCACCCGTTCCTTAGCGATTTTGTTTGCAGCACTTCTTCATTAGCGGCTTAATGTCCAATTCCTTAACGGTTTAATATCATACATATGTTCCTTAGCGGTTTAAACTTATCTTCTTTTGCGGTTGAATTACCAGCACCTCTTCTTTAGCTGCGGTATAATGTCTATCATATCTTCCTTGTTGGTTTAATGCCCAGTATTTCTTTCTTTGAGGTATAATTACTAGTGCCTCTTTCTTAGCAGGATAATCTCGCCTCTTCCTTAGCAGGTTAGTCTCATCTCTTCCTTAGCAGTGTCGTCTCATCTCTTCCTTAGCAGGTTAATCTCATCTCTTCCTTATTAGTTCCATCTCTATTTTGGGTCATTCACTTTTCCTTAAGATTCTGGATTGTATATTCGTGAGTTTATGTGCTATGTAAAACCTCGTCCTTAGCACGTGTGAGGCTATGTGGGGGTAAGCAGGCTCCAGCACCTCTTTTTTTTTTTTCTTTCTTTCTTTTTCAAGACCATATTCCCATAACTCCCTCAGGCCGATTATTTTTCCCCCCATTCTAATCAGACCAGCATTATACGATTTTTCTTCAGCTTAATGGAAATCTCTTGCAGTGAATGTGTCAATGAAGACTGTATCAAACCTCGCCAGTGCGATAAGCCACTCACAGGCTGAGTGAAATCGTCTAGTGGTAAAGAAAATACTGTAAAAAAAAATGTTATTGGATGCAAGGGTAAATAACTCTTCCTCGGCGATTTAAGACCTTTTCCTGACCTTTTTGCTCTTTATAGCCTATTCCTGAGCGATGTAGTGTATACAGTATGTTACCTCTTAATCTGAAGATGGATGAGCGTCTCTGACCCAAATAATATCATCTGACCTCAGTGGCAGTAGCTACAGCCCCAGGCTCATTTCAGTGTGAACCCAGTCGACTACAAACTGAGGTTACCATTTTGCTGCAATCCACCATTACCTTTTTTATGGGATAGGGAAGAAACTGAGGAACGTTTGTACAGTATGACTATATCGGTGCCATCAGGTGAAGATCTCTTTCCAGCACCATCACGCCTTCATTCCAGTAAAATTCACAGTTCATTGGTTTCGTCTAAAAGTTTACCTGAGTTCTTATCTTTTGTTACGGCAGGTTGAAGGTAAATAAAATCTTACGTTAGCTGTCATAGTCTGCATAATTGATATAAAAGACATTATTAACCCCCTCATGATCGCGACAGCTCTGGTATTCCCAGTCTACGCTGCTGAGAGTGAGTCATAGGAGTCTGGAAGTGCTAATACAACCACCATTAATCCCCTTATGGCTGGCACAAGTTTAGAATTCTTTAAAGGAAAAGGCCAGACGATTTTATTCAGCTGAGAGTGAGTCATATGAGCCTGAGAGGTTTAATAGTGATACCATTAACTCTCTCATGATAAGGGCGACTGTAGTATTTTCGTCCGCATTTTAAGTGGCTTTGGAGATGTCGTAACACCTCTCTGTCAGCAATTTATTCAGCGCATTACACCTCAGTACCCTCTTCTGTTTTACTGATGCAAACTATGCCAATAATAATACGAAATAGATGACGTGCAAGAGGATGTCAAGGCTCACTAAGCATAATAAATCGCTAAGGAACAGGTGCCGCGAAGCTCCTGTGCCATGTAGAATACAGTTCCTTTTTCCAGACAACGATTTTTATTCAGTTGAGTGAGTCATGGAAGCCTGAGAGTGTTAAACTTGCATATGCCTCCAAAGAATAAACTGCTGAGGGAGAGGTGCTTCGAGCCTTCTAAGTCAGAGATAACACGGTCCTTGGGTTCAGCCTTTTAGCACTGGGAGGCTCGTGTGGCCTGGCTGGGGAGTGGGGTGAGGAGTGACGCGGTGAGGTTATTGAGGTTAAGGTGGTTGGGTGAGGATACTGAGTTAGGGTGAGGAGTAAAAGGAAGTGGGGTGGGGTAATGGTGGGTTAGGGCGAGGAGTGATGGAGTTAGATTTGTGAGAAGAGGGTGGAAGGTGAAGGTTGTGGGCAGAAGGAATTTGTAGGGAATAGGAGAAGAAAGATAAGGGCTGATAGGGGAGGGGGTAAACTGAAGGGTGTGGGTTACAGTGAGGAATAAAATATAGAGGTTTAGGGTGAGGCTAATGAAAGATAGAGGATGATTGGGTGAGGAGTGATGGAGTGAGGAGTTTGTAAGGTGAGGCTTGGCAGGTGAGCGCTAGGGATAGAAGGGAAGAGCGCTTGAATAAAGGGTGCTGGGTGAGGATCAGGGGTGGAAGGATGATGGATGGAAAGGTGTGGGGTGGTAAGTAAGGGTGAAAGATATTGGGGTGAAGGGAGGACGATGGGTGAGGGTGAGGCGTAAAAGGATGAGAGGTACTGTACAGTGAAGGATGCCGGGTGAGGGAGGTAAGGTGGAGAGTGGATCATGAAGGTGAGGGTTAGAAGGAAAGGGATGGGATGCAAGGAGCTTTGTGAGATCGAGGAGTAGAAGGAAGAGAGCTAGAAAGCTGAAGAATACAGAAGTGATGGGATAATGAGGTGAGACAGAGGGGTGGATGGAAGTGGGATGGTGTAAGAAATGGTGGGTTAGGGCGAGGAGTGATGGAGTTAAAAGGATGAGTTGAAGCGTAAGGGGTGAGAGTTAGGGATGGGGGGAAGAGGAGTAGGGTGAGAGATCTGTTGGCGTCAAGTGCGGCTTAGGAGGACGTCATACATGGAGAATACGTCATCAGTGTAGTAGCGACGTCACTGAGAAGCCAGGGAAGATAACCTGTACGTAGTGCCATGGTTTTATGTGTCTATTTTAGTACACAGGAAACAAAGTGTATTAACTTTTTCAGCGGGAGGGAGAGTTACAAGGTCAGTGGTAAGCACAGGAACTGCATGAGGTGAAGAGGATGAGGAATGAAGAGAGGGAGAACTGGGTAGATGGAATGCTTCATCATGTCAAATGCACCACCAACACCACCACCACCACAACCACCACCACCACCACCACCACCACCACTGCTACTACTACTACTACTACTACTACTACTATGTTGGATACAAAGTGTAGTCTATTTCTTTTACCTATGTTTTTATTGCTCACACTGGTGGGAATATGGCTATATAACTCTCAGCTCCACCACTACACTCTTTTCACCCTGACTTGGCCTAAATTTGCCATTCTTCCATCTTGTATGTTAATTCGTAACAGTGACTTAACACAAGACTATGATGATAGTCACGAAGAAGTGCAACGGAAAGGATGTAGAACCGTAACACATTTTCTGCCACTGAACCACGTGAAATAAGCTACAAAAAGAAAAAATCTGGGCCAAGTTGTGTGAAGGGACTATAGCAACAACATATAACGTATCAGTCTATCTATCTATATATCTACTCGTACCTATTTAACTATTGCCAGATGACTTACCGTAATCCTGTAAGGGGTGGCCAGAATCACTAGCCTCCACGTCGCTCTGTCCTCTGCCATTTGACTGCCTTCCCTCCAACTCACACATCCCTCCCTCATATGTCTATCCACTCCAGCCCTCAGTTTCATCCTTGGTCTCTTTCTCCTCTCCCTCTCCACTTGACTCATATACACTCTTCTAGTCAGTCTCTCATTCTCCATTCCCTCAATATTGCCAAACCATCTCAGGGTATTTTTCTTAACACACAATCACCTCCACATCAACACTTCAGCAGTCCTGTACCCGTTGTCTGTTTCATCCATTATAATTTCTCTACAAACCTCCTCTCTTTCCTCAAGCAGCCTACTCACACAACACCATCTCTCTCTCTCTCTCTCTCTCTCTCTCTTTCAGGGCCCCGTCTTCCCTTGTATCATAATCCAGTACATCCGAGACGATTTTATTCAGCTGAGATTGAGTCATAGGAGCTAAGAGAGAGAGAGAGAGAGAGAGAGAGAGAGAGAGAGAGATGAGGTTTTAGGTAACGGAGAATTAGAATGCACAAAAACGCAGAGGCCGGGAGGAAAGAGTGGTATCGGGTTCAGGTCATCCAATAGACAGGTAAATGAAAGACTGACTAGCAAGTGGACCTCCCCCTCCCCCTTCCCCCCAGTGCGCGTCAGCCCTGAGTCAGCCTTTGTGTCGTGTTATGGATTCGCTGGCCCTGTGCTGACAACAACTGCCTGGCTTGCTTGTGAAATGGGGCTTCAGAGTTTTGTCATCGCTTGAGGCAGAAAGCTTGTTGAAGGAAAGGAAAGGAGGGAATGAGGGAAGGTGTGTGTGTGTGTGTGTGTGTGTGTGTGTGTGTGTGTGTGTGTGTGTGTGTGTGTGTGTGTGTGTGTCCTCTAGCCTCAACACAGTCCCCAAACTATGTCTTGACAGTGACGATGATGATGATGATGTGTGTGTGTGTATATGTCACACACACACACACACACACACACACACACACACACACACACACACACACACACACACACACACACACACACACACACACACACACACACACACAGAAAGAGAAAGTCATCACAAAAGTAAACTTATCCTCCCCAGTCCAGGTATGTACTTTTATTACTAGTACTACCATCATAGGGTTTTATTCAACTTTAGGACAGATTTTTGCAAAGGAGTTATTGAAGACCATATCTAACTCCTCCAGCCCGAAAAGTCGTTCCAACGCTGAGCCAAATCGTCTGGTGGCAATCATATGCCATGGGAATGAAGTGGTTATTGGACTTGGCTCTCACAATGACGATTCAGTTGCATCATCACCTGAGGCAGACATCTTCACCCTTCGCAAGAGTAAATTCTGTTGTCTTGGTTTTTTCCCGCTCAGTGCGAAAAGTCCTTACTAATCCTCCTCCCCCAAAAAATAAAAATCATAGAGTGCCCAGAATGAATAGGTGAAAGGACTGGCGGGGAATGTTTGTGAGTCTTCAGTGTGAAAGATTCTTCCTAAGCTAAGTAAAAATTTCTAGGTGTTCCGAATGCTGCAATGAAGTGGACATCATCTTTATTGTTGCTGTTGTTGGATAACTCCGGTCTGTTAGGCTGAGCAAACCCGTCCGCCTTAGGCAAACAACTGCCCCTGCAGGTCCGTCCTATGCAGTGAACCGATATTTCCTTGCGGCAGGTAGCACTTGCCACTTACCCACGGCGAGGCGTGGGAAGGAGTGTAGAGGTTTGATCGCTGAATGGACGCAGCGTCTGAGTCTCCCCACCCAGCTATCTGGGGCACCATAATAGGCTCCACATCACCCTGTTCTCTGGTTATATGGTTGCCACCCAGCGTTGTAAATAGTCTCCTGAGTTACAGGAAACCTTTAGGTTTGTCACTGAGTGTAGAGCAACCTGAAGTGGAAAGAAGAGTAATACTCGTAAAAAGTGACAGGAAGGATGGGAGAAATAGAAAAGAGGAGGTCAGACACAGAAAGAATGATACAGGTGAAGGAAGAATTTGGTAGCACTACATCAGATGGGTGGATGGCCACCTACCTACATCATTGTGAATGGGTTAATGATTTTTTTTTTTTTTTGCCCCGTAACTGTGAGAGCTCCTTCCTAAAAGAAAAAAAAAAGTAAGAATAAACAGAAAATAGATCATGGTAGTGAAAGCATTAAAGAAGATTTTTCTATCTCTTCCATTACGAAAATCTTTACTAATACTTACGGTCTGAAGGTGGCCGGGACAAAAAAAAAAAAAAAAAAAAAATGAATAAATAAAATAAAAATACGCAACTTTAGTAAGATCATTCACCTTTCACTAGGCTGAGGCTTCCCTGAGTTCAATAAATTGGTCTTGAGAAACCTGAAAAAATTTCCTGAACAAGGCCGTACCCTAAAGATCAATCGAAACAGGATCTAATTCTATAAATGGGAGTAAGAAACGACGGGAAGCACGACGATAAAGCAAGGAAGGGTAAGAGCCAAGCAAGCAGGAGGAAGAACTGAAAGGATAAGAGGGGAGAGAAAAATGTGTAAAAGAAAGAGGAGTATAGGAGCTGTGTCGGGGCTAAGCGGCAAGGAATTGGACATGCAGGCAGAAGTGAAAGACAGGGAGAGAAAAACCAAGCAGAAAAGAGAAGAAACATTAAAAAAAAAAGAAGGAAGGATGGAAGAAAGATAAAGTTGACGGAAGAATACAAAGTAGAAGGAAACTACGATAAACGGAAATAAATGAAGTACTGGACGGAGGACGATGAGACACGGATAAAAAACAAGCAAAGAAAAGTGAGAGAAAAGAAAATGTAAGAAGGAAGGAAGAAAGGAAGTGAAGATGAAAGAGAAGGAATACAACAGAGAATAGAACTAAGCAGAAATAAGCGAAGGACAGAAAACACGATGATAAAGCAAGGAAGGACAATAAGTAAGCAAGTAAGAGGAATATATATATATATATATATATATATATATATATATATATATATATATATATATATATATATAAAGAAAAATTGGTAAGAGCGTTAACGTAGAATGGAAGGGAGTGAGAGGAAAACAAGGAATAATTAGGAAGGAGAAAGAAAACACACACACACACACACTAACAAGCAAGTATACTAGGAAGAAATAGAGGTAAACCAGTAAAGACTTGAAGCAGGCAGAAGGTTTATAATGGTAGATGGAAAAATGGATGAGAAAAAAAAAAAAGACGAGAGCCAAGAGAACCAAGCAAAGATGAAGATGAGAAAAAAAAATGTAAGAAAGATGAGGTAAGGTAAGATGGAAGGAAGACAACACAGCAAAGGATAAGGATAAGGAAAAACAGAAGTAACTTGAAAACGCTCAGAAGCGCACACCTCCATCGCCATTAAAATTTATCATTTATTGCTGTAGTTCCTCTCTACCAGCTGATAGTTTTATGATCTTACATAATCAGGTAATTCTACGGTATTAGAATGCCCTATTACACTAATACAGAGAGTGCATACCTTCGCAAGCAATAAAATTTAATATTTATTCTTGCCTCTGGATCAAGATCCATCTTGAAATCTAATAAAGTCTTCCTTGATCCACTGCCCACCTATCCACCAGACTTTACTGAAATCCAGTAATAATATTTCGAAATATCTTGCACACAAACAAGCAGACACAGGTGAATATATAACTTTCATCCAACGTCGTTGGCAGCGGTAACTAACCGGCAGGAAGAAAGATGAGGAAGCAAGGAAGGTCGGAAGCCGAGCAAGGAGGGAGAAAAAGAGAGATTGAGAGAAAAAAAATCGCCTCAGTTCAGCCACCTGGAGGCACTGCAGGGCTTCAGTAAGACCCCTGCCATTTCCGTACTCACCCGGCCTCTCATCCTATTAGCCAGCGGAGGACTATATAACCCGCCCTGGCCTCACTCCAGGCACTCACTCGCTCCACTCGATTCACTCCACCTCTGCGTACTAGCAGCTTCTTCCACTGCATCCCTTCCTCTTTAACAAGTCACCTTCCATTTGGCCAAGATGGTTGTCCAGTTCAAGGTATTCAAGAAGGCCGCACCCAATGGCAAGCTGACCATCTACCTGGGTCGCCGTGACTTCGTGGATCATGTCTCCGCCGTCGATCCTGTTGGTTAGTTTTTGTGCTTTCGTTCTTGGCTGATCCTCACCTGAAACTGCATATAGTCGGTTCATTTTAGCCTGACAAAACTGGGCCACTCCCAGAGCAAGAATAACAAATCGTGGTTACGTGGGATTCAATGAGTTTTAGTTGTGGTTACTATACTTTGTTTACTTTAACTAGGCGTAAAATTAGCATCTCTCAATCTTAAATACTGCGTTATGGCAAGAATTTAAGCACTAGAACACTAGAACACGGTGCTAGTCATGAAGAAGTGCTATGGAAAGGATGTAGTGTCGTAGTATTGTCACTGAACTACGAGAAATGGGCGATAAAAGGGTGATAATCTCTGCAAAGTTCAAATGAATTAAGTATAAGCAAATTGACACTTCAATCTGACTATACCTGGCCATCAACTGAGCTCAGAGGGGTTAGTGATCTTCGTCACATTTGAACAAACGCTCTGGTCTTGGAGCTAGTAAGGAGGGTTTGTTTTATCATGAGCAAAAGTCGCCTACAGTCCCTTGCAGAAATTGTGTCTTGCCTTCCATATTTCTCTTTCCTCCTAGAACTTCAGAGAGTATCCTTTTTCTCTTCCTGTGTGTGTGTGTGTGTGTGTGTGTGTGTGTGTGTGTGTGTGTGTGTGTGTGTGTGTGCTTCATATTGCTATCACATAAAACTTTTCATGTTATACCTTCCATCCATTGCCACAGTCGGCTGGAAATGGCAGCATAGTTTTGTTTATGGTTATACAACTTTGACCTCGTGTGTTGCGTCTGTCACCCACAGGGCAAATGTAAACACCTAACACCTGTGATTTGTATGTTCAGTTTAATCCCTTCAGTACCATGACGTGTTTTATTTTTTATCTTTTAGTGGCTTTTACAGGACAAATATATTCAGGTTGGGAGAGACTTTTCTAGCTTTACTGTGCGTTATAATAGTCTCCATTAACCACTAATTACCATGGTGTTCTTCCATGTTGCGTAAAATCTCCTGTAGGTAATAATGAGAGAAAAAAATTATTGGATGCTGAGGATCAAAGCACAAATTTGTCCTAGAGTCGGTTTACTCGAATGTGACGAAGATCCTTAACCCCTTTCAGTCCAGTTGATGGCAGGATGTAGTTAGATTGGAGGTTAGATCTGACTAGTAACCAAGAAGATTCATCCCTACCTCATATGCAAGGTTCAATGAATTTCATGCAACCACGACGTAGTAGTCAAGTTGTGAGAATGACTCAGTCCTGTTCATACAATTTTGAATATTATCTTTTATCATTATTCACGGTGTTCCAGGCCTATATCGTACCATTACTAGTTCCAGTATTAGTACGGGTAAATACTAAAGTTTGTTTGCCTTTTCTATCTTTATTTCATCTCTGGGCAGTGGTGGGTGGCGTAGTGGACTGATATGAATTTTATTATTCATCTATGGGTGATGATATGCACCTTTATTCGCAACGTCTCCTTCAAGCATCCATGAATCTAGCAGTGAGAAAGAGACAAGGAAGGAGCACAAACTTTTAACTCACTGTATATAAGTTCAGATCAAATCGCGTATTGAATTCTTAGCAGATTTCATAGAAGTCTGCATTTAACCTCTTGTATCAAGAGACAAAATTTTATCTATCAGTCTATTTATCTATCTGTCTATCTGTCTATCTGTCGATATAGTCACTATTTTTTTTTTTAATTCTACTGCCACATGATTTCATTCGCCTTAAGAGAGGTTTTCCTTAGTTAAGAATCATCTGAAGGTATAAGAGTCAACTAAAAACTATTAGCCTACGTCATGGGAGTGATTCAAAGCCGTATTACATGGTCTTTCTTGCCATGCAGTTATTTAATGTTCTTTTTTGTATTATTTACGCCAGCCATGTCGTACTGAAGGGGTTAATTAACAACTAACACCTGCACATTTAGCACAAGTGTGGGATGTGGTTACCTGGGAAGCTGCTCTGCATTTTTGATGACTCATAGTATACCTCCACCACCACTGCTATTGTTTTTGCTATTACTACTACTACTACTGCTACTACTACTACTACTACTACTCTTTTCACTACTTACAGCGACAACAAAAACAAGAATAATAACTACAGCAAAAACAACAGCAACTACTAGAAAAAAAAACCCAGAGGACACATTCCTCCGCCAGCGCCAATATAGGCTAGTTAATGATTTATAAAACAGGCTCTGTCCAACGTCGTTGGCGGAGATTATTGGTTCTACGGACGTGGTCTGCTGGTTCCACATTATATGAGAAGGTATAACTCTGTCGACGTCAATAAAATTTATCATTAATTCCTGTATCTGGATCCGGATCCACCTCAAAATTTGATCAACTTTATCTTGACCCTTTGCCCATCTGTCTACCAGATTTCATTGAAATCCGATAACAGGTTCTTTAAATATCTTGTGTACAAACAAACAAATAAAGAAGGAAGCAAACAGACAAACAAGCAAACAGACAAGGTGAATATTATAACCACTTCTAATTTCGTTGGTGGAGGTAACAAAAATAAAAATGTTGTTTAAACTGAAACCAAGAAATAAACTGAAAATATGTCGTTTTGCTAAAGGCATAAATTTTTCATACATCAACAGACGGTGTGCTGGTGGTGGACACGTCATACCTCCAGGGACGCAAAGTGTTCGGCCAGCTGGTGTGCAGCTTCAGGTATGGCCGCGAGGAGGACGAGGTGATGGGCCTCAACTTCCAAAAGGACCTGTACCTCGCCTCTGAGCAGATCTACCCGCCAAAGGACATGGAACCAACGAAACTGCAGGAGAGACTGATTAAGAAACTGGGCGGGAACGCGTACCCCTTCACCTTCAAGATGCCCGAACAGGCTCCGCCCTCCGTCACCATTCAGCCTGGTACGGAGGACGAGGGTCGCCCGTGTGGTGTGGAATACTACATCAAGGTGTATGTGGGCGAGAACGAGGAGGACCGTAGCCACAAGCGGTGAGCTGGGGGTCTAGAACTTATGGCTTTAATTTTAGGAGGGTGTTTTTATGGATTCAAATGGCTCCGTATCGCCTCGTCTCTATAGGCTTACTTCTGTTTATGGTGCAGTGATTTGCTCTATCCAAATTATCCTCAAAACAAAGAGATATTGGCTAACTATAATACAAGAGACTATTAAGGTGTAATCGGCAAAGTAAATCGCAAGGGAAAAAATGCCAAGAAAAGATCTAAACTTATCAAACTATGATCTTTATAGTTCACTCAAGTAGACAACTATATTTCTGCGTTTTTCGTGTCACTCAAATGAGGCTTAAATAAATGCATAATATCTGTATTACTCTCTCTTCGTAATTATACACTCTTAGTTAGTTTAGCACTGCTAAGTCAATCCGGACTAACTTACTATACCCATTTCAATTCAGCGCAGTGTAGTTATCTTATATGATATAAATCAACCAACAACCTGATCTAAATCAGCCTTACCCAACTTAGCTAATGTATTTCAGTCTAACCTTATGGGATCTGATCAATATTGAAATAAGCCTAACTTAACGTGACCTAACTAGTCTTCCTTAAAAATGACCCTAACCTAGCTCTTAAACTCCATCAGGTCCACAGTGCAGCTTAACGTTCGTCGCATCCAGTTCGCCCCGAGCAAGTCCGGGCGTCAGCCCTGCACTGTTGTAAGGAAGGACTTTATGCTGAGTCCTGGAGAGCTGGAACTAGAGGTGACCCTGGACAAGCAGCTGTACTACCATAATGAGAAGATCGCCATCAACATTACGGTGCGAAACCACAGTAACAAGACGGTGAAGAAGATCAAGGCGGCGGTACAGCAGAGCGTGGATATCTGTCTGTTCACCGGAGGCCAGTACCGCAGCACCGTAGCCAGCGTGGAGACTCAGTAAGTGCTGGCGTGGAATTGGTTTTGGGCACATTATTGTGCTCTCTCTCTCTCTCTCTCTCTCTCTCTCTCTCTCTCTCTCTCTCTCTCTCTCGTAGACTCGATTCCCCGACAAACTCCATTAATCCCTAAACACCGCCATAGAGTTTCTAACAGTACGGTTGAGCCTCAGTAAATTTTGGCGTGTTTTTTTTTTGTTTACTGTTACTAACGTTTTTATTTACTTGTACATACACATTTTTTTTTCGAATTTTATAACACTGGCTTAGCTCCATGGCAATCACTAAGACTCATTATGTTCTGGTAGGTTGGGAGTGGCTTTAGATGTTTTGATTTTGGTGTAACTATTGTAGAGTTTGAGTTCACTGGCTTATTCCCTTAATACTGTCTTAATGCTGCAGCCAGAATCATTGTACCATTAAGATTTAGTCATTCTTGTTTGCAGTTGACTCTTGGGGCTATAATGATGATGATGATAGTAGCAGTAGTAGTAGTGGTAGTAGTAGCAGCAGTAATTTCCAAGTTAGTTCTTTTGATAAGGTATTTGATAAACATAAGCACATCTGTTTAATGCCTTTTTTGAAATACTGGTGTGAAATTTATGTATACTCTCAAGTTTTTAATTTATAGTTTAGTAATTTCCTGGAGATATTAGCGCCTTTGTTAGCGACATTATGGAAGATTTTTCACTATTCTCTTTTAATCTTAAGCTGGCACAGGTTTTCACCTCTCTGCAGCTAATTTTACCTAGCTTATTGGCAAGAAAAAAAAAAAAGACTGTGGCTCTGTATCCTTTCCATAGCACTTCTTCATGACTAGGATCATATTCTAATGCTGATCTTCTGTTACACCTCAGCATCTAAGATGGAGAGTTGGTAGTTTTAGACCAAGCTCAAGTAAAACGGAGAGGTGGCAATTAAGTAAAGTGGAATGGTGACGATGTATGATGGAAATGTGGCAATATAAGTAATATAGAGGGATTCTAGTTTAAGTAAAATGAAGAGATGGCAGTTTAAGTAAAATGGAGGGATGGTAGTTTATGTAAAATGGAGGGACGGCAGTTTATGTAAAATGGAGAGATGATAGTGTGAATAATATGGACGGATGGTAGTTTTAGGCCAAGTTAAAGAAGAACGAGTAAAAATACATCTTGTCTCGGCATTCCACAGAGAGGGTTGTCCAGTGAGCCCCGGGTCTGCCCTCCAGAAGGTGCTGTACCTCACCCCCACCCTCAGCAGCAACATGGATCGCAGGGGCATTGCTCTGGATGGCCACCTCAAGAACATCCACACCAACCTGGCCTCAACCACTCTGTAAGTATTTTCTACCTATTAACATTTTCACCACAATGGCATCCTGTATACGTAATATTTTCTTTTCTTGTTATCTCCTGGCGAGTTTAATCAGCTTCTAAGGCACTCTATCTGGAGGATGACAAAAAAGACTCGTAGTCTCGTCGGTTAAGGAATTTCTCAAACACTCTTCCTTAGCGATTTTTTTTAATGGGTGGTTAATATCTATTTGTAGCCTACGTTTTTATGCAGAGTATACCGGTAAGGGAACGGATTATGTAGCACACACGAGTACAATAAGGTGTAATGAAGAGAATAAATCGCTTTGGAAAAGGTTTTAGGGAGCTTCTTCAACCAACGAGAATACAGACCATAGCCGTATCTCCCAAGTAAATAAAATCGTTTAAAGATAACCTGCCTTTCACTGGTTTCAAAGGGTTAACGCCTTTAATCCAATTGGGTCCTTATTACTTATTCTTGCCCCTCCCAGACTAATATAATGCAACACACACTTTCTGAACCAGGACTTGAAGAGTATTATCATAGTTCTTCGACCTGTGTTTCAAAATGTAGAGGTCAGGGGAAATATTGATCTCTTTATTTATTGATTTATTTGTTTATTTATATTGCATTTCTTACGGTACCTCTCTCTCCTGCAGGCTGGCTAACCCCGAGGCTCGTGACATGTTCGGTATGATCATCTCTTACACTGTCAAGGTGAAGCTGTACCTGGGTGCCATGGGCGGGGAGGTGACAGCCGAGCTGCCTTTCGTACTTATGCACCCCAAGGTAAATATTCCACCTTTGTTTTCACCTAGAGAGAGTTTGTTTCCACCTAACTCTACCGCCTTTGTTTTCACCTAACGATGGTGCCTTTGTCTTCACATATAGTACAGTGCAATTGTTTTTACCTATATGTCGTGCATTTGTTTTCACCCAACTATTAGCAGGTTTGTTTTCTCCTGTCTATAGCAGGTTTGTTTTCTCCTGTCTATAGCAGGTTTGTTTTCTCCTGTCTATAGCACGTTTGTTTTCTCCTGTCTATAGCACGTTTGTTTTCACCTGTCTATAGCACGTTTGTTTTCACCTGTCTATAGCACGTTTGTTTTCTCCTGTCTAGAGCACGTTTGTTTTTCTCCTGTCTATAGCACGTTTGTTTTCTCCTGTCTATAGCACGTTTGTTTTCTCCTGTCTATAGCACGTTTGTTTTCACCTGTCTATAGCACGTTTGTTTTCACCTGTCTATAGCACGTTTGTTTTCACCTGTCTATAGCACGTTTGTTTTCTCCTGTCTATAGCACGTTTGTTTTTACCTGTCTATAGCGCGTTTGTTTTCTCCTCTCAATACCGCCTTTGTTTTCTCCTGTCTATAGCACGTTTGTTTTCACCTGTCTATAGCACGTTTGTTTTCTCTTGTCTATACCACGTTTGTTTTTACCTGTCTATAGCACGTTTGTTTTCACCTGTCTATAGCACGTTTGTTTTCACCTGTCTGTAGCACGTTTGTTTTCTCCTGTTTATAGCACGTTTGTTTTTACCTGTCTATAGCGCGTTTGTTTTCTCCTCTCAATACCGCCTTTGTTTCCATGAAACTATATCATTTTTGTTGTCACCTAACTATACCGCCTTTACACCTTGGTAGCCTGGAGAGCGTTCTAATATGACTTGGGTTCAGTGAGAGGGGGGAGAGGGAAGTTACTACTGAGCTGCAGGTCGTACTTACGCAGCAACACACACACACACACACACACACACACACACACACACACACACACACACACACACAGGTAATACGCCTTTAGCATGTAGGTGTAGTTTGACCATTTTTCAGCACTGAGCATCTTGCAGACGTACAATGAATTCGTGTTTTAAATGATCGTTTTTCAAGCCTCACACTGTTTTTGTTAGTTTTGTCAATCAATCACTTATTGTATTGTGGATCACTGCATTCATTTCAGTGTACTGTATGTTATTTATAGTTGCCTTAGGAGAAGTTTGAGCTACTTTTATTCTGTTCGCTTAACTGGGCGTAAAATTGTCATCTCTCCATCAAGAATGCTGATCTGTCTCTAGAGACTGACACCGGAATGTGGTGCTGATTATTAACAAATTCAGTGGGAAGGTTATTGCGCCGTAATATTGCCTTACTCGGCCACTGAGTTGGGGGAAATAAGCCGTAAAAGGAGGAAAGTCTCTGTCTAGTTAAAATGAATGAATTATAGCAGTTGAAAAGGGGGATAATCACACTCATCGCATCGCATTCAAGCATACATTAAAAACTTCATCGCAGCACAGCAACAAGCACCTTGCGGCTGTGACCTCTGTTGTTACGCTGCAGTTATCTTTTTATTTATCTACTGTATCTGTCTATTGCCAAAAGCCTTAATCCCGTAAGGGGTGGCCATAAACAATTCGTCCCTACGTATCTCTGTCCTCTGCCATTTTGCCTTCCTCCCTCCAACTCACAGCCCCCTCCCTTATATATATCTCTCTCCATTCCATACCTTTCTCATCCTTGGTCTCCCCCTCCTCCACTCCCCCTCTTTTTAATCCTTACTGCTTTTCTCTTCAGCCCGATCTGCGACGCCTGATGCGAGCCGACAGCCAGACCCAGGTGGAGGCCTTCCGCTCTGAGAGTATGGCCCAATCTGTGGACATGGACTAAGCGACTCGACCCATCACAAGACCAGACAGCGAGGCGGCGAATCCACACTGTAACATCTACCGAAAAAAATGCCAAAATAACTTTGTTTATGACGGGTTTCTTGCTTTTAATTCGACTGAAATAAAGATAAGACGTACGAACTAAACGCCTTATACCGCCACACAACTAAACAGGGGCGCGGCAAAACTAAATCATCAAACCTACTCAGAAACCTGTGATCTGACCTCGATTCTGACGGGATGCTTGCTTATGGCTTGTCCAGAAGAAGAATATAGCGAGGTTAGTTATTAAGTGAATATTTTTGCGGCACTTATTCATCGGAAATTAAAACGAAGGCATTTAGCGTTTTTATTTATTTATTTTATTTTTTTGTCGCCCTCCTGTCTGAAGAAACACGCTGGTCGAAGTCACTAAGTAATATTTCTGTATCCAGCCTGACACCAAAAAAAAAAGAGAAAAAAGAAAAAGAAAATATGAAAGACTCATATTTACAAGCCTTTGCTCTCGTCAGTTTTCTCATTGTTATTTTTGTTCTTGTCTGCCCTATTTTCCTGTACTCATCTCTTATGACGAGCAACACCAAAGTGCCATTTTTAATATTTGTCGAAACTAGTATAGACCTAATATATCGAGTAATATTTTGTCCTTTAGTTTCCCAGTTGACTACCTCATTAGTTCCTATACCTCATTCCCACCCAAAATTAGAAAAGTTAGTGTCCATTTAACAGTTTCCATCTTCGTCTTTCCTTGGAGAGAAACGAGTGCAAAATATGATGCAAAAGAAAATAGTTCAACCTCTTCAGACAGGTGACGTCTTCGTTTAGTTTGTTTTGGCTACCACGAATTTATTCAGCGTGGGGAAGACCTCTCGCAGTGAGAAGCTATAGTAACCCTTCCAGTTCGAGGAGTCTCCGGTAAGCTGAAGGAAATCGTGTATGAGCGTGGAGTAGGATTAAAAAAAGAAAAAAAGTGTCATCATATCGAGAGAGTATTCGTAGACTTGACCATAGCCGCAGCCGCTCACCATGACACTGTGCATGTACGGAAACCAACCTGGGACGCGAAAACCTAACTGGAGAGAGGGAAGGGGACCCCCCGTAGTTTATAATTCACCCCACACCGTGCACACTCGATCGTGATTGGAGAAAACTGAGTTCCGAATTCAAACTGCTTCATGTACAAGCTTTTGGCTAATGAGAGTTTTAGAGATCAGGTGGCTGTGGCTATGGGCTTTCGTTTACGTAGTTCATTCCATCGATGTGATGCGAAAAAAGTGCAAAAGTGGACAAAAATTATACCTATTTAGCTGGAACGTAGTGTTTTTTCCTCAAGTCTGTGATATGCGAAGCCATCTGGACTATTGTGTTGTGCGAGGGGGCGCGGGAACGGAACCCTGACCCCCTCTGGAAGAAAGGACCATTGATTTCAAGTAAACAGATGTGGCAAAAAGACCGTTGATGTAAAGAAAATATGGAAAAAAATGTTACTGAAGTATATGAGTATCTCGAAAAATGATCTTTGAATTTCTGAGATGAAGTATTGTGTTTCTTTCTTGGTTTTGGAAATACTGATAAAAAAGGAAGTCTACTTATAGCCAAAATGAAATGTGGTGAAAACATACTGATGTGTTGATTCCTAAAAGTATTCAACTCCCTTGGTAGGTTACTCATAAATTTCATGTTATTTTGCAGCATTATAATAAAAATAAGTTTTGTTTAAATTACTTGTCAGTTTGAATATAATTTAAGTACGTTTAAAATTCTTTGTGTTATTGTTTTTCAGAATACTGAGTTATTGAATAAACAGTAGCAGATCCAACAAGTGCTTTATTTTGTCAGACATTCTTTTATGGTAGATTTAACCCTTCCTCGCGAGAAACATTGATTAGATTAAAGGAGAGAGAGAGAGAGAGAGAGAGAGAGAGAGAGAGAGAGAGAGAGAGAGAGAGAGATTTAAGGTAATGTAAGATTCGGAAAGCCACCCAGGTTATTTCTTTGCAATGTGTCTAGGTAACTCGAATGTCTCTTGATTTTGGTCTTCTTTTGTTAATGCAAAAAAAAGAAAAGAAAGAAAGAAAAGAAACTGAGAGCCTGCATAAGTGTTGAACAAAAGAAAGTAAAGAAAACATGAAGCGGTTCCAAGGCACAGTGAACCCGTCCCGGCAGTCATTTTAGTTCTGTCGTATAAACACAACAGGATATCTAGTCAAAGATATCACATATCAAATTTGGAGTACATCGGGTGAAAATTGACGATTTTAGGCCCATTTGAAATTTTAGGCCTGACCCACCTAACACTGACTCCCTTACCACTAACAGGGGGTGACCTTTCTGATGTAATGAGGCATGTTATAAGATGCAGATTTGAAAGATGGACCTTTAAGTTTTACTTTCGTGTCGATATGACGAATTTGAAAGGAGTTATGGCGAAAAAACGATATTGTTACCTGTATTCTTTTTCTTTTCTTTAATCTTTTTTTTACCTACAGCCTGTGCCTTGATCCAATTTGGCCCAAAATTTAATCAGCTGATCAGAAGGTCATAGCCCATCATCCCTGTAATTTTAGTCAAAATCGCACCAGTAGTTTTCGCGTAAAGTTAAGAGACAGACAGACAGACATATAAACAAACAGACAAACAGAGTGAAAACAATGGCCGTCCCCGAGCTCCTCCGGGACGGGGACAGGTAAAAATGAAAGAAAAGCATTCGGGAGCCGAATGCTAATCGCCCGCCAGAATATGCTGTTGGTCAAGTTACAAGCTACTTACACACCAAACGTGAAGAAAATTGGCAAAACCCTACGGAATTCAGTCACCGCGTTTCACACAAAGACAATCCACATTAAAACTAGTTGACCTTTGACAGCAGCCATTTGGTGACCTTGACCTTGACCTGAATGCCCATTTTCGAAATCGTCCAAGATTTTGGCCATATATTGATACTCTAAAGGTTTCATATTGATAGTTCATTCCATTCATGAGATATAATGGTGCCAAAGGCAGGCGATAAAAACTAGTTGACATTTGGCAGCCACTTTGGTAACCTTGACCTTGACCCCGAGTGTCCATTTTCGAACTCGTCCAAGATTTCGGCCATGTCTTGATACGCTGAAGGTTTCATGTTGATAACTCAAGCCGTTCATGAGATATATGGGAACAAATACACATGCACACACACACACACACACACACACACACACACACACACACACACACACACACACACACACACACACACACACACACAGACGCGGGCAAAAACATTATCGCTCCGCCTTAGTAAAGGCGAGTGATAAAAAGATTTCGTTCATTTCTAGATCCCTTGACACATTGTATTAATAGACCTGAGGCCATAAACAGAGAGAGGCACAGACTTGGGAAGACAGTTCCTGAGCTGAACAGTTCTATCTTTGTGTCTATCTATAGCCAGACGCCTTAATCCCATAATGGGTGGACACAGACAAATCGTCTCCTTGTCACACTGTCCACTGTCATTAGGTTGCCTTGCCTCCAGCTTACATTCTCTCTTTCATGTACAGTATCTATCCACCTCATCCATCCATCTCATCCTTAGACTCCCCCTCCACCTCGCTCACTCTCTCCTAGTCAACCTTACATTCTCGACCCTCTGCACATGGCCAGACCTACATTTCCTATCGCTCTCAATCACATCCACACCAACACCACGACGCTATTTCACTTCCTCATTTATTTCTCTGTCTCTCCATGGTAACTCCATATCACATATATACATGAAAGACTGGGATTACCGGTTAATACACTGAATTAGAGGGCTGAATAGATAAGAAGTGAGAGTGTGTTAAGTGGGTAAACGGATGCTGTGTTCCCTCAGCAATATGCCAGCTAAGGTTCTGGGAAATGTTAGTCCTAAAGTTTACCATGCAGTATTCAACCGCAGCTCAGTCTTCAAATGTTTGCTATGAAGGAAGTAACACAAAGGTAGGAGATTGGCTACAGTGCATTGTGTGCATCTCCTGTCACTGTTATTTTTAGTTTGGCGAGACAGAGGGTTTTTGGTGGCTCTCATTTGACACAAGCATTAATTTCTTGATTGTTCCTTTTTCACTGAGAAATGCTCATTATGATCATACTGATGGAATGGATCACCTTCTATTCATCTAGACGTTTATAATTTATTTCTGTTATACATAATTAAGACAACCTAATATGCTCGTAATTAGCTAGCATCTTCTTTTTTTTTTCTTTTTTTTTTCACTATCTTCACTCTGGTGGAATGCATACAGACCCAGACTTACCATTATGCAAACCTTTTTCAGGGTTACCTTCCTACGGACGTATTAGGATGCCAGGTAAAGGAACACTGCATAGGAATGTCAGCACTATGAAATTTTGAATAGCTAGTTGCCAAAAAAGACGTAAAAAGTAACAGTGATATACAGGTGAGACTTGGGCGATGCAATTAAATGTAGGGAAGTACAAGTGAATCGAAAAGTAAGGCTGATTTTGAAACTACGACTAAAACTGGAACACCAGCAGGCTACAAAACACAGGTAAATCCATGAACACAACTTTAATAAAGCTATAAAAAGATAACTGATTCAAAATAAACAATAATGATTAATCTAAAATGCAGGGGATTATAAGGTCACCATTACGATTCCAGGAACGCAGTTCTGACGATATCAAAGTAGCCTAAAGGCAACTTCCAAGGACATGGTTTTGGCTGGAACAGATCGTAAATAATTCTCTGGTAAAACACAGGTGATTCCAGGTGGACTCAGGTACCTTTGAAGAATCCAAGATGAGACAGAACTCAAGGGAGCTCTAACTTAGCCAGTTTGTGAGTGAACACAGCTCTCCTGAGGTTTGTTTGTGAAATGATCAATATTTTTATCCCACCTGGAGAAGATTGTGAGGGTCGTGTCTAATTCATCCCGGGAAAAATACTTAACATATTTTTAGGGAAAACACAAGTACTCCGATAAGTATAAATGAAATAATCAATGTTTATTCACACCATAGAGGATGCGGCGAGGGCAGTATCTAGTTTGTCCTGGGAGAGAATATGAGGATCCTTAACTTGGCAGATGTACAGAAAACAGGTCATCCTGAGAAAGAATACGAGGGATCCAAATTTATGGGAAGACGCAGTTCTCCTGAGGTGTAGCAATGAAGTAGTCAGTGTCTATACCCCACTTAGAGAATGCGTCGAGAGCGGCATCTAGTTCGTCGTCGGAGAGGGAGGCATCACGGGCCAGGATCCAAGCTTGCTCGTAATGGCCGAAAATTCCGACGTCGAGACAGGAATAGATTGAGGTGTAGGTGGTGTAGTCAGTATCTAGTACGTTGTAGTCACCAACCACTGGTACTGTAAGGGGAAATAGGTAAATAGATGGGTGGAAAAATTGTCTGGCATTAGTCAGAACGGAACACTTGGGTGGTCATTAGAACAGAACTATTATTAACAAAAGAAACCGTACAATTGCAGTTGAAAACAAAACTAACAAAAGCGGCTGAATCCACTAATATATTTATGTATTTTGTCTTTCATTCCTGTTATTACCAAATGAGTAACAGTATTTAGCTTAAGGGACAGATTTTTTAGTGAGGGTGTTACTGTTCCCAAATATAGCCTCAATTTTAACCGGTTCGAGGGGTATCTCAAAAGGTTAATAAAATCGTCTGGTTGTATCTGTAATGATACGCTCCTTATCGTAGTGAAGGGGGTTAACAAAAGTACTATTGCTAATACTTCAACTTCTTAACCGAGACTCAGCTGTCTGAGGCAACTAACAGCAAGACCTTATCTGTATCCTCCTACTTTCTCTATTCTCATTTCAATGCCAAAGGTGGCTATTGTGTATAAGTACGCAACGACTTATCTTGCTCTAGTGATCCTGAACTTAATTCTTCTGAATTCAGTACTCTTTGCTTCGGCTCTCCTTATCATTCTCTGACTAAAAATATGTGCGCTGTTTACGAATCCCCTAATTCTACTGACTATCAAAAATTCTTCAACTATCTTACTTCTACGATGGAACACATTCTATCCATATCTCCTTTCTCTGAAATCTCCATTCTAGATTTCAATGTTCACAACCACCTTTGGCTCTCCTCTCCATTCACTGACCCACCTGGTGAACAAGCCTACATCTTTTCTATCCTTAATGACCTAGAGCAGCTTGTACAACACCCTACCCGTATCCCTAACCGCCTTGGAGAAAGCTCCAACATACTTGACCTCTTCCTTACAATTAATCCTTCTGCTTACACTGTTAATCTTTTCTCTCCGTTGGGCTCCTCCGATCACAACCTTATTACCTGAATCTGTCCTATCATTCCGGTACGGCCTGTGGACCCTCGAAAGAAACGTCAACTGTGGCACTTTCGAGCTGCAGACTGGGAGACCCTCAGGCAGTACTTCTTTGATTTTCCCTGGAATGATTATTGCTTCCATGGCCGGGAGCCATCTGAGTGTGCCTTGCGAATTACGAAGGTTATTCTCGCGGGCATGGAAACATACATTCCTTTCTCATATCCTTTGACTAATGCAAGAAAGACTTGGTTTAACCACGCTTGTTCTAATGCTGTCCGCAACAAGGAGAGGGCCTATAAAAGGTACCAGAGCCAACCCACACCTGAATCACATCTTGTTTACGTTTCTGCCTGGAATCATGCAAAGTCTGTTCTTCGCTCTGCTAAAAATAATTTCATCCGTACTAAATGCTCTCAACTCTCCAACTCGAATTCTTCCCGCTCCTTCTGGCACCTTGCCAGAAACATGTCTAACAACTTTACCTCATCATCCTTCCTTCTTTCATCTTTTCTACTCTGATGACTCTGTAGCTATTTCTTCTACGATAAAGCAAATCTCTTCGCTCAGACTTTCTGCTCCAATTCCACCTTAGACGATTCCGGTGCTGTTCCCCTATTACTTCCCCCCCTCTGACTTCTTCATGGCTGACATTAAAATTTCTTCAGCTGAAGTATTTTCTGCCATCACAGGCCTCGATACTAACAAGGTCTATGAACCTGATGGAGTCCCTCCTGTTGTCCTCAAGAACTGTGCTTCTGTGCTTACACCCTGCTTAGGTAAACTCTTTCGCCATTGTCTGTCAACTTGTACCGTTCCTTCTTGCTGGAAGTTTGTCCTCATTCAGCCAGTCCCAAAGAAGGGTGACCATTCCCAACACTCTGACTATCGTCCAATTGATTTAACATCCTGTGTCTCAAAAGTTTTCGGGTCTATTCTTAACAGAAAAATTTTAAAACATCTTTCCTATCACAACCTTTTTTCTGATTGGCAGTATGGGTTCCGTTAGGGACGCTCCACTGGCGATCTTCTCACCTACCTTTCAGACTCCTGGTCATCCTCCTTTCGGGACTATGGCGAAAGCTTTGCCATTGCACTTGACATCTCAGAGGCTTTCGATCGAGTCTGGTATAAATCTTTATTTTCCAAACTCCCCTTTTACGGTTTCTATCCTTCTATAATATGTGCCTTCATCTACAGCTTCCTTTCTGGTCGTTCCATAGCCGCCGTTGTAAACGGCCATCATTCTTGTCCTAGATCTAGGAACAGTGGTGTTCCTCGGGGCTCTATCCTATCAACAACTTTCTTCGTTTTATTCATCAATGATCTTCTAGGCTGTACACATAACACTATCCACTCGTACGCTGATGATTTCACCCTTCACCTTTACATTTGGTTCCCGCAACGTCTATCTCAGCAGTTACTTCAACAAACAAGGGATGAGGCTATAGCACATCTAATGTCTGACTTGGCTCGTATCTCTGACTGGGGTAATAATAATCTTGTTTTTAATGCATCAAAAACTCAGCTTTTTACACCTATCAACCCGACAAAATCTCCCACAGAAGTATCCATTAATGTTTAATAATATCCTACTCAATCCTGCATCATCCTTGAACATACTTGGGGTTTCATTCACTCGGGATTTATCTTGGAAAGATCATATTGCATCTCCCGTAAAATTTGCTTCCAAGAGATTAGATGTGTTGAGCCGACTCCATACCTTGTTTATCCCTGCACAGTTGTTGACTTTATACACGAGTTTTATTCGCCCCTATGTAGAGTACAACTCTTATGTGTGGGGAGGCTCCCCACATACAGCTCTTCTTAATAGGGTGGAGTCAAAGGCTTTTCGTCTCAATAACTCTCCTCTTCTTACTGGCTCCTTTCAACCTGTGTCTCTTCACCGCACTTTTGCATCTTTATCACTTTTCTATCGCTACCTCAATGGTCACTGCTCCTCTGAACTGTCTGCTTGCAGCCTTCCACCTCTATGACGGGTGCATAGCACCCGTTTAGCAACAAACTCTCATTCCTTTTCTGTCCAACTCTGTATTGCAAGAGTTAACCGTTACTCCCAGTCCTTCATTTATGCAACAGGTCAGCTCTGGAACTGTCTCCCTCTCTCTGTATTTCCTACTTCCTATGAGTGCCAGTCTTTCAAACGCAGTGTGTCCATGTATCTCGAAATGAACGGATCTTGAATTTGGCTCTCTTTTGTATTTTTTTTTTTTTTTTTTTCTTGGAAGGAACTGTTTTGAGGGCTCCTAGCCTTTGGTTCCTTCCTCCTCGCTTAAAAAAAAAAAATTCACTTCGATGTCTTTTTTTATAAGCATGTTTTTTCCATCGTCAGATAATTTTGGTTAGGTTAAGAGAGCGCCCTTGTAACGGAGAGTTGATGAAAGTTCCTCCTAAGCTAAATAAAACATTCTGATGGCAGCAAGAATGAAAGAAAAATAGCCGTCATCTCAGTGAAAAGCTTAGACTTAAAAGTTATGAAATTAAACCCAAAGTGCAGATTAGGGCCAAAATAATTAACCTTTTGCCATACGTGTTTCATTAGGTTTTTTCTGAAGAAGCCTGTTTAATGAAATGCTGAATTCATCTGGACCCTACTCTGCATCTGGTGTTTCTCCTATAGCTATCAGTCATTGCCGAATCTTAACTTAAATGCAAAAACTTTAGCACTATATATGATTGCCATACATCTGACAGTCATACATGTCACAGCAAAACACCTCACAGCATGATACTCCTGCATATCGTCACAGGATTGTGTACCCTCATCTATAACCAAAATGCGTTTCAAAGCAATGTCTTGAAGGAGGTCAGTGCAGCACTCAGAGTCTTCCTCCATAAGCAGTTCCCCGTCACTAGTAACCCAGATACACAGTTAAAACCTCAAAGGGAAGCCTGTATAGTGAATGTCAAGCAGGTTAGTGCAGTGGGGAAGCCTCTCCACTTCCTTCCTTGTCTGTTCTGCTGTGAACCGGACCGAAGTTCAACCCGAGGACAAATGTTCGTCCGACAGTACACTTATACTTCACTCCTCTGCTGGTTAATATTCCTAAGATGGGAGAAGCTTTGTATGCAGAGGCCTATCGATATATTACTTAGCTGAATATTTTACTTCAGCATCTCTGTTTCGTCTGCTGGTAAATAAACCTAGGATGAGGGAGGCATGGCATGTTACCCTGCCCATAGATAAAATAGCTAGCTGAATATTTCGCTTCTACATCTTACTTTCATCTGCTGGTTAACATTCCGAAGCTAGAGAGGCTTGGTATGCTTCGCTGCCCACAGATAGTTCTCCTTGATATGATGCATCAGGGAGGAAAGTGAAGAACATGACGATAAATGGAATAATAAAAACTTCGTCATGCATAACAGGTTAATGAAGTTTTATCCCAACACTTTTGTTGCGAGAGTTTTTCCCTAACTCGCCCAGCAGCAACTGAAATACACTATGAAACACGTCATGGTTCAATAAGGTTCTTAAATACTCATTTCAACGCCTTCATTTCGAAGGGTCTTTCATAATTTTAACGAAATAGATTCACGGTAACAAGAATGCGCTATAAAAACATTGCACTGAAAATACTAATAATCCCCATTACTACAAATACAAACAGATAGGTTTGGAACTGCTTTGGTCGCTGCTGGTTTACTACCAGAAAAAACAACTGTGATCTGGGGTTCATATTATGAGTGTGGAGGAACAGCAACCAGTGCGATTCATTTCATCTATTTTCCTGTGAAGTACGGACTGTGTGTTTAATTCATGTTGACACTGGACGATTCAATTCAGCTCACATAAATTGACTACAGCAAAAAGAAAATAAAAAAAAAATCTGCAATTACATCGTGGACGAGAAATTCGAACCTAGCAGCTTATTACAGCTAAAAGCCAGCGATTTGATTAAATTCAGAGAAACCGATCACAACAGAGAGATTACAGTGACCGTGCATTTAGATCTATGACTCAGACGATAGAATAACTATCTATCTATTCTATCTATTGCCAGACGCCTCAATCCCGTTCGGGGTGGCCACAAACAAGTCGCCTCCACGTCGCCCTGTCCCTCGCCATTTCACTGCCCCGCTCCCAACTCACCCCCCCCTCTCTCATATACCTCTCCACCCCATCCCTCCATCTCATCCTCGGCCTCCTCCTCCCTTTTCCCCCCTCCACCTCACTCACATACACTCTCTTCGTCAGTCTTTCACCCTCCATCCTCTCCACATGGCCAAACCACCTCAGAGTATTCCTCCTATCGCTTCCTATCACATCCACATCCACACAACAACGCTCCTTTATATTCTCATCTGTCAGCCTGTCTCTCCATGTGACTCCACAGGCTCCTCTTAAATAACTAATTTCCACTGCTCTCTCTCTTGACTTGTGTCCTTCCAACAACGTCCAAGCTTCACTTCCATACGTTAGAGTTGTTATCACAATACTGTCATGTAGTAACTTTTTCACTTCCATGCTCACTTCCCTGCTTCTTATCACTGCTTTCAAGGAACCGGCAACCTTTCTTCCCTGCTGTAACTTTTCAAGCACTTCACCCTCCAAACCTCCATCCTTACTCATCACACTACCCAAGTACTTAAACGTACTCACATTTTCCAATTCTTCACCATCCAACCTCGCTGTACATTCACTGACTTCACCTCTCTCAAAGACCATCACTTTACTCTTCCCTACATTCACCTTTAGATTCCGTTTCTTACACTCCCAAACTCATCCACCAAGCCTTGCAGCTCTCCTTCGTCTTCACTCAATAACACAGTATCATCTGCAAACAACAGTACAGGGAGTTTCCAAACACTACCCTCTCTCACCAGGGCCACTCCAACATCCACTACCCTACCTTGTACCTCTTTTATTGCCCCATCCATGTACAGATTGAACTACCATGGAGACATGACACATCCCTGCTTCAGCCCAACTTTCAAAGAGAAAAATTCACTCAGTTCACCATCCACACGCACTGCAGCCTTAGCAACATCATACATACTCTTTACAGCATTCAACAACTTCCCATCTACTCCATATATTCTTAATACTTTCCACAATCCTTGTCTATCCACCCTGTCATATGCTTTCTCCAAATCCATGAAAGCCACATACAACTTCTTTCCTTTCTCTAGAAACTTTTCCACTAAAGATCTAAGAATGAATATCTGATCTACACAACCTCTTCCCTTCCTAAAGCCTCCCTGTTCTTCTCCAACTAATTCCTCTGTTCTTTCTCTAACTCTGTCAATAAGTATCCTACCATACACTTTTCCTATTATACTAAGAAGACAGATGCCCCTATGATTACCACACACTTCTTTTTCCCCTTTTCCTTTGTACAAGGGAATAATTATACCTGACTTCCAATCCTCCGGGCCTCTACCTTCCTCCCACGCCAATCTGCACATCTTCCACATCCATTCTACTACTATCTCTCCCCCATACTTCAGCATTTCACCTCACACTCCATCAATTCCTGGGGCTTTCCCCAATTTCACTTTCTTCATTGCTTCCACAACTTCTATCCTACTGATTTCTTCCTGTCTTCTCACCTCCCTTGTCCTCCCAGCCATTCCCCAGCCACTTATACTCGCATTACTTCCATCCTCTATGTTCAGCAAATCCTTAAAGTGTTCTCTCCATCTGCTCACTTTTTCTCCCTTCTCCACTAGTAATCTACCATTTTTATCTTTCACTCCCCTGCTAACTTCACTTCCACCCTGTCTTACTCTTTTCACCTCTTTCCAGAACATTTTCTTACAGTCCCTCCACTTTACACTCAAGTTCCTTCCAAATTCCTCATCCGCTCTTACTAATCTTTTCACCTCTCTCTTTCTTTCTACATATAACTCTCTCTTCTGCCTCTCAACTTCTTCCACGCCCCTATTTCTCATCCATTCATTGTATGGTTTCTTCTTTTGTGCCACAGCCTGTCTCACCTCTTCAGTACACCACGCTGTTCCTTGCACCCCCCTCCGTCTTCTCTTCCGCCCACACACCACATCACATGCTGCACATATTTCTTCTGTAAATATCCTGCACACACCTTCCACGTCCCCCATCTGCTCCAATTCATATTTGCCCAATCGTTCCTCCACTTCTCTCTTATACTCTGCCTTTTTCTCATCCTCTTGTAACCTTTTCACTATCCTTACAAATACTCCTTCTTCCCATCCCTCCCTTCTTCTGTTTCTCCATCCTAATTGGACCTTGATTCTGGCCACCACCAAGTAGTGGTCAGAAAGTCCACTCCACGAACGTCTTTAAGCTCTTGCATCCATTGCACATTTTCGCATCCTTTCATCCACACACACATGATCAATCATTGCCTTCCTTTCATTCAGTTCACCACCCACCCTTCCCATCACTCGCCATGTATACCTGTGGATCATCTTGTGCCTGAAGAGGGTATTGGCTATCATCAACCCCCTCCTAGCACAAATGTCCACTAACGCATTGCCATTCTCATCTATCTCAGCAGGCACACCCCACTCACCAACTATTCCATCCACCTTCACATTCCCTATTTTACCATTCATATCACCGATCAAAAACACTCTCTCACTCTTTCCAAACTTTTCCATGCACACTTCCACATTTGTCCAGAACTCTTCTCTCACTCTGTTTGCACGATCTTGCGATGGCGCATACACACACACACAATCGCCCACATTTGTATTCCAACTTTCAATCTTACCCACACAATCCTTGACCCAACTGATCCATACTCTCTTATGCTCTTCTTCCATCTTTTACTCACAACTATACATACTCCTTCTTTTGCCCTCTCATTCTCACCTAGTCCTGCACATATACCCCATCCATACTCCCATTCTCTCACGCTCTCACCTCTCCATTTCGTTTCAGTTATTCCGCATACATCAACTTTCGCACCCTCAGGCACCTGGACAATCTCTCTCTCTTTCACCTCATCATTCGCTCCCCTTACATTCCAGGTTCCGATAACCATGTCCTTTGTCCGGTCCTTGGTCGTCATCGTTTGGTCAGTCCTTGTCCGAGGCTTATTGTTTGTCTTTTTGGTTAGTTGTTTTCCGGGGAGGGGCACTAACCCTCCGCTCTCTTATTTTGTATGATGTTTTCTCTCTCTCTTTCTATTCTTGCTAGCATCGGACGGTTGTATCCAGCTTCAGCAGAGAATTAGGTTGTGAAGAAGTTAATGGATACTCTTTGCAAACCCGATTCTAAAACCTGTTTCTTCAAAGTTAACAAAATCGCCCGGAAGTGGCAAGGAAAAAAACGTCTTCGAACTGAAAATGTTGTTGTTGTTGTTGTGGTCCCAGGCTCATCTGGAGCATCAACACAGTGGACTGCAGACTTAAGTAGCCCTTTCCCTCCTACACTCCGCCACCCTCCTACACTCCGCCACCCTCCTTTTGGGGGGACAAGGAAATATTCGAGGGATGTCTGTATACCCAAGCAGTTGATCCTCAAAGTGAATCGGTACAACCACATGAATTCCACTCTGGTATTATTTTGGAATTACACCCAACTAACGGAGACTGAAATTGGTATGTTCATTTAGCTCATGCAGTTCTAAGCAATTTCTCACTTACTTACACCGTCGCAAAAGCACTTTTTAGTACTTAATGAATATGGAGGGGAGAACCGTCCAGTCCCTGGGTCCGTCCATTTTCGCATCTACATTACGTTGGGTTGGGTTTGATTTGGGTTGTTAATGTTATGTAAGGTTAGTTCATTTTAAAGCATATGCAACAAATGACGGAAATAGGAGCTGGAGAATCTCCCCCTCTCCCTCTTTATTTTCTAAGTATGTAAAAAATAATTTGCATCGGATGCTTATACAGAAGAAAGTGCTACGAATTGTATAAATTGACTCATGAGCATGTTAAATTTCAGTGTCCGTTAGTTGGCTGTAATCCGGAAATGTACCGCTACTCTGCTGCACCAATGAAAGGTGAAAGTTTACAGAATTTAAGGTGACTGGTGTCCTCTTTCGCCCTCTGTTCCCGTCATTCCACTTAGTTTCTAAATACAAGGTAAGGTCACTGTTCTTTTTTTTTTTTTTTTTCAGACGTGAACAGAGGATGGAAAAGCAAATTAGGTACAGAAAAAAATCTATACGCCAGACTACGGGTGTGGTGTCCTCCATTCCTAAAAAATCTGTAACAGCTGAACTTTGAGGCAGTGGGATGAAGATTGGGGGGAAACAAATGTGCCCTAAAATCACCGACTAACCATCCAGAATGCTGAGTTGAAACAAGAGATTAAGACTGGAATATGATGCCAGTCACGAAAAAGTTATATGGAAATGGTGTAGAGCCGAAGTGTTGTTTTGTTCTGCCACTGAGCTACATGAAATAAGCTGCAAAAGGATGAAAATCTGAGCCAAGTTAAGGTGAAATGAGTACCGGAATAGATACGTTAATTGGGATTACACTTAAAGGTATTCCATCTATCTATTGCCAGACGCCTCAACCCCCTTCGGGGTGGCCACAAACAAATCGCCTCCACGTCGCCCTGTCCCACGCCATTTCACTGCCCCGCTCCCAACTCACACCCTCTGTCTCATATACCTCTCCACCCCATCCCTCCATCTCATCCTCGGCCTCCCCTTCCCTCTTCCCCCCTCCACCTCACTCACATACACTCTCTTCGTCAGTCTTTCACCCTCCATCCTCTCCATATGGCCAAACCACCTCAGTGTATTCCTCCTAACGCTTCCTATCACATCTACATCCACACCACAACGCTCCTTTATATCCTCATTTGTCAGCCTGTCTCTCCATGTGACTCCACAGGCTCCTCTTAAATAACTCATTTCCACTGCTCTCACTCTTGACTTGTGTCCTTAAAGGTATTATTATCAGTAAATTGCAAAACAGATGTTTCTGCTCAGAGTGGAAATATTGTCACAGACGCACGTTCATATATAATTCTTAAGGTTCTCTCTCTCTCTCTCTCTCTCTCTCTCTCTCTCTCTCTCACACACACACACACACACACACACACACACACACACACACACAATTCTTTCGCCACACTCTTAAATCTCTTAGGCACCTATGAAAACACAACCACAGACACTACCAGTCTCGCTCCTACCCTCCATTCATACCTACCTACCTATCTTTATCTATCTATAAATCTATATATCGGTCTCTGTCTGTCTATATATATCCATCCATTCATCCATACCTCCCTACCTATCCTTATCTATCAATTAATCTATATATCTGTGTCTGGCTACACATATATATATATATATACTGTATATATATATATATATATATATATATATATATATATATATATATATATATATATATATATATATATATATATATAGATAGATAGATAGATAGATAGATAGATAGATGGATAGATAGATAGATCCCATTGGATCCCAGAGCTGCTGGGCGAGGCACTATTCCAGGAAGGCCCTAAGCTTACCGCCCTCCACCTATCGGCTCATAGTCACGAAGCTCATTGGTCCCTACCCGGGGGTTCCCTACTTTATTAAGGTTTGAAAATTCCCAGTTCTGTCCATCGCTGTGGACACTGGGCTTCAATGGGAGATATATATATATATATATATATATATATATATATATATATATATATATATATATATATATATATATATATATATATATATATATATATATATATGAGCCTCTGAGGTACAGTGGTAGAGTGTGTGTTTCGTACACGGGTGGACCAGGGTTCGCCCCCCCCCCAGGGTACTAAACTTTGGGAGTGTTCACCCGGCCACGTACTGCATTGGCGGACACAAGGGGTGCTGTGGTTGAACCAGTGTCGTTTGCTATAAAGTATGCTTGCACCCAGTCGGCTTGCCCAGGCCTATTACACTTGGTTCACAGACTACACACACATGCAAAGCCACTCCAAAACTACAATTACACATACAAGCACTTCTCACCCTACATACAATCTCTACCAGACAGCCTAAGCCAATTGGTAGAGATACATTGGCTGTATCGTCCCGACTTCGGTCGGTAGAGGCCCCGGTCCTGCAGTGGATACTCAAACGGCTGATGATATATATATATATATATATATATATATATATATATATATATATATATATATATATATATATATATATATATATATATATATATATATATATATATATATTGTACAGTATATTAGCCAGTTAATCATAGTCATTTAGTCAGTTAAATCTGTTTATCTATCTGTCTGTATGTCTGTCTCTTTATCTATCTCCATCTCACTCACCGCCATCAAGGTGTAGCAGGAAGGCGCCGGGAACGTCAGTAGGCTCCACGTAACCATAGATGTCAGTGAAGGAACCGTCAGCCTCCAGCCCCGCGTTGTGCACCCCCACTGTACCGTCACCTGAAGGCAGGGTGGGGCTGGACGTTAGGTGGATAGGTGGATAGATGGGTGGGTGGATAAGTGAGGGCTTGGGTGGACAGAGGGGTGGCGAATAGGTGGGAGCTTAGGTGGATAAATGGGGGGTTCAGTGGGTGGGTGGATAGATGGATGGGTGGACAGGTGAAGGATTAGATGGATGGGTGGATAGAGGGGTGGGTGGATAGGTGGGGGTAAGTGAATGGGTGGACAGATGGGTGGTGGATAGGTGGGGAGTTAGGTGGATGGATGGATAGGTGGGAGTTTAAGTTAACAGTTGATTTATGGGTGGAAAGTTAGATGGATAGGTGAGTCCATGGCTGGGGAGTTAGGTGGATGATGGACAGATGGGTTTGTGTATGGAAAAGTAGATGAGTATGTGGATGGGTTGATAGACGGGTGTATGGATGGGTGGATAGAGTGGATGGTTGGATTAGATAAGTGGTGGGTGGTTAGATGGGTTGGTGGATGGTTGACCTGATAGATTAGTCAGGTGAATGGATGAAGAGATGGACAGGTGGGTGGATGGACAGATGGAAAGATGGATGGGTGGGTGGGTAAATAGTTGGGTTGGTGGATAGATGGCTGGATGGGTAGATGTGTGGGTGAGTGGGTGGGTGGTTGGTTAGATGAGTGGATGAGTGGGTGGGTGGGTGGCTCAATGGGTGGGTGTGTGGATGGGTGGTTAGACGACTAAGTAGAAGGATGGGTGGATGAATGGATAAATGGGTGGATGGATGAGTGGGTGGGTGGATGGATGGATAGATGGGTGGGTGGATGAGTGGGCATGTGGATGAATGAGTAGGTGGATTACTGATTAACAGAATGGGTGGGTGAATGAGTGGATGTTGGGTGGTTGGATGGGTGGGTGGATAGATGAGCGGTTTTGATGTACTGGTGAATAGATGAACGTGTGTGGATGGAGGTTAGGTGGACTGGTGGGAAAGATGGGTCATGCGGGCGATAAAAACTAGTTGATCTTTGGCAGCCAATTTGGTGACCTTGACCTTGACCCCGAGTGCCCATTTTCGAACCCCTCCAAGATTTTGGCCATATCTTAATATTCTGAAGGCTTCATGTTGATAGCTCAAGCCGTTCATGAGATACAATGGTGCTGAAGGCGGACGATAAAAATTATTGACCTTTGGCAGCCATTTTAGTGACATTGACCTTGGCCCAGCGTGCCCATTTTCGAACTCGTCCAAGATTCTGGCCATATCTTGATACCCTGAAGGTTTCATGTTGATAGCTCAAGACGTTCATGTGATATAATGGGAACACACACACACACACACACACACACACACACACACACACGAGGCGGGCAAAAACATTATCGCCCCGCCTTGCTAAAAGGCGGGTGGTACCAACAGTAAGAAACTAGCAATGTCCGGTGAAACAGACCACATTTTCATTCCGATATAGTTGTTTCAAGCCTCACATAGAAAGTAAGGGATAAAAAATAAAAGAAAAATGTAAACTGAGAGATATGGTGACAAGAAATGGCAAGTAATAAGGTACACTGAAAAAAAAAAAAAAAAGATTGGCGGTAGATGTGAGCGCCCATTCTCTCTCTCTCTCTCTCTCTCTCTCTCTCGGGTGTTTTAAGCCACACTGAGTGACCAACCAAATGGTTTCTCGTCATCCAGGCTTCCTATAACTCGGGAAACCATTTACTACTCTGGGTGGTAACCATATGCCCAAATGACGACTGGTGGTGTAATGGGTTAAGGCCTTCCGGTCAGATAAATCCTGTGGGATTTCCATGTGAGGGAAGGCTGCAATTTCTTGCTCGTGTTATGCCATTCTGGGACGATTGAAGCTGGTCATACTTGCCTTAAATATCGGGACAAAGTAGCCTAGCCCCGGGCCCCTACAATCATTTTTGTGTGCGGCAAACTGGGATTGGATGATGGTGCTGCTGTTGCTGGTGATCCTGATGGTGATGATGATGATGATAAAGTAATAAAAATATACAGGTACACAGGTTTACTTGACTGCATTTAAGTATGCAGATTTAGACATTAAATTAGATTATAGGGTGTGTCAGGAGAAAGAGAATAAATTTGAGAAGTGATCGACGAGAGAATTCTAAATAAAGAATTTTTTATTAACATGGGTCAAGATCTCAGTCACTAAGGAAGTACAGCTAATGATATTTTATGGGTGAATAACAGGGAAAACCACTTACGTCCATAAGGTCTTCAGTAACTGTAAGGTCGTCAGTAACTTCAGTAACTCTATAACTGTTAAGAGTTGAGCCTTAGTTGAGTTAGGATTTTATACTTCAAGTCAACTGTATACTGTATATAAACGTAGCTACTACAGTGTCTAGTATTTCTGTGCTGCTCAGATTTCTTGCAATGAACATCTTGTATTCTGTAACTTTTGAAACTAACGTCTCTCTCTCTCTCTCTCTCTCTCTCTCTCTCTCTCTCTCTCTCTCTCTCCTTACCATTATCAGAGTATTCGGCATAGTTGCATCTTTGTCCTTCTTCATCCGGGGTTTCGAACCTTGCTATCTCGATCCACTTCCCCAGGTACTGGAGGCAGAGGCAACATTTTACTATTACCATTATTATTATTATTATTATTATTATTATTATTATTATTATTATAATAATGATTATTATTATTATTATTATTATTATTATTATAATGATGATGATTATTATTATTATGAACAGGGGTACCCGGCGTTGCCTATGTAAAACTCTTTGATCGTACACAACGGAATTGCCTGCGACCCTGGATGGCAACTCCTCCCGTGGGCCCAGAAGACCCCTGGGATCCTACTTTACCCACTGAGCCATTGTTCCTCCTTGGGCCCATTTCCTCAGAGAAATGTTCCTTATGGACCTATTCCTACCATGGACCTATTTTCCCACTACTTTCCCACCTACCCCACCTGTCCTGCCCACCCCACCAATCCATCCATCCATCCGACCTGTTGTACTAAGAAATATACGAGTAATAATGGAGTATGGTTTGAGAGGAATGAAGTCACAGAGTGTGCAGTGAGGTTGGATGGTGAGGATATGGAGAATGTGAGTGCATTCAAGTACTTGGGTAGTGTGATGAGTAAGGATGGAACTTTGGGGGATGAAGTACGTGAAAGGGTACAGCAGGGAAGGAAGGTTGTTGGCACACTGAAAGCAGTGATGAGAAATAGGGAGGTGAGTATGGAAGTTAAGAAGTCACTGCATGATGGTACTGTGATCCCTACCCTGACGTATGGAAGCGAGGCGTGGACCTTGCAAGAGGGGAACAAGTCAAGAGTGAGAGCAGTGGAAATGAGTTACTTGAGAGGAGCATGTGGAGTGACATGGAGGGACAGGTTGACGAATGAAGAAGTGAAGGAACGTTGTGGGGTAGATGTGGATGTGGTTGAAAAGATTAGGAGAAATACACTGAGGTGGTTTGGACATGTGGAGAGGATGGAGAATGAAAGACTGACTAAGAGGGTGTATGTAGGTGAGGTGGAGGGGGGGGAGAGGGAGGGGTAGACCGAGGATGAGGTGGAGGGATGGAGTTGAGAGGTATATGAGGGAGGGGGGGGTGAGTTGGGGGGAGGGGAGTCAAATGGTGGGTGACAGAGTGACTTGGAGGCGTTTTGTCTGCGGCCACCCTTTGCGGGATTAGGGCGTCGGGCTATAGATAGATAGATAGATGGTTGTAGAAGTGAAAAAAAAGTCTTCGGTAACCGGCTACCTTGTTTCCGCAATGCTGACAGTATTTCTAATCAGTTCTAATCTTAGCCATCAGGGACGCTACTTTTGCAATGGTAATATACACATTAAATGTGTCGTAAAAAGTTATGACTGTTAGAGCTGCTTCAAGATTTCTACCGTATATGCATCCACCTCGATCTTCATAGAGGACAAACAGACAGACAGATGGACAAATATTCTCATGTGTGTGTGTGTGTGTGTGTGTGTGTGTGTGTATATATATATATATATATATATATATATATATATATATATATATATATATATATATATATATATATGAATTATTAATATCATAATTATTATTGATTAACATTATTTTGGCAAGTGAGGGAACCTACCAGCTACTCACTTGATGAAGTGGCAGATATCAACTACTATTACCTCACAGTTTTCCCCTATATCACTTTCTGCAGCTGTGACTGACAAATGAAGCACCCAGATATTCTCATAGACTCTAATGTATTTGCTCTCACCTGGCAAAGATACGTAGTTAATAAGCAAGTGTATTCAGATAGGTTGGTGTAAGAACTGAAATGAAACTTAACAAATTCATCAATAGTCTGGCCGAGATTCGATCCCTGGCTCACGCACTGTAAATGCATGCACATTACCACCGAGCCAAACAGAGGATCCCCATTTGGCCAGCGGGCAACATGGACATGTACAGACCCCATTACATCCCTCTTTTTTCCCTTTGGTGATTAATTTGGTGAGTTTTGAACACACATGGTAGCATAGCATTGGAGGCCACCACTGGGGATGCTGCGGACCACACCGAACAGCTCATCCCCGGGATGTAAGGATATGAACGCTGTCAGCTAACCAAGAAACAACATCAAATTGCCAACCAAGCCTGGCCTCACATCCCACACTGCTGCTCACCAGTGTAATAGCTGTAATGAAACTTAACAAACTAATCACTAGTCTGACCAAGATTTGATCCCTAGCTCATGCACTCCAAATGCGAGCACGTTACCACTGAGCCAAACATAGGATCCACACTTTGCCTACAGGCAATGCAAGCATTTATAGTAAATGTCCTTTAATCTGAAATGCAGTAGCCCACGGACCTTCCAGATTATCAGATTTTCTGGACTATCAGACAGGTACCTGAAAATGTTCAAAACATACTCATAAAACACCCAAAAAAACACCCTCCCAGAAAAAAAAACATCCGGGACCTCCTGAACGTCAGTGTGGGTGTGGAATTGGATAGTTCGGCACACCACTTTCAGCTATTTCTTTATAATTTTTATTTTTTCCCGATTTTTCTCAAATTTTTACCTAAAAAAGCTAAAAATGACTTTGAGCTGGAAATTCCCAACTGTCGGGTTTTCTGAACCATCGGATGCCGGATTATCGGAAGTTCACTGAATATACCCCATTATATCCCTCTTTTCTCCCTTTTGTGATTAAATTGTGAGTTTCGAACACACATGGTTGCTTAGAATTTGAGGCCACCATTAGGGATGATGCGGACCATGCAGATCAGCTCATTCTGTGATGCAAGGATGCTATCAGCCTACCAAGGAACATCAAAATTGTCAACCAAGCCTCGCCTCACATCCCACACTAAACAGATTAATTACACTGTCCTGGCCGGGATTCGAACTCAGGTCTCCACGCTCCAAAGCGCGCACGTTGCCACTGAGTAAAACAGAAGATCCCCCCCTTTGCCTACGGGCAATGCGGGCAATTATAAACCCCATTACATGGGTAACTTTGACAAGTAACCAAGGAGGTTAATTCCCATGTCAGAAGTAAGGTTCATCTAATTTCTTGCAACCACGACTTAGTATTCATACCGCTGGAGTGGCTCGCTTCCAGAATGGTGGAGAAATTAGAAAAGTAACCAAGGAGGCTCACTCCAACCGCCTACCTAAGGCTCACCTAATTTCCTGCAGCCACATGACTTAGTATTCAAGTTGTGGGAATGGCACAGTTCTGTCAGACGAGAGCAAATCGGCCATACCAGCACGACATGCAACCGCGGGTTAACCATTCAGGTCCCTAAATCAAATACCCCATACTAAATACTTACTGGGGGAATCTCGAAATCCTCCTTGGGCACGAAATGAGGGCACTTTCCCGGCTTTATGTCCTGACCCAGTGCTAGAGTCAGGCCAAGCAGCAGGAGGGGGAGTACTCGCATTGTTGGGGTTTGCATTCGAGGGCTGGCTGTGAAAGTTGAGGGTGGTGGTTGAGGGTATTTATAGGCGGTGGGAGGCTTCTTATCGCTGAAGTGTAGCCTCATATTCTCTCCTTCTCGTCTTGTTTTTTTCTTCCTTTCTTTGTCTCTACCTTCCCTTTATCTCACTATTTCTTCCTCCTCCCTTTCTCCCCCCCTCCCCCCTCTCTCTCTCTGCGTAAACCTATGGCTGAGAACGGAACAGATGTTGGATGGTAGGGTCTGGGAAGAATATGGTAACCTTTTTGTACAAGTTGTGTAAGTGTGTGTGTGTGTGTGTGTGTGTGTGTGTGTGTGTGTGTGTGTGTGTGCAGTCAATAGAAGACGTACTGAGACTTCTACATTGTTTAAAGCTGGAATTGGGTACTAATATTTTTCTCTTTCGATGGGCTCTGTGTGACTGGAAAAGTGAGTGAGTGAGAGAGAGAGAGAGAGAGAGAGAGAGAGAGAGAGAGAGAGAGAGACTTAACTCCGACGATGTATATTACTTATTTTGTGTGGTTGCCGAACAGATTATTTCATGCTAAACAAATACGCTCAAAGAATGCAACACCCGCGTCCACCTGTTGTTCTAAGGTCCAAATGTCTGTCTCTGTCCTGTACCCTTAACCTTAGACCAATTTCACTTGAAATCGATTTACTTTATCTTGGCTGACCCTTGACATTTCCAAGTTCGGTATAAATCACATCAAAGCTTTTTTAGTTGGCCTTGTCTTGCGGTCTTGACCTTTAATCATTCCCTGTGACCTTGACCTTTGACTAATTATTCTCAAACTCCAATTCCCATTCTTTGAACCCTTCCACAGAGCTTGGTGTAAATCAGATAAAAACTGTTTCAACTGATCTTATCTTTTAACCTACTGTTCTCAAAGCAGTAAGTATATCCCTTGGCTGATCTTCAACCTTTCCACAACATTTGGTCCAAATCAGTGAAAACACGTTGTAGTTATTTTGTTCACACACAGACACACGGGTCGAATTCTGACTTTGCCCCGTGACCTTTACTTTTGAATGTTCTAAAAATCGAGCCATTTTGTTCTTGGCTTACTCTCAACCCGTTCAGCATGTTCGCTCGAAATCGGATAAAGAACAATTAAGTTGATATTGCTAGGTCAAATCTGGCCTGGTCTTAAAAGATTATTACAGATCCCTGCAAATCTCCATCAAACTGGGTTAAAATCAGATAAAAACTTTGAGTTATGTTCACACACACACACACACACACACACACACACACACACACACACACACACACACAAAAGCATAACACCCACTCTCGCTTCGGGAGCGCGGGTGTAAGAAGTACATCTCGTAGTGAACAGGCTGATGAATGTAGTTTGTACAGTATGTATGTATGAATGTAAGTAGATTGCTTGTATATTATGTGTGTATGTATACTCGCTGGGTAAATAGGTTCATGTATGTATGTATGTTTTTTTTTTTTTTTTTTTTTTTTTTTTTTATGTGTCCGACTCTGGGCAAAGGCTTCAGGGCCTATATCTCGGGGGCAGTAGCCTATCCCAAGGCCCAGTAGTCCTCCTACACCTCCACATGTCACGTGATGGCAATGGAGTCCAAGATACATCAGTCCACAGCACAGAGATTGATCTGTTTTTGCGTGGATGCTGGATGCCCCACGGATGGCAGTTCGGTTTTGCAACAGATTAACAAATAACTTTCATTTATGTGTGTGTGTGTTTTTTTTTTTTCATACTATGTTAGCTGTGAATGGGTAGGCTATTATTATTTGTCTATTGATAAAGACAAGTTTTCAAGTTTATAACTATCCGCCAGGATTATATGTAGCAACAAAGGAGAGAGAGAGAGAGAGAGAGAGAGAGAGAGAGAGAGAGAGAGGCACGCACACATACCAACCCGTCTTTCCTTCTCTCTCTCTCTCTCTCATCCTCATCTAGTCCTGGCAGACAGTTATAACCTGAATAAAGTATCCAATGGCCAGATAACATATTACCCATTCACTGGTGATATGATGTGAAAGAAAAACATATGGGTTACTTCTTAATTTGTTGGAAACCGAACTATCCATCCGTGAGGCATTCATCGTCAGAGCAAAAATCAATACGAGTATACGGGTATCTGCGCTGGTAATGAATCTACCTCTGACGCAGGGGTATCGCAAGTCCATCGTCAGCCCGTGACATATGGACGGCGTGGGATTCAAGACAGCTGCTGTAGCCCACATTTGTATATTCCCCACATACATATGGTAGGGCTATTTATGTCTATTGTATTTATTTCCTTAAGCCCTTCGCTGTGATTACGTATTTTATTTTATTTTTATTTTCTTGTCATTTACCACCCTCAGAAGTGTTAATTCAACTTAGAAGAGATCTTTTAAAAAATTGGAGAGGTTAGATACAGCTTGCATTAACCTCTTCACTGCTGTAGATCTTCAGCTGAATAAAAATCATTTGGTGGTGGCCGGGCTTAACTGAACAGACGTCAGTGGCATGTAGGTTTACTTATTTACTACACTTTTTCGTTCATATTTATTGTTCCTTTGCACTAGAAACCAAAAATTTTATTCTTAGATGATTGTTGACGTGTATGGATGGAACAACAGCTGGGAGAGAAAAAAAAAAAAAAGCACAGAAACAAAGCAGCAGTCGAGATGGGAGGAGGTACAAAGTTCTATGCTCAGTTACCCATTACGAAACTCATACTGTATTCACAAAGCGTGTGTAGATGGTGCAATGTAATAACGGGTAAAGAATACTGAATCTCCTCCCATCCCAAATGCTTTCCTGTTTTTGTGCTTTTTTCATCTCTTGTTTCTTGCGCTTTTTCCACCTTTATATTTTTAACTTCAATTAAGAATAACATTTGTTTTCTTGATTATCTTTTCATGGAGACTTAATACTACATACACATTATGTACATAATGTATTGGCTTGTAACGATGATAATCGTTACCATGATTGTTGATGGAATATATACCGTATAAAATGCTTGCATGGAATGGAGGAACACGAATCCCTAGAGTTTTATATAATTATTCTGAGAAGAGGTTTGAGTGCCAGTGAATGTTTTCAGGCCATAAATCGTGTACTGTAGCAGGAATGCTGCTCCAAGTATGGAAAGAAACATCTCCAGCTGGACTTTGCTAGTGTCTTAGTGGGCGGGCCTCTTCATATTATACACATGACGTCATTTGAACCTGGACCATCCCGACATAGTAAGCACTACCGAGGATGCTGGTATACTTAATTCTTTACTTTCGATTCTACAGTTAGGGTCAATAATTGTTTAATACGTCAAGGGCTCAGAACTAATGAAGTAAATGACATATTTTTATCATATATAACCCTAATTAAAAGGACTGAGGAGAGAAAAAGACAGTACAAGTTAAAGTTTTATTCAGTCGCTCACTCTGGAACATGTGTACAACAATCAATAAGGCAGTCAGATTATATCGCTCCTCTTCCACTGATTTTCGTGTGTTGTGGGGTCGGCTCAGTCAGCGTTATCAGTGTCTATTCATTTATCCACTTCCTTCTTCCACTGCCACACCCACGCCCACATCAGGAGACTGAACCATCCTCGCGACACATCAGATACCGCGCTGTGTACAGACCACCTTACGTACTAAGTAGCGTTGGTGATGTGCAATAACACTAGCCACGTCCTTCCCAACCCCTTCAAACCGATGACACATTTTTCACGTAATTATCGCTGCTGCCACACAACGTTATTCCGCTTGAGTAAGTTTGTTTCTTTTCTTCTTCTTCTTTTTTTTTTAAATAACTGGAAGGGTTGGGTATGTAGCCTTTATTAACCCCCTTCACCATGAGAGGAACTGACCTACAGTATGTTTAATAAATGCATCCGGTCATCATCATCATCATCATCATCATAATCATCATCAGCAGCAGCAGCAGCATACCAAAGGACAGGGTGAGGTAAAGGTCTAGGGATCAAGGAAAAAAAAAAAAAAGACTAACAGAAAAAGGAACTAACTAAAAGTCTGTACACACAAATAGGCCACACTGTCATTCACTCAGCATATAAACCCCCGGAACCCTGAATCTAACCCACAGGCAGGCACTTCATTTCAAGGATGTATTTTTTCTTTTTTTTAACTTCAGAGGATTATACAGGATGATCCATACGTAACACTCCTCTTCTGCTCCACCGGGCGACTTCTTGTGTGCCTTTGGGATGTTTTTTGGGTACAGTCAGTGCTATCAAAGTCTAACCTACATCATTAATTCATTTACTCCCACTGGCACACACCAGCAGACTGAGCCGTACCCGTTACACAAAAGACACCACCAGGCGAGTTGCTAGTGGAGAGCTATTTACGAACCATCTTACATTCAAGTTAGATATTATTATTTTTTCCTTCAGGGATGGAAATAATACAGCTTTCGTTACCTACAACTGCTTGAGATCTTCCATGGGTGAATAAAATCGTTTGGCTGTGGACTGATCAAAATGGAAGATGAGTCGTTTGAGTGAGAAAGTTAAGGGATAGCTGAGCCTCATAAACCCACAAGCATACGGCCTGTGAGTGTGAAGGGAAGGAGGAGAGAAAGGGGTAAGAAAAGGGAGGGAAGATGCAGGAGAGAGAGAGAGAGAGAGTAGAAGGAGGGAGGGAGAAGAGAAAGGGGAAGAAGAGGACGAGAAGGAAGGAAAGTATAAATATGAGAGGGAAAGAAAGAGGAAGGGGAGGAGAAGAGAAAGGGGAAGAGGAGAAGGAGAAGAAGGGCTGAAAGGAAAGAGGGAGAGAGGGGTAGAAAAACAACAGTGAAAGGGAAGGTGGGTGAGAGCTGTGGTGGAAGTAAGTAGATGGGTGTGGTAGAGGTGACTACATGTAGTGGATGTGGTAGGGATGGGTGGGTGTTGATGTGGTAGGAGGTGGGTGAAGTGGAGGACGAGGGAGAGATTAGAAAAGGGGAGAAGAGGGGAAGAGGAGGAAGAAAAAGGAGACGATGAGAGGAGAGAGAGAAGAGATGCCTGTGAATGTTGGTGTGGATGTGGCCGTGGATGTAGAGAAGGAAAATGAGGAGAGGGGGGAGGGAGGGAGGAAAGAGGATAAAAATAAAGAGGGAAGGGGAATGGGAAATGCACATAAGTGTTGGTGTGGCTGTGGATATGGATGTGGCTGGTTGGTGGTAGTCTAATATTCCACATCATATCTTACATCCATCTGTGTCGTTATCTACTCCATTATCATCGACAAAAGAGGCTCTCCTTCACGGGCATCTCAGGTCTCTTGTCCCCCCCCCCTCTCTCTCTCTCTCACACACACACACACCCGGGGAGAGTCAGAAGTGTTATAATAATAAAATTTGTTGTTATAGTCATTTTACCATAACAACCTAAAATTTCCATCCCTCCATCTGGAATGTACAGTTATAACAGTACATGCCACGCAAAAGCAGTAATAAATCTCGCCAAACTTTTTTTTTTTTTTTTTTTTCAGAACCAAGCATCCAAACTATTATATAATGCAAATGGCAATAGAATATTTTGGTGAATCCTAAAGTTTGTCAGTAGTAGGACTAACTTTAGCAAATCGGCATCTATTTTCACACTACAATCTCCAGACAGAAATATTGTGAATGTCCTCAGGAAACAAGGTAACGTTTTTGCCAGTTCGTTTGCAGAAATTCTACTTAAGAGGAAATCAACCAGAAAATTCTTTGCCAGAACTAGACACTCCTGAAATAGCTCCACTATAGATATAGTCTGTTGCTCGTCTCAGACGTAAACCCGGTGGACTGAAGCTTCAGCCACCTTTCTGCAGTCCACCATTATATTGAGGTAAGGGAAGTAGAACAGGGGCATCTGCATAATCAGTCAATGGAGCCGCCTGGTTTTATCGAAACCATCACATAATGGCGTCCCTCGCCATCTGCATGTATTATACTAATCTGATGCAGTATAATCAATCTTATATAAATGCTAATATGGTTGTTTCTGAAGAGCGCTATTTGCATGCCAAGTCCTTCTTAGTAAGTTCCGAAGACACGCAACGAGTACGTGAGTAAAGTAATATTATTTCTCTCCCATTTCTACGAATAGGCATAGCAACGAAACTGCCATTACATTATCAAAGTGTTTAGCTGTACTAAACCCTGCAACCAGTACTGCAGAGGGAGGCCATCCTATGGCGGCATTGATTTGATCGGCCGGATGGAGTTGCCCGGTTATACATGTCTCTCAATGCCATCCTGATCCCCCGACAGGAGGAGGGAGGACTACCGAAGAGGAACATTTCTGGTCTGCCATTCACTGGGTTATCTTTCATATAAGCCTGCTGCTGATGGTGCTGATGGTGTTTTTTTTTTCCATCCATTTGAAAACATGTGAAAATCAACACCAGCCTTCATAATACAATTCATAATTTGGAACTGTAATGTGAAGTTTAACACCACCCTTCATAATGCAACCTGTTGGCCCCAAACACGCCAGTGACTGTGGATATCAATCTCCTGCTACATTTATTTCTTTACAGTGCTTACTGCTATTTATACTAGTACTACCACCACCACCGCCAGCACCACCACCACCACCACTGCTAGAATTATATCCGGCTAACATTTGACGTAATTTCTATTGTATCCCTGGTACTGTCAAACTATTAGTTGGAGGCAAGCCGCCTAGTAACAAAGCGGTTAATGAGGGATTTAGGTCTAACTGTCTATCTATATACCTATCTATCTACGTATGTGTCTATGTGGATGTATATCAGTCTATTTCCAGATGCCTTAATCTCGGTGAAGGTGACCATCAATAATTTTTTCCATGTCACCCTTCCTTCGTCATTAGGCCACCCTCTAGCTCTCACCACCCTCATGTACACACTTCTTCTCCAGTTCGAACAAAAATATCAACAAAACACAATAAAGTCGTCTGGAGGAAGCAAGAATAAAATGAAGGAAAGTCCACAAATGATGCTCCTTTTCCACTCCGCCGCTCGATTTGTGTGTGTGTGTGTGTGTGTGTGTGTTGCGGGTACGTCTCAAAGTTGGCATTTTCTACCCTGAATCATTAATTGATTTCCTACTTCCACTGCCACACTTACGCCCATAAAAGCAGACTGAACCATTCCCGCAGCACATGAAACCCCTGCGTTAATTTTCATAGTTCTTTCACCTTAACTTGATCCAGATTTTCGATCTTTTGCAACTCGTTTCACGTAGCTCAGTGGCAGAAACAGACAATTGGCTACAACGTTTCAATAGCTCGACGAGCGTCGTATTCTTGTGTTTATGCATTGTTGCAACTCAGCATTCAAGTCGGGAAATGGCAATTTTGGCCAAATTAGAGTAAAGAGTATAAGGATGAGCTACTTACGACTATCCTATATAGCAAACATCACCAAAGTAAAGCGCTTAAACTGTATTATAGAGTAAGAGTGTTACTTTTTTCTCTATCTTGACCTAAAATTGCTATCTCTTCACCATGAATGCTGAGTTGTAACAGTAAATTAGCACCAGAATTTGATGTTAGTCACGGAGATGTGCTGTGGAAAGGAGGTAAACATGTAATATTATTATTATTTTTTTCTACCACTGAGCAACGTGAAATAAACTCTAAAAGGACGAAAATCTGGTCCAAGTTACAGGAAAAAACAGTACAGCTCTTTACCTTCATAAGAAAAATATTGATCTGCCTTTCCAAGTGTATGAGGTTGGTGGCTGGTTCTCACACAACACATGCTTACCCGCCGTCACCAAGATATACTGTATATATATATATATATAAATATATATATATATATATATATATATATATATATATATATATATATATATAATTGTAATGGGGTCTATAGAAGTCGACGTTGCTGAGAGGCAAACCGAAAATCCTCTCTTTGGTTCAGTGCATGGCTCAGTGGTAACAAGCGCTCCTAGGAAGCACGAGGGCCTGAGGTTTAATCCCGGCCAGACCAGTGATTAATTTAAGTTTCATTCTGGTTCTTACACTGGTTGGCAGCTGTGTGGGATGTGAGGCGAGGCATGGAGGGCAATGATGTTGGTTAACTGGTAGCATCCTAGTCCATACATTCCGGAGATGAGCTGCTCCGTGTGGTCCGCAGTGTTCCCAATGATGTCTTTCGATGCTACGCTACCTTGGGTTCGAAACTGACCAAATTAATCACCAAGGGGAGAAAAGAGTGATGTAATGAGGTCCATAAAAGCCCACGTTGACGAAAGGCGAAGTGGGGATCCTCTCTTCGGCTCAGTGGTATGTGCGTCCATGTGAAGCGCAAGTGCCTGAGATCGATTCTGGGTCAGACTAGTGTTAAGTTTCATTGCGTTCATTACTATAATATATATATATATATATATATATATATATATATATATATATATATATATATATAGATAGATATATAGATAGATAGATAGATAGATAGATAAGATTTAAAGTAGGCTAGCTGGCATACAAGTTTTTCTTTAAAGATGAACAGAGGAAGTAAAAACAAATTAAATACAAAAATAATAAGTGATACACCATAAAATGCCAGGAGTAGTGACTGAGGGCAGCACGACACTTCCAGGAGGACCCTACAGAGGGGCAGACAGAGGGTGACAGGGACATAAGTCTGCCCGGGCCGCGTGCCCCTATTACCCAAAACTTGCCCGCTGCCACCATAGCAGGAAAAGGAGACTACCTTGTGGGCGAGCTGACCCTCAACAGGATCGGGGTGGAGCTATTCCTATAGTTCAAGGCAGCACCCCTGCGATGGCCCATAGCCGCGCCCTTTGTGAGACAGCATGTAGCCGCTCAAACCTTCTTCAGGAGACGGCCTGTAGCAGCTTGGAAAGTGCTCAAGAGACGGCCTGTAGCTGCTCAAACCTCCTTCAGGAGATGGCCTGTAGCCGCTCGGGAGGCAATCAGGAGACGGCCTGCAGCTGCTCCTGCCTTTGTCAGGAGACGGCCAGTAGCCACTCAGAAGGTGCCCTCGAGAGACCTGCAGCCGCTCAAACCTCCTTCAGGAGACAGCCGGTAGCCACTCAGGAAGCAATCAGGAGACAGCCTGTAGCTGCTCCTGCCTTCATCAGGAGACAGCGGGTAGCCGCTCAGAAGGTGCCCTTGAGATGGCCAATAGCTGCTCACTCCTCCATCAGGAGATGGTCGGTAGCCGCTCCCCTGCACGGGCCACGGCCAGTAGCCGGGCTTCAGCGACGGCTGGTAGCTGCACCCCTAAAAGGCCATAGGCAGTAGCCGGGCCCTACGGCAGGAGACCACCAGTAGCCACTCCTATCAGGTGCTGCCACACCCCCACAGTGACACAACCTTCAGGAGGAAGGTCCCAGCCCCAAGGACCTGTGGAGAGGGCCTGTGTTATCCCCAGGGTTGTTCTCCACCCAGCTGACTTCAGAGGGACCCTACCTGACGGACTCCGATGAAGGCCGACGCTGCAGCTCACCCCTGATGGCATCCCCAACAGCAGGAGACCTCAGCCGCCGGGCCCCCGAGGCCACCCCCAGGACCCTTGGTCGAGGCCTTTCTCTACCCCGACGCAGAAGACTCTTGTCCTCCGTCAGGGGCCTAAGTGAGCGCTTCAGGAGGCTTTTCGGCCCCCTGAAGGCCATACTCCAGCTCCCAGCCCCGACAGTGCAGGACCCTTTGCCGCCCATAGCCCCGGATGAGAGAGGACGCCCCTACGAGTGATCCCGTGGCCGTTGGATATAGAGGCCACAGGCGGGACTCAGCCCCATCAGGAGTCGGGCTGTGAGTTCTCCCGCTGCCCCCCCCAACCACACTGCCCCCCTCAACCACGCTGCCACCCCATCGACAGTGAGTGACAGTGTAAGAGTGACCTAAATATTGGGAAGTGTATTATCCGAGGGAATCTAAGTCCAAGATACATTAATGTGTGATAGTCACGATTTGGGCAGATAGTGAAATAGCAAGAGAAAGAAGGAAGACCCAAACAGAGTGCGGTGATTTCAGTGAACATTAGACTCAGCCTTCATAGTGTGATTCCTCTGCACTAGGAGACCTGTGAATAAGTTGTCCATCCTAAGCACAGTGTATATTTCCCTCAAAGTGACCATGACCTATTCCCTTGCCCAAAAGACCTTAAATACTGTTCGTTGTGCTATTCACCTATTGCCCTGAACTATTGTCCAAATAGTATCCTGCATGATACTACTGCCCATGATCCTTGCATATGTCTTATAATTGCCCAGATTCCTGTTGTTGTGACATCTACTCGTTCCACATTTAGAATCTGTCAATACCCGTGTAAGGTTGTTGCCTTGAGTTTATATGTCCTGACTCTCTCTAATTTGTCTAAGCTCCAGTCTAGGAAGAGAACCCAGCTGCACACTAGGCGTTCAAGAGACGGGAAGCCAACCCTAAAACACCTAGCATAACACTGGTGGACAGCGGTGGTTCTTGACCCGGGCATAAAAGAAAGGCATTCAGGAAATACCCGCAAAATGGCAACCAAACCTCACGTGCAATTTCCTAAATTTGACCCAGAACAGTACAATGTTCACTTATATATGGCGATTATTAAGCCATTGCTAGATATCGGGTTTGAGGACGGCAAACAAAAAATAGCAGTAGCATTCCCACTACTGGGTAAAGTGGCAGCAAATATCGCGCCAAAAATCGTCCCGGGGCTCACATGGCAAAACTTCACGAAGCTCGTGATCCAAGCTATCACACCCTCACTAGGAAAAGTGGCAGCACTATCCTAGTTGGATAGGCTGACATATGATGGCAATTTGGATGATATCTTGATCCAGGCCAGACACCTGGTTACCGCCGCCTACCCGGAGGCGGATGACGAAACCCGGGAGCAACACACCTTCAACACCCTCCTTAGAGTCCTCCCCAGCATGGTCAAGGAGCACTTCACGATCCACGACCCGATGGGAGACCTGGACAGGGACATCCAATTCATACGACGCCTTCTGACCTCCTGCCCTACCCCTCAAGAAATCAGCGTGGTGAATAAGTTCCCCACCAACAAACCAGCAATACCAGTCAAGCCACGTCCTCCTATGCTGCACACCAGCCCCACCCCGACTCCCAGCTTGCCCAGGGCGCACCCCACCCGCAGATGCCCCAGCCATAAGGAAAACCCTAACCTCATCCTGATTTATCCCTGGGAGTTCTCCGCGTGAGCTCCAGGTGCCCACTCCATGACATCAAGGACCAACTAAAGACTGCTAGACGCAAGCCAACCACTCCAGGCCGACATAAAGTCTCCTCCTTGGAGAACGAGGAGCCAGCAGACGAACTCGCACCCGTGGAGGAAGCCGAACCTGAGGAGACGGAACAAGAGGAAGAAGAAGGCGGTCCATGACACTTGGATTTTTAGGACCCCCACTTCTCCCCACAGTGGCGGGGGCCACTTCCCCCAAATACTGCCCCCCAGTTTGCAACAAGATGAGGCTGAATGGGGTGAAAGCCAGACTTCTGGTCGACACAGGAGAGGCCAGATCCTGCCTGTAGTCATTTTTATTCCCATCACAAGTCGACCTTTGGTCCACTTTTCCTGACGTCAACTCATCTTATGGATGCAGGGGATGGCCCCCTGCCTATCCATGTGGAAACTCGGGCCCCTCGTGTTGACACCCACCAACCAGCATCGACACAACATAAATTCATCATATTTGACTCCACCTGCCACAACTATGATGGATACCTGGGACTGGACCTGTTACAGAAATCAAAAGCCACCATCAGCTGCCATAACATACAGCTCCAGTCCCGGAAGTCCCCTGACTCCCCCCCTTCCCAGCAGTGTGCATTTGCACGCCCCGCCCCCAACCCTCCCCGGCCCCGCCCCCCCTTCTCTCTCTCTCTCTCTCCCCCTCCCCTCCAACGTTCCCCACTACCACCTCCTCCACAGTAACGACTCCCCCCCACCACGAGACCTGGTTGCCCCTGAACAGGCCCATGGGTAAATCCAGGGCTGGCCCTAGGGCAATACGAGCAATGCAACTGCATTGGGCCCCACTCCTCTAGGGGCTCCGCACTCCTCCCCCCCAAAAAGAAAGAAAAAAACCTTTAGGCCTTTAGGGGTCCCACGCCTCATGAGCGGGCCCCTGATAGAGCATAATGTGGCGCAACGCACTTGACAAGTCTGCAGCTGAGTGGGCCTTTGCTTTAGCATTATGTAGCAAGCACCAGCCACGTGCCTCTCTCATAGTGCTCATTTAGGGCCCCGCTCTGCCCGAGGTTAGATATGTGACTGTTATGCTAGGTGTTTTTAGTCCTACCTCTCGTCCTAAAAATGCCCGGGACTGAGCGGGGTCCTCCTTCTTGACCGGAAGTAAAGCACTCACAAAGGAACAGGGCATTAAAACATCATTGTCTTAATTTGAACTCCTTACAATACAAGAACAAAGATATACTGAATATGGAATGGACAAGGTGACAGAGTTGTTATTATTGGTATAATGTGTCCACAAGCACGTAATGATGTCGGCGGCAAAATACAACTTCCTTAATGTACATAGATATGACAGGTCACTAGGGCACAATGTAGGTGTTAGAGGTAAGGCACAATTTTCATTTAGTACACTTGTCAGGATACACTACATATAGATGAAGTAAAGTGCCAGGTTAATCAGTATTACTATACATACCACATGGGTGCAATGTTTGTACCCCGAGTCGCGGCAAGCGAGAATGTCACTTAGCCGCGGCGACACTGTTTGTTGGTTCTGTCTTTATTGACTGGTCTTAGGTAGTCTCGGGCCGCCACTGATACATTTCCCTGGTTCCGTAGGGCTTGGGGGTAGACACAGTACCTTGGGTCAATAAGGATGGGAATCTGGGTATATCACATTCGTCTCGTTATTCGTATCCACTGACTATTGGTTTCTGTCTTTATGCTCATATTCCTGACTGTCACTTTCTAGTATATTGTTCCTGCTTTATTGGTCACATTCACTACTGTCACCTTTACTAAGTCTCTGACATGAATCGAGAGGTGGAAGATGTCGTCACTGGACTGCTTATCCCTGGAGTTAGCAGAGGTGGCACCCAGGCGTGGGAAGGGGCCCCTCGGGAGAGCTCTCCTGTAGGAGGCAAGGAACAGCTCTCGGGGGCGTCACTGCCCGGGCATGTTTCGTAGCTGGGGTGCAGGGAGACCCTTCCATCTGGGGGCCTCGACCTGATAGGTGGCCCTCAGGACTGGGGCCAAACAGCTTCAGGAGTCGGGCCTGCCGTCTCTTACTCCGGGTGGAGGGCCGACAGGGAGTGGGGCCTGGGTGGTCCCGCCTTGGGATCTGCAGCCTGCCCCTGGGAGGCTTGGTGCTGCTGTCGCCTACAGAGTGGGGTGCCATCAGGAGCGGACTGCGGCACCTCTTCTGCAGGGTGTCTGTCAGGGGCCGGCGTCGTCCAGGGATGGGCTGCAGAGCAGGAACAGGACCTCGCCACCACTCCTGGAACGGCAGCACCTCTGGGGAACCACACCTGGAGGGTGAGAGAAAAGGGCATCCCACGCAGCTGAGAGGTAGTGAGCCGGCCGCGCAAGGGGCCTTCCCCTCCGGGAGAACCCTCGAGACTGCAGACAAAGGGTGTACAGTGGCCGTCCCTTCCCCAGCACGTACGGCGGCCGTTGTTGCGGTTCCACAGTCTCTAAGGGCAGCAGAAGGACGTACAGTGGCCGTTCTTTCCCCGGTACGTACGGTGGCTTTTACCGTGGAGCTGCTCCCAAAGGAGGAAGAGGCAGATGAGAGACATACTGTGGCCATTCCCTCCGCGACACATACGGTGGCCATTGTCGTGGCTCTGCCTGCCCAACAGGAAGTAGCTGAGGGACGTACGGTGGCCGCTCCCTACCCGGTATGTATGGTGTCTGTTACCACGGAGCTACTCCCGTAGGAGGAGGAGGAGATGGAGGAGGGACATATGGTGGCCATTCCTTCCCCGACACGTACGGTGGCCGTTGTCGCGGTGCCACTCCTCCTGCCTTTGCCTGTCGGTGTGTGCTTAATAGCTAGGGCACCGAGGCGGTCTCCAGATGTGGCTGTAGCTGAGGGGCGTACGGTGAACGCTCCCTCCCCGGTACGTACGGTGGCCGTTACCATGGAGCTACAGGGGGAAGCAACTGAGGGGTGTACGGTGCCCGTTCCCTCCCCAGTATGTACGGTGGCCTTTACCGCGGTGTTGCTTGGGACTATCTGGAGCAGTCCCACCCTGATCCTGGTGAGGACTGCTCCGTCCGTGAGGTCGTGTCTCATTCCTGCAATGTCGCAGTTGGGTAGGTTGAGGGGAAGAGGTACTCAAGGTAGGTGCACCCCGGTGCCCGTCTTGCTCTGGGTCAGTCCCGCACACCTGGCCCGCCATAGTGTCCTCCTGGGGTGGAGGTAGGGCTGCGACTCCGTAGTGGGGTGGGGGTGGTGGGGTGGGGGGTCCGGCGGTGGAGGCACGTATTTTACCATCGTCTGCGGTCAAAAAGTCACGGCTCCGTGACTGTAGGTGGTAGGTGCTGGTGGTGGATGTCTTGTGGGCTGGTGTGATGTGTTGGAGGAGGGTGGTCCAGTGGTGTGTTGCGTGGTTGGGTTCTTGGTGTGGGTTGAGGGTGAGGTGAAGTGTAGAAGGCTTTGTGGTGTGGCAGAGGTTGCAGAGGAGCTGGTGCGTCCCTCATACTCTGAGGGCTGGACGGTGTGGGGGACGCCAAACTATCCTGTGGATCCTCATCTCTGGTGGTGGTGCTTGGTGCAGGGGCAATGGCTGTATGCTGGCTAGGGGTGAGGTCCTGGGCTTTTTATGGGGGAGGTCTGGGTGGGAGGGTCATCTCCCCCTAGGGAATTGGGTATGGGGAAATTTCCACTGTGCTTGATGTAGGGTGAGCGTGATGGGGGTGGTGTTGGGGGTATGCGTGGTGTGTGTGGGTGATGGTGGGGAAGTAAGGGAGGTAGGAGTGGGTGTAGGAGCGTATCTAGTCGGTGGGCGTGAGAGGCATCTGGATCTTGTGGTAGTGATAGTAAGGGTTGGTGTTGCGGGTGAAGCTGTGGAGGCACGTGGTGGTGTGGGCGTCCTGTTGTGGCTGTGGGCAGTTGTTGGTGGTGTGGGGTGGCGTGTGTAGTGGGCATGGTCGGTGGGTAAAGAGCAGACAGGGGTGGAGGAATGAGTGGCGTGGGTGGCGGGTGGAGTTGGTGCACGTGGGGAGTTAGCGGGTGAGGTGGTGCGTGGGGTGGTGCGTGGGGGTGTGTGGGTGGGGTGTGGGGGGTGTCATGACGGTACAGTGGGGGTGGATGTTTCCACGGTGGTGAAGGAGGGAGTTGTCGCGGAGTGGTGTGGTGCGGATTTGGTGGTGGGGGTAAGGGGTGGTGATTGAGAGTGGTGGGTTGGAGGAGGTGGGGTGGGCGTTAGAGATGCATGCGGAGGTGAGGTTGGTGAGAGATCAGAGTTGGAAGAAGGTGGTGGTGGGTCAGGTGAGGGTGTCGTAGGAGGAGGTGTGATGGTAGGTGAGTTAGAAGGGGGGGGTGAGAAGGAGTAGGCATATGAATCAGTGGGGTGATTCTCGGAAGGAGTTGAGGTGAGTGGTGCGCGGCAGGAGGTGTGTGGTGCGTTGTTGAGTGGAGGGTTATGTTGGTGGGTTGGAAGGGGCGTACTTGTCGGTTGCGGTACATGCGTGTCTGTCCCTGCTGTTGGATAATGACTTGGTAAGGGTTGGGGACTTTGATGATGATGAAGGGGCCTTTGAATCGGGGAGAGGTTTTGCTGGGAGTGGGTAGGCGTGCCACTACAACAGAATTTCCCGGTTTGTAGGGGTTGGAGGGGATCATGTCGGGCTGTAGGTCTTGTTGCGACTGAAGGCGGTGTAGGCGCCTTTTGAGGTGGTGTAGGGGGTCAGTGGTGGAGGGTGGGGGAGGGGGTTGGAGGTGTTGGCGGAGGGGCAGCTGGAGCGGGGCTTCCCCGAAGACTTGCTCGTGAGGGGTTATTCCATCGTCTCTGGAGCATGTGTTGAGGCCCCACTGCACAATTTTGACATGGGCTGGACAGTTGTCATTGCCTGTTTGAACAGTTCGGGTTCATACCTGGTTAAGGAGGGATCGATGGCTTCTCTCGCAGACACTTTTTCCCTGTGGCCAGTATGGAGAGGAATGTGAAATATAGTAACCGAATAGTGTTGTGAGTTCTTCCCAGACCTTGCCCGTGAAGTCAGGGGCATTATCTGAATGTAGGGCCTGGGGGATACCAAAGTAGGGGAAGATGTGGCGGACTAAGGCATCTGCAACTGTCATGGCGTTATGGTCTTTAGTGGGGCAGGCGATGATGAATTTGGAGTATACATCAACGAAGGTGATGATGTATTTATAACACGCTTTAGGTGCGTGGGGTCCTACCACATCAACCGAAAGTAGTTGCCATGGTTTTTGTGCGGAGATCTTCCCAGCTGGTCCAGCTGTGCGCGTGATGTCTTTACCCTAGGAACAGGCTCGGCACGTTTGGGTGATGTTTTTGGCAACGTTGGAGGGTTTTGGTGTCCAATATATGTCACTGAAGACTTGCGGTAACTTCTTTGTGCCGAGGTGGATGCCATTGTCAGCATGAAGGTGGAGCATGGCGTCTTGTGCAGTGCTGGGATCGAGGACAATATGGCCGTCTGGGTTGAATAGATGGTCGCCATGTTGGTGTAGTTTGGCAAAGGTGCGTGGCGGGATCCAGGTAGGGCATTGTTTGTCGTGCCACATTTGTAAGAGGTCTGGTTCGGTGCGAATTGCGTTGATGGGGAGGCAGGAAAGGGCATCAGTGTTAGTGTGTAATTTCCTGGGTCGATAAGATATTTCAAAATCTAATTCTTCCAGTGCCTCTCGCCATCGAATCAGTTGGGTGCTGGTGGTATTGGACTGCCGTAGCCAATGGAGCGATTGATGGTCCGTAATGATGACTACATGGGTGCCTGAAATGTAGGAGCAGAAGTAATCCAAGGCCCAGATAATTCCCAGGCACTCACGCTTGGTGGCGGCGTAATTCCTTTCCGCTTGATTGAGGGTGTGGCTGGCGCAGGCGATAATATGTTCCCATCTGTCCTGCACCTGGGCGAGTACAGTCCCTATGCAATGATGGAGACGTCGGTGTAAAGACAAAAAGGGAGGTTGTAGTCCAGGAAAGCTACAATGGGGGCTGAGATGAGTTTGTTCTTGAGGGTGTTGAATGCCACTATTCTGGTATCTGTCCACACAAAAGGTTCGCCTTTCTTTGTCAGATCGTGTAATGGTTTGGCGATGTCGGCAAAGCCTTTGACGAAACGCCGGTAGTATGAGTTAAGTCCAAGGAAGGCGCCCGTTTCGTGGACGTCCTTAGGTAGGGAGAGGTCGACGATGGCGTGCAATTTGTTGGGATCGGCAAAAAGATGCCCTCGGCTCCAATCACGTGTCCCTGGAAGGAGATGGATCTTTCTGCTAGGACGCATTTGAGGGTTTTAGTTTAAGTCCGGCCTGGCATATTCATATGAAGACTTGTTTGAGGTGGTGCAGGTGGTTGGCCCAGGTACGGCTGAGTATGATTACGTCATCTAGATACGCCACACAGATCTCCCAGATCAGGCCACTTAGGACCGACTCCATGAGGCGGGAGAATGTGGCCTGGGCATTGCATAGTTCGAAGGGGAGGACGTTAAATTCATAATGCTTGCCATTGGAGGTGGAGAAGACAGTTTTTTGTTTGACCTCTGGGTGGCCGGGGACCTGCCAGTACCCCGATTGCAGGTCGAGGGTGGAAAACCATGACGAGCTGTGTAGTGAGTTGAGGGAATCTTTAATTCTGGGTAGGGGAGTGACGTCCTTGGTGGTGACATCATTTAGTTTATGGTAGTCAACACAGAACCGCATGGTGCCATCCTTTTTTCTAACCAGTACGATGTGGGAGGACCAGGGGCTGGTGGAGTTGGAAATAACGCCGGCACTGATTATGTCCTGGACCTGCCAGTCTTCCTCTGCCTGTTGTTTAGGGTTCTTGCATCATGATGGTTGGCGGATGGGTGGTCCCGTGGTGTGAATTTCGTGGTTGAGGTAGGTGATGTGCCCAATGTCTGCTGGGCAGGATCAGAAGAGGTCTTGGAAGTCCAGGAACAGTTGTCGGAGGCTGTTAGTTTGGGAGGTGGAGATGTGAGAAGGTAGAGTAGGCAGAGTGGGGTGGGAGGGTGGTGGTGTTTTACAAGGTTTGGCCTCCTCCATGTCGCCTATTATTAACCCTCGCGGAAGGGTAAGTGGTGTGGCGGCGAGGTTGGCGATTCACACCGCGGACATGGGGAGGAAGGAACGTGGGAGACACTATCCACGACAAAAGGGGCCCGGGTGGTAGGGTGGGAGAAAAGAGTACGGAGGTACCGGAGGGTCTGTTTAGTTGTAACTAAGCCTCATGGTGGGGTGGAATGGTAATAGTGGAGGCAATGATGGCAGGAAAACTTGGAGGGGGAGGTAAAAGAGGGGAGGCAGAGGATGAGGGGTGGGGGTGAGAAGGTGAGGTGTTGGGTGATGGGAAGGGTGTGATTGGTGGTGTGATGCATGTGCAGAAAGGTTGAGGGTGGTGAGGGGCGGGTGGTGTATGAGGTGAGGGTGTGCACACACTGCGTGAGTGGTTAGGGGGGGTTGGGGGACTGGACGGAAGTGAAAGCAGTGCTTGTAGCAGTCAATGTTTGTGTGCAGCTTTTGCAGGAGGTCTAGCCCCAGGTAGCCGTCATATGCACGGCAGATGGAATCGAAGACGATGAAGGGATGTCTTGTGGTGACTTGCTGGTGGTTTTCAGTCCACAGGTCCCGGGTTTCTCCACGGATAGGCAGGGGGCCCTCCCCCATGTCTACGAGGTTGGCTGAGGTGGAGAGAAGGGGGCCGAAGGCGGAGCTGTGGCGGGAGTAAAAATGCGAGTAGAGGCGGGATCTGGCTGCTCCTGTGTCCACCAGTAGCCTTGCCTTGACCCCGTTCAGCCTTATTTTATCGTAGACTGGGGGTCTGTATTTATGTGAAGTGGCCCTCTCCACCGTGGGGAGGTGTGGGGCCGGACCTAAAAAATCCATTTGCTGTACGGTGCTTTCCTTGTCGGGTTCCTCGTCCCCTTGGTCTGTGTACATTATGGGTGGAGCATCGTCTTGTGGAACATCGTCTTCCAGGGATGACACCTTGCAGCACCCTTGTGTGGCCACCCTACGTCGATTGGCTTTCAGCTGCTCGTGGATGTCGTGTAGCAGGCAACTATGACTGCAGGCGTAAATTCCCAGGGGTTAATGAAAATCAAATTGAAGGTTTCCCTGGGGTTAGGGCGTTTCTTCTGGGGGTGAGCCCTGGGTACAGCAGGTGACAGCTCCGCAGTAGGCTGTGAGGGGGGCGGCCGTGGCTTGGGTGGCGCCGCCTTGGTTGTGGGGAATTTACTTACAGCATGGATAGGCTGGGTTGTGGGGCAGGCGGCGAGGAGGCGTTGTACTAGTTGCAGGTCACGGTCCATGTCTCCCAAGGGATCATATATAGTAATATGTTCCCTGACTGTGCTCGGGAGGATTCTCAGCAGGGTGTTGAAGGTATGTTGGTCCTGAATGGCTGTGGTTGCTTTGGGATAGGTGGCAGTGACGAGTCTCCGTGCCTAGACGAAAGCATCGTCCAGGCTGCCATCGTATGTTAGGGCGTCGAGTTGCGAAAGGGCGATAACTCTGCCCAGTGAAGGTGTGACAGTCTGTTTCACAATACGTGTGAACTGGTCCCATGTCAATTCGGGGACGATTTTTGTGGCTATAGTTGCTACAATTTTGCCCAGGTTTGGTAGTGTGACGGCAATTTTCTCTCTGTCGCTGTCAAACCCAATGTCTAATAAGGGTATCCAAGTAAACATCAATGTCGTATTGTTCAGGGTTGAACCTTGGCAATTGGATGTGAGGTTCGGCTGCCATTGTGCAATATCTCCCTTTTTGTTCCTCCATGCTCTAATTGGATCCAGAACCACTGCTTGCCACCAGTGTTATGCTGAGTGTTTTTAGTCCGACCTCACTTCCTAAAAACGCCCGCGACTGAGTGGGGTCCTCTTTCTAGACCGGAAATAAAGCACTCACAAAGGAACCGGGGAATAAAAACTAGGCAGTATACCTTAATACATCTATTGTCTTAATTCGAACTCCTTACAATACAAGAACAAAGATATACTGAATATGGAATGGACATGGTGACAGAGTTGTTATTATTGGTAGAATGTGTCCACAAGCACAGTAATGATGTCGGTGGCAAAATACAACTTCCTTAATGTACATAGATATGACAGGTCACTAGGGCACAATGTAGGTGTTAGAGGTAAGGCACAATTTTCATTTAGTACAGTCATCAGGATACACTATATATATGGATGAAGTGAAGTGCCAGGTTAATCAGTATTACTACACATACCACATGGGCGCAATGTTTGTACCCGAGTCGCGGCACGCAGGAATGTCACTTAGCCGCGGCGACACTGTTTGCTGGTTCTGCCTTTACTGACTGGTCTTAGGTAGCCTTGGGCCGCCACTGATACATTTCCCTGGTTCCGTAGGGCTTGGGTGTAGACACAGTACCTTGGGTCAATAAGGATGGGAATCTGGGTATATCACAGTCGTCTCACTATTCGTATTTACTGACCATTGGTTTCTGTCTTTATGTTCATATTCCTGACTGTCACTTTCTAGTATATTGTTCCTGCTTTATTGGTCACATTCACTACTGTCACCTTTATTAAATCTCTGACACGACTCGAGAGGTGGAAGATGTCGTCACTGGACTGCTTATCCCCGGAGTTAGCAGAGGTGGCACCCAGGCGTGGGAAGGGGCCCCTCGGGAGAGCTCTCCTGTAGGAGGCAAGGAACAGCTCTCAAAGGTGTCACTGCCTGGGCATGTTTCGTAGCTGGGGTGCAGGGAGGCCCTTCCGTCTGGGGGCCTCGACCTGATAGGTGGCCCTCGGGACTGGGGCCAAACAGCTTCAAGAGTCGGGCCTGCCGCCTCTTGCTCCGGGTGGAGAGCCAACAGAGAGCTGGTCCGGGGCGGTCCTGCCTTGGGATCCGCAGGCTGCCCCTGGGTGGCTTGGTGCTGTGGTCGCTTACAGAGTGGGGCGCCGTCAGGAGAGGACTGCAGCACCTCTTCTGCAGGGCGTCCGTCAGGGGTCGGCGTCATCCAGCGACTTGCTGCAGGGCAGGAACAGAACCTCGCCACCACTCCTGGAATGGCAGCACCTCCGGGGAACCAAACCTGGAGGGTGAGAGAAAAGGGCGTCCCATGCAGCCGAGAGGTAGTGAGCCGGCCGCGCAAGGGGCCTTCCCCTCCAGGAGAACCCTCGAGACTGCAGACTAAGGGTGTACAGTGGCCACCCCTTCCCCAGCACGTATGGTGGCTGTTGTTGCGGTTCCACAGTCTCTAAGGGCAGCAGCAGAAGGATGTATAGTGGCTGTTCCTTCCCTGGTACGTATGGTGGCCGTCACCGCAGAGCTGCTCCCAAAGGAGGAAGAGGCAGATGAGTGACGTACGGTGGCCATTCCCTCCCCGACACGTACTGTGGCTGTTGTCGCGGCTCTGCCTGCCCAACAGGAAGTAGCTGAGAGGCATACGGTGGCTGTTACCGCGGAGCTACAGGGGGAAGCAACTGAGGGGCGTACGGTGGCCGCTCTCTCCCCGGTACATATGGTGGCCTTTACCGCAGTATTGCTTGGGACTGTATCTGGAGCAGTCCCACCCCGATCCTGGTGAAGGCTGCTCAGTCCGTGAGGTCGTGTCTCATTCCTGCGACGTCGCAGTTGGGAAGGTTGAGGGGAAGAGGGACACAAGGTAGGGGCGCCCCGGCGCCCGTCTTGCTCTGGGCCAGTCCCGCACTCACCTGGCCAGCCGTGGTGTCCTCCCGGGGTGGGGGTAGGGCTGCGGCTCCGTAGTGGGGTGGGGGGTGGCGGGGTGGGGGGGCCGGCGGTGGAGGCGCGTATTTTAGTGACCTCTGCAGATTTATCGCATTCTTCCTCATGTTTATCTCTTCAACACGTTTTCGAGCTGTGTGTGGTTTTTCTTGGCTTGACTGATTGTCTTGGTAGTGTTGTTTATCAGAGGTCTAATCTGTGAAATTTGTGTTGCATGCATTTTCCTGAATTAAAGAGTGCTAACTGCTTGAGTCCTTGAGCCAAGTGATTTCAGCTGTTGTCCTAGGTTTCATAGTTTTCTTGTGAGATCCTGATCGGGCTTATGAAAAGATTCTGTCAAATATAGTCTGTAAATTTCTATTGGAAATATTTGCCTTAAGTGATTAAATGAATTTCTACTGGGATTATAAGCATCAGTTTGCAGTTATATGAGCTGACTGTGGGTATTGTGACTTCCAAGATTAGAAGTTTAGGACCCAGGCCTTTCTGTATTTTTGCTGATATCTATGTCTTTGGATCCATTTGATAACAGCAATGTTTAGCAGTTCTTTTCTCTGACTGTAGCGCACCAGTTGTTAGTGGTTTTGGTTAAGAAATTCCCCAGCTGAAATTCGTTTCATCTTTTGCTAACAGCAGGAGCTGAACTGCACTTAATTTAACACTTGTCAAGAGAATCTTTTTGAAAAATTTCAATATTGTTTAAAGAACCTTAGCCCTCCCCCCTTGCAAAGAGATGACGAAAAGAAAGTGTGACATTGACAGAATCTACCTGAGTGGCAGTGAAAAGAGGAAGATAAAGGCAGCAAAAGAAAATAAAGTCAAACGTCTCAGTGGAGCAATGGAGAAATTTATCATTGAAAAGAATGACACTGAGACCGAAGAGTCAGATTGTGAGTCAGTCAGTTCCATGGAGGTCCAAGATCTGCCCAATCTTCCTGCAGCTCCTTCGATGCAAACAGCTGAACAAGCTACATCATCATCTAGCTTGCCTCAGCAGCGTACATCAGAAATCAAGAGGAAAGACAGCAGCCTTGATGTTAGCTTTATTGAAAATTATGAGGATCCTGCCTCTTGGCCAAAAATTCTTTCCACAGCTCAGCGAGATTTTCTGGTAACAAAGGGTCCACATGAGTTAGATCTAAACCATGAATTCCCCAAAGATGCAGCAGGCAGGAAATTTTCAAATTCCTACCTACAGCGCAAATTATCAAATGGGGAGGTGATGCAAAGAAAATGGCTGGTGTATTCAGTTAGAAAAAATCAGATATTTTTTTGTTGTAAGCTTTTTTCCAGTGTTAATGCCGCGCTCTCCAATGCTAGTGTGCGTTTAGTTGAGCATGAAAAGTCCAGTGGTCACTTGCAGGCAAGTGTTTAATGGTTTGAGGCTGAACAAAGACTAAAGAAGTGTTGCTCTTTGGATTCAATGCATCAGCAGCGAATCAATCATGAAAAGCTACGGTGGCAAAATGTTTTTCAGCTCCTCCTTGCTATTGTTTAGTTTCTCTAAGAACATAACATGGCTTTCCGAGGATCTGTTGATAATCTCTTTGAACCTAAAAATGGTAATTTTCTTGGCCTAGTCCAACTGATTGTCAAGTTTGATCCTGTCATGCAAGAACACCTGCGATGAATCAAGGATGAAGAGATCCATGACCATTACCTTGGCAAGTGTATCCAGAATGAGCTGATTCAGCTGATGGGTAACAAAGTCCAGAAGACCATTATTGACCGTATAAAAGCTTCAAAATACTTTGCTGTTATAATTGATTGTACTCCAGATGTTAGTTATAAAGAGCAGTTGTCTCTGACAATTAGATATGTATCTGCAGGCTCTACTGTTCCTGTTGGAATATATGAGCATTTTATTGAATTCATTGAGGTGCAGGAAAGTACAGGAAAGAGTCTCCTGGATGTTCTTCTTGACAAGTTAGTGACACTGGGTTTAATTTACAAGATATCAGGGCGAAGGCTATGATAACGGTGCCAACATGAGAGGCAATAAGTCTGGTGTTCAGACTCGTCTTTTGGAAATGAACCCAAGAGCTTTCTTTTCACCCTGTGCATGCCACAGTTACAGTTTGTTACTGGAGGATATTGCCAAGACGTGTCCAGAGGGAATGACCTTCTTTGCTATCCTTCAAAGGCTGTATGTCTTGTTATCTGCGTCAACTCAAAGATGGGCAATTTTCACAAGACATGTTAAGGACTTGACTGTGAAACCTCTCAGTGAAACCCGATGGGAATGTCGTACTGACAGTGTCAAAGCTGTGAGGTACCAAATTGTTCAGTTTTACGATGCCTTAGTGGATATTGCTGAGGAAACAAATGACCCCAAAGCTCGCAGTGAGGCTATGCCACTATGCAGTGATCTTCTTAATTTCAAGTTCATTGTTTCCATAGTATTTTGGTATGGTATCCTCTTTCAGGTCAATCAGGTCAGTAAACAGCTACAAGGTGAGGCAGCTGAACTTTCTGTTGCAGTCAAAAGCATGGAGAGAACTATTGCATGGCTGCAAAAATACAGAACTGATGGATTTGACAATGCTTTTGCAGATGCAAAGGAGATAACCAATGATATGGGCATTGAACTTGTCTTAAAAGAGAACAGAATTAGTAGAAAGAAACGAACATTTCAATATGAAGCTCAAGATGAGCCAGTTCAAAGTCCACGAGAAAGTTTCAGAATTGGATGTTTCAGTCTCATCATTGATAGAGGAATTTCATCCATGGAACAAAGATTCCAGCAATTGAAGTCACATGATGCTTTGTTTGGTTTCTTATTTTCTTTCCACAACCATACCAAAGCAGAAATGAGAGTGCATGCAGCCAACTTGGAGAAAAGTCTCACCGTAAATGGCACCTCAGATATCGACGGTTACATGTTAGCAGAAGAAATGGGTGCTCTAAAGTCTGTTATTCCAGAGGAGATCGCTTCCCAGCCCTCCGAAATCTTAAGCTTCCTTTCTAAAAGGAACAGCTATGTAGATTTCCCAAATTTTTGGATTGCCCTGAGGATATTGCTGACTATTCCCGTTACTGTGGCATCAGGTGAAAGAAGTTTTTCCAAGCTGAAGCTTAATTAAGACATGTCTGAGGTCATCAATGACACAAGATCGTCTAAATGGCCTAGCCATACTTTCAATTGAAAATGAAGTCTCATCTCAGCTAGACTACAATGAAATAATCAGAGACTTTGCAGGCATTAAGTCCCGCAAGATAATTCTTTAAGGTTCAGTTCCATTACAAGAGTTAAAACTGCACTGGAGCAGTGAATGATGTCAAACCGCACAATGAATCTCTTAATCTCAAGGATGAAGGCAAAAAAGATGAGTATGATCCAGAACATGCTCACTGTCTGTTTATCATTGTAGTGGCTGTATATATCTATTGTACCCATCTTGCAAATTATATTGTATCTTGTATCTTATTGTATATATCTATGATATGGTAGTTTAGGAATCTTTGTTTTACACTTCTAATTCATAACGAATCATTTTCATTAATATCTGAGTCCATGCATTAAGCATAACTATAAAATTGTTATTTTGGGGGGCTTTGGGTTTGACATTCAAAATCAGAGGGGCCCCGCCCCTACTCCTTGCACTGGGCCCCGCACTTGCTTGGGCCGGCCCTGGATACGTCTGTCCTGTTCTCCTCCCACCTGCCAACCGGTACCCTCTCGGCCTGCCTTTTGCCCCCGACTTTTCTCCCCCTCACATCACGGCAGTCCGAATTGCTAACCTCGCCCCCTCCCCCCTAACACTACCTAAAGGGCTCGTAATAGGAGAGATGGAAGAAGCCGAGCCTTGATCCCCTTCCCCCCCAGCTCCTTCCCCCTCCCCGACCATCTCTCCCCCCACCAATCAGACACCCTCCGCCGCCTTCTCCTGGATTTCCAGGACCTGTTTGCGACTGGACCCGCCGACATTCGACATACCACCTTCCTCACTCACGAGATCCACACGACAGGTCCGCCGATCCGCCAACCATCCCGGCAGAAGAATCCCAAGCAATGGGAGGAAGAGACTGTCAGGTTCAGGAAATGATCGAGGCCGGAGTCGTTTCCCCTTCCACCAGTCCCTGGTCCTCCCCCGTCGTGCTCGTGAAGAAGAAGGATGGCACCATGAGGTTATGCGTTGATTATCGCTGGCTCAATGACGCAACTATCAAGGATGCCACCCCACTCCACAGGATAGACGACTCTCTCGATTCCTTATACGGCGCCTCCTGGTCCTCCATCCTTGATCTCCAATCAGGGTATTGGCAGGTACCGGTGCAGCCAGAAGACAGAGGCAAAACTGCTTTCTCTACCAGCAACGGAAAGCACTATGAGTTTAATGTCCTGCCCTTCGGCCTCTGTAAGGCCCCTGCTACTTTCTCACGATTAATGGAGTCTGTCCTCTGCTGCCTCACCTGGGAGATCTGTTTGACCTACTTGGATGACGTTATTGTATTCAGCAGGACCTGGGCCGATCATCTCCAGTGCCTCTGAAAAAAGTTTTCCTGCATCCGACAGGCCTGCCTCAAACTACGGCCCACCAAGTGCATCCTGGCTGCCAGAACCGTCTCCTTCCTGGGGGACGTCATCACCCGGCATCTCCCCAGATCCAGACAATCTCCGCTCCATCGCGGACATTCCCCTGCCATAAGACATCAACGGAGTCTGGGCCTTCCTCGGCTTGACCTCTTATTACCAACGCTTCGTGAAGGGGTTCGCCCACATTGCCAAACCACTCCACGACTTTACCCAGAAGGGAGAACCTTTTATCTGGATGGATGAAAGAGCATGTGGAGTGACGTGGAGGGACAGGTTGACAAATGAAGAAGTGAAGGAACGCTGTGGGGTGGATGTGGATGTGGTTGAGAAGATTAGGAGAAATACACTGAGGTGGTTTGGACATGTGAAGAGAATGGAGAATGAAAGACTGACTAAGAGGGTGTATGTAGGTGAGGTGGAGGGAGGGAGGGGGAGAGGTAGACCGAGGATGAGGTGGAGGGATGGAGTTGAGAGGTATATGAGGGAGGGGGGGGTTAGTTGGGGGGAGGGTAGTCAAATGGTGGGTGACAGAGCGACTTGGAGGCGTTTTGTCTGCGGCCACCCTTTGCGGGATTAGGGCGTCGGGCTATAGATAGATAGATAGATAGATGAAAGATGAGTCGCCTTCCAATAACTAAATGACAAACTCATCTCCGCCCCAATCATGGCCTTCCCCGATTACTCCCTTCCATTCTGTCTCTACACTGACGTCTCCCTGGTAACAATAGGAGCTGTGCTAGCCCAAGTCCAAGAGGGCTGCAAACACATCATTGCTTGCGCCAGCCGCACCCTCAATCAGGAGGAGAAAAACTATCCTGCCATGAACAGGGAATGCCTGGGCATTGTCTGTGCTTTAGAACACTTCCGAGAGTACCTGTCAGGGACTCAAGTTACCATCATTACCGACCACCAATCCCTCCAATGGCTGAGGCAATCTGACACCCCCAATGCCCAGCTCATCAGATGGCATGAAACACCGGAGGAGTTTGAGATCTCCTACCGCCCCGGCAAACTTCACACAAACGCGGACAGTCTTTCCCAGCTTCCCATCAATGCCGCACAGTCTGAACCCGATCTCCTCCGACAGTGGCAATATAAAGAACGACCCCCTTGGATCCCCCAGCATCTCTTCCAAAAATGACACCGCCAAGGCGACCACCTGTTCACCCTGTCGGGGCATATCGTCCTCACCCCAGACACCGCCCTTGACGCCCTCTGAGACCTACACACCCACAATGGGATCCACCTGGGCGCGAAGAAAATCCTGCAGGTCTTCAATGATGCATATTGGACCCCCAACCCATCCACCCTAGCCAAGGATATTATCCAATCCTGCCAGGCATGCACCTTAGGGAAAGACATCACCCGCACTGCTGGCCTGTCAGGCCACATCACTGCCCACAAGCCCTGGCAGTTATGATCCATCGATATAGTGGGGCCCCTGCCACCAAAATCAGGCTATCAGTACGTCATCATTTTTGTCGATGCATACTCAAAATTCATCGTCGCCTGCTCAGAGAAGGAACCTCATGCCATTGCAGTTGTCAACGCATTGATCCGTCATGTCTTTCCGTATTTTGGCGTCCCACAGGCTATCCACTCCGATAATACCCCAGAGTTCACCACTAAAATCTGGTAGGGGTTACCTCAAATCTTCGGGTATCACATCTCCCACTCATCCCCTTACTGGCCACAGGGTAATGCCATTTGCAAATGAAACCATCGCACCTTAATGAACCAGCTCTGCACCTGGATTGAAGAAACAAAGAACGACAACTGGCCCGCACATGTCAAGATCGTGCAATGGGGCCTAAACTCTTGCCCACGAGAGGATGGCATATCGCCCTACGAATGTGTGTTTGGGGAAGCGGCTCTCCCCCTACCAATGTGGCAACACCTACAACCCACCGCAACCTCCCCCACCTCTGACCCCCTCCACCATCTCAAAAGGCGACTTTCTCACCTACATAGTAACTTAGACCTCCAACCTGACACTGCCTCCAACCCGTACAAGCCGGGTAACACCATCATGATAACACAGCTCCCTACACCCCACAAGCTTGCACCTTGCTTCACAGGACCCTACACCATCACCAACATCCCCAACCCCTACCACGTGACAGTTGATTATCATAACACGTCCAGCACACTCAGGAATCGCCATGTGCGCCCATTCCGTGCCCCCGCTTCCCCAAACCCCACCCCGTGCCCCAAGCTGCCCACCAAGCCCGCCCCGCCTCCCCCTACCTCCTACGACTGCTACATATCCCCTTCGCCTTCCCTCTCAGCCTCCCCCTGCCTGTCCTCTCCCATCCCTCCCCCCGTCACGCCGTATCACACCCCACATGAAGACTCACCGACGCCTCAAATCCTGACCTCTCCCGCACCCCTTCCCCGCCATCCTCCCCCTCCCCCGCACCCGCCTCCACCCGTCCTGCCCATGCACCAACCTCTCCTCCATCCACCCAGCATTCACCTCGCCCACCACCCATCCCCACTCCCACCCCCATCACCACCCCCCACCCCCACCTGCCTCCCCATCCCCCACACCCATCGCCACATGTCCTGCCCACGGACCAACCTCTCCTCCACCCGCCCACAGTTCACCCTGCCCACCGTCCATCACCACCCCCAGCTCTGCCGCTGCACCACCGCCCCCACACATCCCTCCCACCTCCCCACCACCCTCAACTCCACCACACTGCCCCCATGCACCCAACTCACCACCCACACCCACCTTAAAAACCACCATCACACGCTCCGGCCGCCTTTCCCGCCCACCCACTCGAGATGCCCCCACCCCTACACCACCCACCTCACCACAAAACCACATCCTCCTCCTAACATGAGCCCCATCACACTCATGCTACACCAGCACAAATCCCGGCCACCACCACTCCCCAGAGACACCACACTGCATTGCCCCGTCATAAAACCCCACGCTCCCCGGCGATCTCCAGCATTCAGCACAGCTCTCTACAGGAGACAAGACTTACCAATATGAGAATCAGACAAGCCACATGGGTGCCACCCTTCGCACACAGACATAGCGTCCGTGGCCCCCTCCACCTCCTGCAACTCCTCCACACCACCACTGACCCGTCCACCCTCTTCATCACCTGCAACACCCAGATGGAAGAAAACCCGGCCACCACAGCATGGAACGCCCTCCTTCAACATCTCCAACCCGTGCACCACACCAACAACACCAATGTCAATTACCTCCAGTCACAGGGACGTGACTTTTTCCCCGACGATGGTGGTAAAATGCTGGGAGTAGTGACTGAGGGCAGCATGACACCCCCGGGAGGTGCCTATGGAGGGGCAGACAGAGCACAACCCAATCCTGGGTGACAGGGACATAAGTCCACCTGGGCCGCGTGCCCCTATGACCAGGAACTAGCCTGCCGCCACCATAGCAGGAAAAGGAGACTACCTTGTGCGTTAGCTGACCCTCGACAGGATCGGGGTAGGGCCACTCCTATAGCTCAAGGCAGCACCCCTGGGATGGCCTGTAGATGCTCAAACCTCCTTCAGGAGACGGCCTGTAGCCGCTCGGGAGACAATCAGGAGACGACGTGCAGCCGCTCCAGCCTTCGTCAGGAGACAGCCGGTAGCCACTCGGATGGTGCCCTTGAGACGGCCTGTAGCTGCTCAAACCTCCTTCAGGAGACAGCCAGTAGCCGCTCGGGAGGCAATCAGGAGACGACCTGTAGCCACTCAGGAGGCAATCAGGAGATAGCCTGCAGCCGCTCCCACTTTCATCAGGAGATGGCTGGTAGCCGCTCGGAAGGTGCCCTTGAGACGGCCAGTAGCCGCTCACTCCTCCTTCAGGAGACGGCCGGTAGCCACTCCCCCACACGGGCCACAGCCAGTAGCTGGGCTTCAGCGACAGCCGGTAGCCGCGCCCCTAAAAGGCCACAGCCAGTAGCCAGGCCCTACGGCAGGAGACAGCCAGTAGCTGATCCTCCATCAGGTGCTGCCACACCTCCACAGTGACACAACCTTCAGGAGGAAGGTCCCAGCCCCAAGGACCTGTGGAGAGGCCCTGTGCTATCCCCAGGGTTGTTCTCTGCCTGGTCGGCTCCAGACAGACCCTACCTGACGGACTTCGATGAAGGCCGACGCTGCAGCTCACCCCTGACGGCTTCCCAGACGACAGGAGACTTCAGCTGCCGGGCCCCTGAGGCCGCCCCCAGGACCCCCGGGCGAGGCCTCTCCCCACCCCGATGCAGACGACCCTCGTCCTCTTTCAGGAGCCTAAGTGAGCACTTCAGGCGGTTTTTCGGCCCCAGCCCTGAGGGCCGCACTCCAGCTCCCAGCCCCGACAGTGCAGGGGCCTTCGCCGCCCACAGCCCCAGACGAGAGAGGACGCCCCTGTGAGTGATCCCGTGGCCACTGGATACAGAGGCCACAGGCGGGACTCAGCCCCTATCAGGAGTCGAGCTATGGGTTCTCCCGCCGCCTCCCCCAACCACGCCGCCACCCCACCAACATTGAGTGACAATGAAAATGCAGTGACAGCGTAAGAGTGACCTGAATATCAAGCAGTGTATTATCCGAGGGAATCTAAGTCCGAGATACATTAATGTGTGATAGTCACGGTTTGGACAAATAGTGAGAGAAAGAATGAAGACCCAACCAGAGTGCTGTGATTTCAGTGAACTTTAGACTCGGCCTTCACGGTGTGATTCCGCTGCACTACGAGACCTGTGAATAAGGTGCCCATCCTAAGCACAGTGTATATTTCCCTCAAAGTGACCATGACCTAGTCTCCTGCCCAAAAGACCTTAAATACTGTTCGTTGTGCTATTCACCTATTGCCCTGAACTATTGTCCAAATAGTATCCTGCGTGATACTACTGCCCATAATCCTTGCGTATGTCTTATAATTGCCCAGATTCCTGTTGTTGAGACATCTACCCGTTCCACATATAGAATTTGTCAATACACGTGTAAGGTTGTTGCCTTGAGTTTTTGTGTCCTGCCTCTCTCTAATTTGTCTAAGCTCCGGTCTAGAAAGAGAACCCAGCTGCACACTAGGCGATCAAGGGACGTGAAGCCGACCCTAAAACACCTAGCATAACACACCAGATTACAGGTGTCCACCATTTATAGAAAATAACTTTAAAACTTGGATTTGAATAGCCGTATGTTGAAGTTTTGGGGGAAACTATTCTAGGGAAGCGAGTTCCGAAGATTTACAGTTTGGAGAATAAAAGAATTTTGATAGGCATATGTTCTGCAATATGACAGTGCGTCAATTCAGTCATGAGCGCTACCAGATGCCCACGTAACACAGGGGAAGATGTGGAGAGGCGGCATAATGGATGCAACTTCGTCTGAGCACTTACCATAAAAATATCTGTAAGATAATGCAAGGGAGGCAAGATTACTCCTTACTTGTAGGGGAGGTAGTTTATTTATAGTTGCAGGATTATTAATAATTTTTGCAGCTTTGTTCTGAATTTTGCCCAGTTGTTTTAGTGCAACTGTAATGGGGTACATAAAAGCCCACTTTTTTTTTTTTTTTTTTTTTTTAATGTGTCCGACTCTGGGCATAGGCTTCACAGCCTGCCCAGTAGTCCTCCTACATACCGCACACCTCTACATACGTTGCCCACAGGCAGCGGCACACACACCACAAAGCCAGCCAGGAGACAGGACGTGTGTGCTGGGCAATCCCCAGGTCCTGTCCTCCCCACTTACTGTTATTTAACCAGCCCATACCCCACTGACCGGGCTAATGTATGGCCCGGCCTGCACTACAGGCGCAGAGAATCTTTAAACAACAACTACAACAACAGGCAGCGAGGACCTTCTGGCTCAGTGGTAACGTGCACACGTATGGAGCATGGGGGCCAGAGATCGAATCCTGGCCAAGACAGTGTGTTAAATTTGTTGAGTTTCAGTTCAGTTATTACATTGGTTGGCAGCAGTGTGGGATGTGAGGTGAGGCTTTGAGGGAATGATGTTGATTAGCTGACAGCGTCCTTGTCCTTATCTGTAATAACGAAAATTTTTAAGCCACCGCTGCCCCACCAGGATAATAACGAAAATTTTGATACGCCACCAATATGATGCTGAGGATTAGTCACCAGTGTAATGATCAGAATTTAGATAATTCTAGTGTAACGCCGAGAATTTTAGAAATTATAGAGAAATAGGATAGCATGATCTTATTTGAGAATATATGGCTTTATGAGAAATGATGTAGCTTGATCTTATTAGAGAGGGCGTGAGCACCTTGCGGGCCACTCAACCTCGTCTGTACCACTCCTTGGAGGATAGCAAAATTCAAACTCAGAATGACTTAACCTAAGATTTACTAAGTATTAAGAACTGAGACAGATTACTCTTCAAACTGTGATTTATACCAAGCAAAATATAATGAGGATCTGTATCACCAGAAATATGAATCTTCTCAAACTGAATAGCCTATTCAAAGAATAGCCTACTGTTACACTTTTCAGAAATATGAATCTTCACGAACTAAATTACTATTTGTTGTGCTAGATGTTTATAGACCGACTTCTCGTTCTAAAGACACCAGCGACTGAGCGGGATCCTCTTTCTAGACCGGAAATAGAACACTTACAAAGGAACAGGACATAAAAACTCGGCAGGACACCTTAACACATCTACTGTCTTAGTTCAATTTTCTTACAATATACATACAGAGATACACTGAATATGGATGGGGTAAAGTGACAGATTAATTAATATTAGCATAACATATCTCATGGGCACTGTGTTCACACCTGAGTTAATACACGAGAGAATATCGCATAGCCGTGGTGACACTGTTCATACACTCGGTCTCTTTGGACTGTACGTGGTAGGTTGGTCTCTTGGCCACACACTAGTATATAACTCTGGTTCTGGGGCGCTTAGACATACACACAGCACTCTAGATAAACTGGAATAGAGACCTTTGTGGGTAGTGTTTCTGTTTCACTGTTTCTATATCACCTACAGTCACTGTCACTGTTAAGTCTTTAGCACGACACTGGGGTCTGGAGGCGTCGTCACTGGGCTGCTGAGGTCTGGGCTTAACTGAGGTGCCGTCCGGGAGTGTGACGGAGCCCTCCTGGGGGGCCCTTCTGCAGAAGGCATGGGACAGCTCTCGGGGGCGTCACGGCCGGGGCGCATGTCTGGTCTGGGGTGCAGGGAGGCCCTTTTCTGCTCGGGCCTCAACCTGGTGAGGAACCCTCGGGACTGGGGCCAAACAGCGTCAGGAGTTGTGCCTGCTGCTTCTTGCTCCTCGTGGAGGGCTGACGGTGAGTGAGGTCAGAGCAGTCCCGCCCTGGGGTCTGGAAGCTGGCCCTGGAAGGAAGAGGACTGCGGTCGCTGCTGGGTGGGGGCGCCGTCAGTGGTTGACCACGGCACCTCACCCACGGGGCATCCATCAGGACCCGACATTACCTTGGGGCAGACTGAAGGGCATGAACCCCGACCTTATCACCACTCCTGGAATGGCAGCATCTCTGGGGAACCACACCTGGAGGGAGAGACAGAAGGGTGTCCCATGCAGCCAAGGGGTGGAGAGTGGGCCGCGCAAGGGACCTTCTCCTCTGGAAGAACCTTCCAGTACAGTGGCCGTCCCTTCCCCGACACGTACAGTGGCTGTCCCTTCCCCGACACGTACAGTGGCCGTCGTTGAGGTTCCACAGCCTCTAGGGGTAGCAGCAGAAGGACGTACAGTGGCCGTTCCTTCCCCGACGCGTACAGTGGCCGTCGTCGCGGGGCAGCTCCCGAAGGAGGAAGAGGCAGATGAGGGACGTACAGTGGCCGTTCCCTCCCCGGTACGTACAGTGGCCGTTACCACAGGGCTACTCCCGTAGGAGGTGGAGGAGGTGGATGAGGGACGTACAGTGGCTGTTCCCTCCCTGGTACGTACAGTGGCCGTTACCGTGGTGCTGCCTGGGACTGTATCTGGAGCAGTCCCACCCCGATCCTGATGAAGGTTGGTCTGGCCGAGAAGTAGCGTCGCATTCCTGTGACGTCGTGGTTGGGCAGGTTGAGGGGAAGAGGGACACAAGGTCAGGGCACCCCGGCGCCTGTCTTGCTCTGGGCCAGAGTCGCACTCACCTGGCCCGCCGTGGTGTCCTCCTGGGGTGGAGGTAGGGCTGCTGCTCCATAGCGGGGTGGGGGGTCCGGCAGTGGGGGCACGCATATTACTATTCAGTAATGAGGATATACAGTATAACTCCAGAAATACGTATCTTTACACAATGGATTAATATCCCAAGAACACTGATACACATGGATATAGTCCCGTGGTCTCTGACGGACTCGTCAGGAAGGAACCTAAAGATTATCATCAAAGAATATTCTCTAAGACTAAATACACGATAACTGAATAATCTTATATAAACTAGATACAATAATCAAAAGGACCAGTAATCACATGGACCGTAATCAAATAGACAAAGAGATCAGCCAATATTCACTTTGATTCCATGAACTAAAAGGGGGGGGTGATTTAGTGTGTTAGCGGTTAGGCTGCGGCTAGAACGCTCGAAATCTTGGGATGTGAGCCACAGCCCTCCATAAATGCAATGATGAAAAGGAGCGATGATCTCATTATTCAACACAAGAAGGATCAGGAAAAAATATCAGTAATTTAACTCACGAACATATATGATGACTTAATACACGGGGGAGAAAAGGGGGGGATGAGAGCTTGGGCACTAACCTGCAACGATGAAAAGGAGCGATGATCTGAATTGTTTGGCGCGGTTTCTTGCCTTTTGTAAGCATCAAGACAGTATTCAGGAATCGGCTAAAACTTCAACTGATTTCTTTGTAATACAACTGACTCTACTAGATCCTCAAGGAATAAGAGAGATACGTTTGCACTCAACATACATAGAAAAGTGACTTACGATGTTGAAATTTTTGTGATAAGGGTACAGGAACTTTAATTATAATGAAGCCAAATTAATTAAGAATTCGAATAGTTTTATTACCCGTGTCGGTTACATGCCTACATGACTGTAAACAGGACTCAATAACATGAATTTCGCGCTTCACAAATGACAATCATCAGCATTCTTATTTCAGTCAACTCTTAATCACCACTGCATAGTTCAAAAGGGGAAATCTATTAACTCTGGCAGGTAAATCTCTAGATTAGAATATAACGGAAGACATTCGCAATTTTTAATCTATGCAAAAATTTCTGCGGTTATACGTCTTTGTTGAAATTGGGTGGTTCACTATGCGGTGGCTGAATCGGTAGAGAGGCGGCCTGCAGTCCTAATGGACCCAGGATCGAATCCTGGCTGGGGCAGGAAACAGTTTAAGGATTTGAATTTCCTAAAAAGCAGACTTTCCTGATCTACCAGATGACCAGCCGACATGTTGTAAGAATACCCCTGCTAATACCAATACACCAGTCTTGTATGAGATAGCCCTAGCATGTATTCAATATGGATGGTGGGTGTTAGCGCCGAAGTGGTGACATGTAGAGGTGTATGAAGACTACTGGGTCTTGGGATAGGTCACTGCCCCCAAGAAATAGGCCTTAAAGCCTTTGGCCAGAGTCGGACACGTAAAAAAAAAAAATAATGAATTAATAAAAAAAAACACTAGTCATATTCACATCAAAACTTGACTTAGTACTATCAATATCAGAATCATGTTCACATTATGAATATCAGCTAAGACTAAACTTAAATATAGAACTTAATGGTTAAATCATGAGCTATACTTACAATGCTTAAACTTACATTTACAATACTAGCTTATACTGACTTACACTAATACTTAAAATTATGACACTACACTTACATACCAGGGATGGGCTGTTTGGTGTGGTCCACAGGGTCCCATATGGTGACCAGTGCTACGCTACATGTGTTCGAAACTGACCAAAGTAATCACCAAAGGGAGAAAAGAGTGATGTGATGGGGTCTATAAAAGCCTGCATTGCCCAGAACCAAAGCGGGGATCATGTATTTGGCTAGGTGGTAACGAGTGGACAGTTGGAGCGTGGGGGCATGAGATCGAAACCCAGCTAGGACAGCGTGATTAATTTGTTAGGTTTTAGTTTAGCTATTACACAACCTCTCCACATCCACTCCACAAGTATGAGCAATATTCTAGCTGAGAGCGCACATGACATATGTAAATTATAGCTATCTGCTCGTCAGTGAAACAGTTGTGATTCTATACAATAATCCAAGTTTCTCCGAAGCGGTTTTAGCAAGTAATGTAATATGGGAGATCCAGCCGAGGGTATTGTTAAGTCAAAGACCTAAAATTTCAATACTTTTAGATATAGGAATATTAGTATAGCACTGAAGGCAATATGAGAATCTGCGTTATCTGTCTATTAGTAAATTGTGTATATTTGGATTGCCTAGCATTATAAGAGAAAATGTTACGTTGTCCCCATTCAGTGATCTTAGATGTCTTGATTGATGGAGACTGCTGTACTGAGTTACGAGTTAAAACTTTGTGAATGTGTGTGTGTGAAGGAACTGTGAAGTGTTGTCATCTGCATATGCGTGACTGGGATTATGGGCGATAGATAAATAACTGATATGAATTAGGAATAATGTTGGAGCCAGGACTGATCCTTGTGGCATGTCAGCACTGCTCAAGTGGAAACTGGATTATATATCATCTATTTTTACTCTCATCTTTCTGTCACTGAGATATAAGGAAATCAGTGGAACAAAAGATGATCTGCCATAGAGTGGGAGTTTAGATGGCAGGGAACGGTGCTACACTCTGTCAAAAGCTTTAGAAATATCAAGGGCATGGATTTCTCCATGATGGATGGTATATGTCAAGCGATTGAGTATATCAGCAGTGGGTCTTTCGTGTCTGAAACTAATTAAGTTGTTGGATTGAAGATGTTTAACAATATTCTTATTAATTACAGCCACAAATACTTAACTGTGAGAAGATGTGATAGCTACTGGTCTGTAATCAGAGGGATCAGAGGAACTTCTTTACTTGGGGAATGGGTGGATATTGGCTTCTTTCCAAGAATTTTAGGAAATGAAAAAGTACGGATGCATAGTCTGAATAGTTTAGCTAGTACAGGAGCAAGTTCTAGGGAACACATTTTCAAAACGACTGGAGGAATTCCTTCTGGACCTGGAGCTTTGTTGGTTGGCATATTGTCTAGGATGGATTTTACGTATCTAGTGGAGCAATTTCGGGAGAGTCGAGTTCTAGGACAGGGACGTTGTTTTGACTGACTTCCTCTAAGGTAGGAATTGTGGCAAGTATACTAGCAAGGATGTTCGCTTTTCCACATGGGTCATTTATAATGTTTCCATGTGAAGATTTTAATGAGGGAACGGGCGACCACTAGTTAAAATTGTTATTGAAACATTTGAGAGTTGACCAGAATATTCTATTGTCATTAGGATTATTTAATAGTTTGGAAGCTTGGTTGTGAAGAAAATTTGAATTAACGAGATTTATTTCTGTTTTTCCATGGTTTCTCGCATTTTTAAATTGATTTAGGGACGACAAAACGAGCTGTCTGGAACCACTGTCTGTAACATTCGCGGTCGTTCCTCTAACTTTCCCTTTGTTGAGCACCACCTCTCCTTCTCTAATCTCACCTTCTCTTCTTAACTGAGACTCAGCTGTCTGGGGCAAATGATAGCAAACCCATTTCTATATCATCCTACTTTCTCTATACTCATTTCAAAGCCAAAGGTGTCTGTTGTGTATATGTACTGTATGCAACGACTTATCTTGCTCTCGTGTTCTTGACTTGGTACTTCTGCATTCTCTACTCTCTGGCTTTGGCTTTCCTGTCATTCTCTGACTAAATATACCTGTGCTGTTTACTTATCCCCTAATTCGGCTGGCTATGAAAAAATCTTTGACTATCTTACATCCACGATGGAATACATCCTATCCATTTCTCCTTTCTCTGAAATCTCCATTCTAGGAGATTTCAATGTTCACCACCACCTTTGGCTCTCCTCTTTTTTCACTGATCCACCTGGTGAACAAGCCTACATCTTTTCTATCCTTAATGACCTAGTGCAGCTTGTACAGCACCCTACCTGTATCCCTGACCGCCTTGGAGAGAGTTCCAACATACCTGACCTCTTCCTTATAGCTAATCCTTCTGCTAACACTGCTAATCTTTCTTCTCTTTTGGGCTCCTCCGATCACAAGATTATTACTGTTATGCTGAGTGTTTTTAGGCCGACTTCTCGTACTAAAGACACTAGCTACTGAACGGGGTCCTTTTTCCGGACCGGAAGTAATGCACTAACAAGGGAACAGGACATAAAAACTAGGCAGTCCACTTTAACACATCTATTACCTTAATTACAACACCTTAACAATATCACATAGGATGGTGTTATAAACAGAGGATACAGACATACAGAGTTACGTTAATGTAATATGGGATATTCACACACTCCTTAATTATGCTTTATAATAGGTTAAGAGTCCGTAAGTGGATGGGATTCACTTGTATCAAAGTCCAAAAGGTCTTAGCGTGTCGGGGCAATGGAGATGTCTGGGCTTGATGAGCCGAGGAGGGACTATTACTATAAGTCAGCAAGGGAGGTAGAGCACTAGAGTTCACTGTTTAGGCTCGGCGCGGCAACTCTCGCCCGCGCGTACACTTACAAGGGGGGGGGACTACTCTAGATTGGACTTTGGGATAGCACTGTTCGGATGAACCCAGAACTTATTGTCTTTGTTAGGGGAAGGTATTTACGGACACTTTTTGGTGTAATCCCGCTGGTTCACTCTGTCACTGGATCACTACAGGGAAGGGGAAGTCACTATTCTTGCCCGAGTTTCTGGGGCGATATCACTTTGTCACTGTAAGGTGTAGGTCCCCACTCTGGTCACGGTGCAGGGAGACCCTCTTGACTGGGGTCTCGACCTGTTGTAGGTCCTCCTCTGGTCACGGTGCAGGGAGACCCTCTTGCCTGGGGTCTCGACCTGTTGTAGGCCCTCCTCTGGTCACTGTGAAGGGAGGCCTGTCTGTGTTGGCCCTAGGGACTGGGGCCAAACAGGTGTAGCAGACGGGCCTGACGTCGTAAGGTCTGCGGCAGGGGGAGGTCGGCGTTGACGGGTTGCCGGGCTCGCCTAGGGGTCCGAGGACTGCGGAAGTCTACAGGGGGACGCACCGTCAGGTGTGGGCTGCGGCCTCGTCTCCCGCTGGTACCTGGGGAAGACAAGAATTTCCTGGGGGTAGGAGGTAGGTCCCGACTGGGACCAGGCCTCTGTTCAGGTGACACTTTAGGGGTAACTCCCCCGGGTGGTGTCCGGCTACTCCTGCAGGAGTTAGCTGGCTCTAGAGGACACACGGAGGCCGTGGTCTCTCTTACACTTATGGAGGGTAGCACAGAGGCGACTCTCTCTCTTGTCTTTATAATTGCCGTGGCACCAGGTCGATCGGTCCTGGGACCCACTTGTGGCGGTGTGAGAGGGTCTCTTACCCTTAGAGTGGCTAGGGGCGTGAGCCCCGTACAATCCACTATTGGGCCTCCTGCCCTATTTGTTATAGAGGGCTCTCTTCCCTCGTCAAAGGACCTCCTGTCCTGATAGTGGCAGAGGGTATTACGCCCTCGTGGCTCACTGTGGCAGAGGAGACAAGCCCCTCGTGGCTCACCTGGGTTACTGCGGCAGAGGAAGGGACTTCCTCGTGGCTCGCGGTGGCAGTAGGTGGAAACACCCCGTGGCTCACCTAGGGACCTCCTGTCCCGTTGGGGTGAAGTTGTGGTCGTCACCACAAGACTACGAGGGACTGACGTATCAGTCCCACCCCACTGCTGTCGAGGGTTAACCCGCCGTATAACTTGTTGCGGGTCTGGGCTCACCTGGTGTTGAGGTAGTTGCGGGGAGAAGGGGCCCAGGTCAGAGGTGGTCGGATGACCCTCTTGTCCCGGGTCACTAACCTGACCGTTATCTCCTCCTCGGGTGGTGGGGTGGTGGTGGCCCGGTGGTGGTGTGGGGGGTGGCGGGGCGGAAGGTCCGGTCGCGGGCATTTTACCACCGTCGTTCGTGAAAAAGTCACGACCCCGTGACTGCAGGTGGTAGGTGATGGTGTTTGGTGTCATGTTGACTGGGGTGAGGTGATGCAGGAGGTTGGTCCAGTGGTTGGTCATTCTGGTTGTTTCGTGGGCTGGGTTGATGAATGGCCTGATGGAGGATGGGTGGTTCGTGCGGCGTAGACGGCGAAGAAGCTGGTGCGTCTGTCGGATTCGGATGGGCGGCTGGCCGTGAGATAGCCACTGGACGCAGGTGATTTTCATGCTGGTGGTTGCTGCTTGGTGGGGCGGCTGTAGCTGAATGCTGGCTAGGGTTGGCGGGTTGGTGCTTATATGGGGGATGGGTCGGTGGGTAGGGGATTTGACTTTGGGGAATTGGGACTTGGGGTTTTTCCATCGTGCTTGGTGGAGAGGGAGAGTGATGGGGGAGGTGTTTGGGGTAGGGGGTCTTTGTGGTGGGGTATGGTTGGTTGGCTGGTTACCGGGGGGTGATGTTGGTGTATATCTGGGTGGTGGGCTTGAAAGGCGGCCTGATCTAGTAGTGGTGGTGGTAAGGGTGGGTGTGGGTGGTGAGGGTGGCTAAGCACGTGGTGGTGGTGAGGGTGTACGGGTGGTGGGAGGTGAGGGGGGTGGCCTGGTTGTGTGGCGGGTATAGTGAGCATGGTCGCTGGGTAGGGCGGGCGCGTTTGCTTGGGTGGTTCTGGGCGTGGTGCAGGCGCAGGTGGGCGAAGGTGGAGGAGTATGGTTTGAGGAGGCAGTGGTTTGGGTTGATGGAGAGGTAGGGGATGGAGGAGGTGTGGTGTGAGGGGTGGTGCGTGAATGGGTGGGGGAGTGTGGTGTGGGCGTTGTTGAGCATGTGGTGGTGGTGGGTGGTGGTGGTGGTGTAGGCGGCGGCTGAGGTGAGTCAGGATCTGGGGTGGTGAGGGGTGGTGTGATTGTAGGTGAGGTGCTGGGTGGGGGTGGTGGTGAGGGCGGCGGTTGAGTCGGGTCAAGGTCTGGGGTGGTGGAGGGTAGTGAGGTGGTAGGTGAGGTACTGGGTGGGGGTGAGAAGTAGTAGGCGTGGTAATTTCCGGAAGTGTCGTCATGGCCAGGTGGTCGGGCAGGGGTGCTGGGCGTGTGGTTCTTGTTGGGTGGGTAGAAGGGTCGCACGTGGCGTTTGCGATACGTGCGCTGCTGGCCGTGTTGATTGATGATGACTTGATACGGGTTGGGGACTTGAGTTATGGTGAAGGGTCCGATGAATCGTGGTGCCATTTTGTTAGGAGTAGGTAGTTGGGCGACGACGACGGATTGTCCTGTTTTGTAGGGGTTGGTGTGGTTGGTATCGGGTGTCAAGTCTTGTTGTGCTTGTAGGTGGTGGAGGCGTCGTTTGAGATGGTGGAGGGGGTCGGTGGGGGAGGGTGGGGAGGGTGGCTGGAGGTGGTGGCGGAGCGGGAGGAGGAGCGGGGTTTCCCCGAATACTCGCTTGTGTGGTGTTATGCCGTCTTCTCGTGGGCATGTGTTCAAGCCCCATTGAACTATTTTGACGTGGGCAGGCCAGTCTTCATTTCCTGTTTGTGTGATGCGAGTGCGGACTTGATTTAGGAGGGAGCGATGGCTTCTTTCACAAATGCTGTTGCCTTGTGGCCAGTAGGGAGATGAGTGGGAGATGTGGAATCCGAATATTTTAGCTAATTCCTGCCAGACTTTTCCGGTGAATTCTGGTGCATTGTCGGAATGCAATGCCTGGGGAATGCCAAAATATGGGAACACGTGGCGAGTCAAAGCATCAGCGACAGATACTTCACTGTGATCTTTAGCAGGACAAGCTATGATGAATTTTGAGTAGACGTCGACGAAGGTGATAATATATTTATATCCTGCCTTGGGGGTGAGTGGTCCGACGACGTCAAGGGATAGCAGTTGCCAAGGTTTAGTGGCCGTAAGTTTTCCGGATGGGCCTGGTGTGCGGGTGATATCTTTTCCGAGCGCACAGGCTCGGCAGTATTGCACGATCGTTTTGGCGATGGTGGTGGGGTTCGGTGTCCAGTATATGTCGTTGAACACTTGGGTGAGTTTCTTGGTGCCCAAGTGGATTCCGTTGTCGGCATGGAGGTGGAGCATGGTGTCATGGGCGGCTGTGGGGCTTAGGACTATGTGGCCGTTAGGGTCAAACAAGTGTTCGCCATGCAGGTGGAGCTTGCTGAAGATATGAGGCGGAATCCAGGTAGGGCGTTGGTTGTCTTGCCACATCTTAATCAGGTCGGGTTCTGGTGTTATGGCATTAATGGGTAGTCTTGATAGGGCGTCGGCGTTCGTGTGGAGCTTGCCTGGATGGTACGATATTTCAAAATCGTATTCTTCTAAGGTTTCGCGCCACCTAGTGAGCTGGGCGTTTGTGGTGTTGGACTGGTGCAACCATTGTAGGGACTGGTGGTCCGTGATGATGAGCCCATGGGTGCCTGAGATGTATGAGCGGAAGTACTCCAGTGACCATATTATCCCTAGGCATTCACGTTTGGTGGCTGCGTAATTTTTTTCCGCCGAGTTGAGGGTGCGGCTGGCACAGGCGATGATGTGTTCACAGCCGTCCTGTACTTGCGCAAGGACTGCCCCTATTGCTTGGAGGGAGACGTCCGTGTACAGGTGGAATGGTAGGTTGTAGTCCAGAAAGGCGACGACTGGGGCGGAGGTGAGTTTGGCTTTGAGGGTGGTGAAAGCGATGTGTCGGGGTTCAGTCCAGGCGAAAGGTTCTCCCTTCTTTGTCAGATCGTGCAAGGGTTTTGCGATGTTCGCGAAGCCTTTCACGAACCGCTGATAATAGGATGTTAGTCCTAGGAAGGCCCTGGTTTCGTGCACGTCGTGGGGTGGTGGAATGTTGGCGATTGCACGCAGCTTGTCGGGGTCGGGGGAGATGCCCTCTGCGTTGATCAGGTGTCCGAGAAAGGAGACTGATCTTTCAGCTAACACACATTTGCTGGGGTTTAGCTTCAATCCTGCCTGTCGTATGCAGTGGAAAACCTGTTTGAGGCGGTGGAGATGGTCGGCACAGGTATGGCTGAAGACAATTACGTCATCCAGATAGGCTAAACAGGTTTCCCAGGTGAGTCCGCTCAGCACTGATTCCATTAGGCGGGAGAAGGTCGCAGGGGCGTTGCAGAGTCCAAAGGGAAGGACATTGAATTCGTAGTGCTTCCCGTTTGATGTAGAAAAAGCGGTTTTGTGTTTGTCGTCGTGGTGAACTGGAACCTGCCAATAGCCTGCTTGGAGGTCTAAGGTAGAGAACCAGGTGGATCCATGTAGTGAATCTAGGGAGTCGTCGATCCTGGGTAGTGGCGTAGCGTCTTTGATGGTAACGTCATTTAATTTTCGGTAATCGACGCAAAACCGCATGGTTCCGTCTTTTTTTCGCACGAGTACTACAGGTGATGACCATGGGCTGGTGGAGTTTGATATGACGCCGGCATCCAGCATTTCTTGAACCTGCCGGTCTTCTTCAGCCCGTTGTTTAGGATTTTTTCTGCAAGATGGTTGGCGAATGGGAGGTCCTGTAGTGTGAATTTCGTGGCTGAGGTAGGTGGTATGGCCGAGATCAGTGGGGCCGACGGAGAACAAGTCCTGGAAGTCCAGGAGTAGTTGGTGGAGGCTGGTTGACTGGGTAGGGGAGAGATGTGGTGGTATGTTGGGGAGGGTGGGGTGATTGGGGGGTGGTGTTGGGCATGGTTCTGCCTCTTCTGTGTCGCCGATGATGAGGCCTCGGGGCAGGGTTAAAGGTGTTGTGGCGAGATTAGCAATACGTATCTGGTGGGCGTTGGGAGGGAGGAAAGTGGGGGAGACTAGACAGGATGACAGGGGTCCGGTGGGGATGGACGGTGAAAAGAGAACTGATGTACCTGAGGGTCTGGTGAGTGTAACCCATGCTTCGTGGTGAGGTGGAATGGTAATGGTGGAAGCAATAGTGGCAGGGAATGAGGGAGTCTGGGATGGCAAGGATGGGGTGGGGGATGGGGTTGGAAGGGGATGAAGTGAGGCATTTAGGGAGGTTAGGTTGGGTTTACATGTACAGGTGGGTTGGAGAGGGAGAGTGTGGTGGGGTGGTGTGTGTGTGGGCAGTGTGGGGGTGGTGGTGTTGTTTTTGTTTCCTTTTGTTTTTCTTTCCTTGTTGGTGGATGCTTGGTTAGGGTGGGGTGGACCGAAGTGAAGGCGACGTTGGTAGCAATCAATGGTCGCGTGGAGTTTCTGAAGCAGGTCCAGGCCAAGATATCCATCATATTGGCTACATGAGGAGTCAAAAATGATGAATGGGTGGTCGGTGGAGACTTGTTGGTGGGTGGTAGTTTGTAAGGCCCTGGTTTCCCCACGGATGGGTAGGGGGCCATCCCCGGCGTCTACGAGGTTGGCTGAAGTGGGGAGAAGTGGGCCGAATGCTGAGGTGTGGCGGGAGTAAAAATGGGAGTAGAGACAAGACCTGGCTGCTCCCGTATCCACCAGTAATCTTGCCTTGACCCCGTTCAGCCATACCTTGTTGTAGACTGGGGGCCTGTAGCTATGTGAGGTGGCCCCCGCCACCGTGGGGAGGTGCGGGGGCGGCCCTAAAAAATCCATCTGCTGAGGATGGGGGTAGTCGTCGTGCTCGTCGTCGTCCGGTTCTTGGTAGAGCAGTGGTGGTACGTCGTCCTCCGGGGCGTCGTCATCAAGGGAGGAAACTTTCCTACGGCCTTGTTGGGGATTCTTTCGCCGATTCGCCTTGAGTTGCTCCCTTATGTCATGAAGGGGGCAGGTGCGGCTGCAAGCCGTGAACTCCCAAGGGTTTATACTAATGAAGTTACCTTGTTCCCTGGGGTTATGGCGCTTCCTTTGCGGGTAAGCCCTGGGTAGTGTGGGAGGTGGTTCTGCAGGCGACTGGTGAGGCGGCGGCTTGGGTTTTGGTGGAGGGTTGTGGTTTGTGGGGAACTTTGTCACTGCGTGAAGCGGTTGTGGTGTGGGACGGGCGGCGAGAAGACGCCTGACGAGCTGCAGGTCTTGATCCATATTTCCTGAGGGATCATATATGGAGAAATGTTCCCTGACTATGCTCGGGAGGATCCTCAGCAGGGCGTTGAAGGTATGAGTGTCCCGAGTATTTACTTCAGCTTCGGGATAAGCGGCGGTGACGAGGCGCCGAGCCTGGGTGAAAGTATCATCCAGTTTACCGTCATAGGTGAGGGCGTCGAGTTGTGAGAGTGCGACAACTCTGCCCATGGAAGGCATAAAAGCCTGTTTCACTATCTGAGTGAACTGGTCCCATGACAGTTCTGGGACTATTTTGGGTGCGACATTTGTGATAATTTTTCCCAGATTCGGTAGTGTGACTGCAATTTTCTCCTTATCTGATTCAAATCCTATGTCTAAAAGGGGTTTGATCATGTCCAAATAAACATCCATGTCACATTGGTCCGGGTTGAATTTTGGTAATTGAATGTGCGGTTTAGCTGCCATTGTGCAAGGTTTCCTTTAACGTTCCCCCGTGCGTTACTCGGATCCAGAACCACCGCTTGCCACCAGTGTTATGCTGAGTGTTTTTAGGCCGACTCCTCGTACTAAAGACACTAGCTACTGAACGGGGTCCTTTTTCCGGACCGGAAGTAATGCACTAACAAGGGAACAGGACATAAAAACTAGGCAGTCCACCTTTAACACATCTATTACCTTAATTACAACACCTTAACAATATCACATAGGATGGTATTATAAACAGAGGATACAGACATACAGAGTTACGTTAATGTAATATGGGATATTCACACACTCCTTAATTATGCTTTATAATAGGTTAAGAGTCCGTAAGTGGATGGGATTCACTTGTATCAAAGTCCAAAAGGTCTTAGCGTGTCGGGGCAATGGAGATGTCTGGGCTTGATGAGCCGAGGAGGGATTATTACTATAAGTTAGCAAGGGAGGTAGAGCACTAGAGTTCACTGTTTAGGCTCGGCGCGGCAACTCTCGCCCGCGTGTACACTGACAAGGGGGGGGGACTACTCTAGATTGGACTTTGGGATAGCACTGTTCGGATGAACCCAGAACTTATAGTCTTTGTTAGGGGAAGGTATTTACGGACACTTTTTGGTGTAATCCCGCTGGTTCACTCTGTCACTGGATCACTACAGGGAAGGGGAAGTCACTATTCTTGCCCGAGTTTCTGGGGCGATATCACTTTGTCACTGTAAGGTGTAGGTCCCCACTCTGGTCACGGTGCAGGGAGACCCTCTTGACTGGGGTCTCGACCTGTTGTAGGTCCTCCTTTGGTCACGGTGCAGGGAGACCCTCTTGCCTGGGGTCTCGACCTGTTGTAGGCCCTCCTCTGGTCACTGTGAAGGGAGGCCTGTCTGTGTTGGCCCTAGGGACTGGGGCCAAACAGGTGTAGCAGACGGGCCTGACGTCGTAGGGTCTGCGGCAGGGGGAGGTCGGCGTTGACGGGTTGCCGGGCTCGCCTAGGGGTCCGAGGACTGCGGAAGTCCACCGGGGGACGCGCTGTCAGGTGTGGGCTGCGGCCTCGTCTCCCGCTGGTACCTGGGGAAGACAAGAATTTCCCGGGGGTAGGAGGTAGGTCCCGACTGGGACCAGGCCTCTGTTCAGGTGACACTTTAGGGGTAACTCCCCCGAGTGGTGTCCGGCTACTCCTGCAGGAGTTAGCTGGCTCTAGAGGACACACGGAGGCCGTGGTCTCTCTTACACTTATGGAGGGTAGCACAGAGGCGACTCTCTCTCTTGTCTTTATAATTGCCGTGGCACCAGGTCGATCGGTCCTGGGACCCACTTGTGGCGGTGTGTGAGGGTCTCTTACCCTTAGAGTGGCTAGGGGCGTGAGCCCCGTACAATCCACTATTGGGCCTCCTGCCCTATTTGTTATAGAGGGCTCTCTTCCCTCGTCAAAGGACCTCCTGTCCTGATAGTGGCAGAGGGTATTACGCCCTCGTGGCTCACTGTGGCAGAGGAGACAAGCCCCTCGTGGCTCACCTGGGTTACTGCGGCAGAGGAAGGGACTTCCTCGTGGCTTGCGGTGGCAGTAGGTGGAAACACCCCGTGGCTCACCTAGGGACCTCCTGTCCCGTTGGGGTGAAGTTGTGGTCGTCACCACAAGACTACGAGGGACTGACATATCAGTCCCACCCCACTGCTGTCGAGGGTTAACCCGCCGTATAACTTGTTGCGGGTCTGGGCTCACCTGGTGTTGAGGTAGTTGCGGGGAGAAGGGGCCCAGGTCAGAGGTGGTCGGATGACCCTCTTGTCCCGGGTCACTAACCTGACCGTTATCTCCTCCTCGGGTGGTGGGGTGGTGGTGGCCCGGTGGTGGTGTGGGGGGTGGCGGGGCGGAAGGTCCGGTCGCGGGCATTTTAATTACGTTAACTTCTCCTATCACTCCAATATGGCCTGTGGACCCTCCAAAGAAACGTCGATTGTGGCACTTGGAACTGCTGATTGGGTAGTACTTCTTTCCCTGGAATGATTATTGCTTCCATGGCCGGGAGCCATCTGAGTGTGCCATGCGCATTACAGAGGTTATTTTCTCGGGCATGGAAGCATACTTTCCTTTCTCGTATCCTTTAACTAATGCAGAAAAACCTTGATTTAATCACGTTTGTGTCCACAACAAGGAGATGGCCTATAAAATGTACAGGAGCCAACCCACCCCTGAATCACATCTTTTTTATGTATCTGCACGGAATCATGCTAAGTCTGTACTTCGCTCTGCTGAAAATAATTTCATCCGTACTAAATGCTCTAAAGTCACCAACTCTATTTCTTCCCGCTCCTTCTGGCACCTTGCCAAAAACCTTTCTAACAACTTTACCTCATCATCCTTCCCTCCTCTTTTCTACTCTGATTGCTCTGTAGCTATTTCTTCTACTGATAAAGCAGATCTCTGCACTCAGACTTTCTCCTCCAATTCCATCCCAGACGATTCCAATGCTGTTCCTCCATCACTTCCCCCCTCTGACTTCCTCAAGGCTGACATTGAAATTTCTTGAATGGATGTATTTTTCTGCCATCACTGACCTTCATACTAACATGGTATATGGGCCTGATGGGGTCCCTCCTGTTGTACTCAAGAACTGTGCTTCTGTGCTTACACCCTGCCTAGGTAAACTCTTTCACCTTTGTCAGTCAACTTGTACTGTACCTTTCCTTCTTGCTGGAAGTTTGCTCTCATTCAGCCAGTGCCTAAGAACGGCGACATTCCCAACCCTCTATCTATCGCCCAAATGCTTTAACACCCTGTCTCAAAAGTTTTCGAGTTTATTTTTAACAGAAAAATTTTAAAGCATCTTCCTATTACAGCTTTCTTTCTGATCGTCAGTGCGAGTTCTGTCAGGGACACTCCAGTGGCGATCTTCTCACCTATCTTTCAGACTCTTGGTCATCCTCCTTTCGGAACTTTGGCAGAAGCTTTGCCATTGCACTTGACGTCTCGCAGGCTTTCGATCGAGTCAGGCACAGATATTTAATTTCCAAACTGCCCTATTACTGTTTCTCTCCTACCTGTACCTTTATCTATAGCTTCCTTTCTGGTAGTTATATAGGTGCTGTTGTAGACGGCCATCGTTCTTTTCTTAGATCTATCATTAGTGGTGTTCCTCAGGGGTCCATCCTATCACCAACTCTCGCCCTGTTATTCATCAATGACCTTCCAAGCTGTACATCTAACCCTGTCCACTCATACGCTGATGATTCTACCCTTCACCTTTCCATTCTGTTCCCGCAACGTTCGTCTCAGCAATTACTTGAACAAACAAGGGATGAGGCTATGGCACACCTCATGTCTGACTTGACTCGTAGCTCTGACTGGGTAAAAGTAGTCTTGTTGTATTTAATGCATCAGACTCAGTTCTTACACCTATCAACCCGACAAAATCTTCCACAGGAGTAACCATTGATGTTTAATAATATCTAGCTCAATCCTGTATCATCCTTAAACACACTTAATTGTAGTTTCATTATCTCGGGATTTGTATTGGAAAGATCATATTACATCTCTTGTAAAATTTGCATCCAAGAGATCAGGTGTGCTGAAGCGGCTTTGTACCTTCTTTACCCGTGCACAGTTGTTGATTTTATACAAGGATTTCATTCGCCCCTGTATAGAGTAGCCTACAACTCTCATGTGTGGGAAGGCTCCCCACATACAGCTCTTCTCAGTAGAGTGAAGTCAAAGGCTTTTCGTCTCATTAACACTCCTCCTCTTACTGACTCCCTTCAACCTCTGTCTCACGGCCGCACTGTTGCATCTTTATCTTTTTCTATTGCTACTTCAATGATCACTGCTCCTCTGAACTGTCTGCTTGCATCCCTCCACCTCTGCGACAGGCGCGTAGCACCCGTGCAGCAACAAACTCTAATCCTTTTTCTGTTTAATGCAAGAGATAACCGTTACTTCCAGTCTTTCATTTATGCAACAGGTCAACTCTGGAACTGCCTCCCTCTGTCTGTATTTCCTACTTCTTTTAAACGCAGTGTGTCCAGGCATCTCGAAATGAACGGATCTTGAATTGGGCTCTCTTTTGTATTGTTTTTTTTTTTCCTTGGAAGAAACGGTTTGTGGGCTGTTGGCCTTTGGTTCCTTCTTCCTTGCATAAAAAAAGAAGGAAAATGCTAAGGACTTTTGGGTCGTTGCTCTGGCTGTAAAACCATTTTGAGGAATCCGATCTTTAAGTAAAATGTTGACTGGGTATGAACATAATCCATACCAGCTTGTATTAAGTCATTAACGTGGGACTGGGTAGAACTGATGTCCGTGGAGAAGAAAGACTGTACTGCAATATCAGCAAGACAATTCCTAAATCCATCCCAGTCTGCATATCAAAATGCCATCTGGTCACCCTGACTGGTTCAGAACCGGGAAGTTTGGGGACACTGACTAATGAGGCTTTGATGAGATTGTGGTAGGAGGATCCAAGTGGTGACAGCACCTCAACCCTATACTGATCTGGGTTATTTGTCAGGAATAGGTCCAAGAGATAGGCGCCATGGTGAGGATTAATTATCTGGAATTCTGGTTGGTTGCGTGAGCTGTAATGAAACCACCGTATCTAATGTACCATAGGGTTAATCTGGACCTGCATGGGAAGGGCAATTTCTGCCTGCAGTCCACCGTACGTTCAAATGAACCTGGAACAACAGCACAACAATCCCCTGGGCTGTCTGCTTCGGTGCTTGCGTCCCTCCACCGCTGCAACGGGTACAGTACGTGGCGCCCGTCTGGCAACAAACTCACAAACCTTATCAGTCCAGCTTTCTGGTGCAGTTGGCCGTTGCTCCCAGTCCTTCATGTGTGAACGGGTCAACTCTGGAACTGTCTTTGCGCTGTCTGTGTTGCCTGTTGCCTATGACGTTCAGTCCTTCAAGCGCAATGTGCCTTCAGCGTGGAGTTCGAAAAACGCGCCGAGTAGTCAGACTCGGCAGTTGTATTTTTTTTTGTTCCAAAACTTGCATTCAGCTTGTGTTAAAAAAAACTCTTTCCTCATCTCAGCATCGTTTATTCAGCACCAATGTTGAAGTAGTGCAAACTCAAACAAAACTGTAAATTGAACCGATTAATTCAGAACTCGATTGCATCATAGTTTGTTTACAAGGTTGCTAGATGCCGGTATCGTGTGCACGGGTAAGTGTCACCTTTAATATTTTGGGGTGTATCACTGATTGTACGCTGACAATGATAACATTATTGGTGCTGATGTTGACGGTATAATTTATAGATGTGTTAAAGTTATTTCAACCGTCGCAGAGCTTGGTAATAAAATCAGAAATGCCCATCTCGAAAAGGACCATCATTTCGAAGGTTTAAAGCTTCGTGCATTCCTCTTTAATTACGTAATTAGGCATGTGTTGATCTAGATCTTTCAGTTGCTGTTTTGAAGTGCACATAGCCAGAGCCCTTTATAGCTGAAAGAACCTTAAGTTTGTTGAAATATGTGTAGCTCATTACCTTGGTTGTTGTTGAGTAACCCTGGTCTGTCTGGTCGAGTAGACCCATCAACTGCAGCCAAGCAACTGTCTCGCAGGGCTGTCCCATGCAGTGAACTGATGTTCGCATTGGGTGGACAGTGCCTCACCAGTGTGAGGTGCATGGAAGATTGTGGAGGTTTGGTTCCTGGATGGACGCCGCATTTGCATACTGTCCAGTTAACAGGGGCACCGTATGCATCACCCCGTTACATATTTGGTTATATGGTTCAAATACCACCCAGCATTGTAAAGTGTCCTGGGTTACAGGAAACTAATAGACATGTTACTTATTGGAGAACCCTCTGAACTGGAAGGAATAGTAATAAAAGGTGACAGGAAGGATAGGAGAAATAGGGATAGAGGAGGGCAGACATGGAAAAAGAATGCTAAAGGTGAACGAAGAAGTATTCAGCATTACGTCAAGTGTGGATGATGGTCACCACCACCCACCTCACTTTCCTCGTAAATTTTCGAACTTACACCCAACTAACAATCACTTGAATTAATATGCACATTGCTAAACTTAAGCAGTTCTAAGCATTTTTTCTTCTGTAAACATCTCTTACCGTACTTGCTTTTTTTTACATTCTTAGTAAATGCAGAGATGAGAGATTCTCCATTTCCTATCTCATTCTTTTATTACATTTATTTTAATATAAAATAAGTTGAACATATCTACCACAGCCAAGCATAAGATAAGGTAAGCTAAGTTAAGCAAGCTAACCTAACCCAACTAGCAAACCTAACCCAACCTAACCTAAGTTTAACATCAATAGAATAACAGAAGCAGCTTGGAGCTGGATATTTCCCTCTCTCTTGTTATTTGTTGTTGTTACTATTGCTGTTTACAGCCACCGCTGCTACTGCTGCCGCCTATTATTACTACTACTATTTACAGCCACTACTGCTACTGTTATATCACTACTACCAGTACCTGTACTAGCTACTGTGTTACTAGTATGCTCCAAAACATGGTTAACTTGCACATTAAGCAGATGTTTATTGAAAGAAATTGCTTAAAATTGCATAAACTAAATGGTGAACATTAACTACAGTCTGATTGTAGGGTGTAATTCTAAAATAATACTTTTGGTAGGCCCTAACCAGCAATGTTATAAACTACCGGTATATAGATACTGGTATACATCTTGGTAGCCTACAGTATTAGGCTACTTGAGTTCTCTTTCGTCTGCTGTGAAATGGTACGGTATTTTTTTTTTTTTTTTTAGAAGTGGTTATTTCTTCCCAGATTAGAAGATACATTGTAATAGGATACTGGTACTGTAGAAGAACAACTGGTATTTGGATTTACTATCGGCTGTTACCAGTACCATTTTTCAAAGCCCATTTTCGTTAATATCTGCAAAGGTTTTGATATAGGGTATGGTACTAAGATTCCTTGTGGTAGGCTAATCAAAGTAACTATAGCCTAGATTGTTTATATGCAATAAGAAGTCATAATTCCTTTCATGGATTTGGAGAAAGCATATGACAGGGTGGATAGACAAGGATTGTGGAAAGTGTTAAGAATATATGGAGTAGATCGGAGGTTGTTGAATGCTGTGAAGAGTATGTACGATGGTGTGAAGGCTGCAGTGCGTGTGGATGGTGAACTAAGTGAATTTTTCTCTTTGAAAGTTGGGTTGAAACAGGGATGTGTCATGTCTCCATGGTTGTTCAATCTGTACATGGATGGGGTAATAAAAGAGGTACAAGGTAGGGTAGTGGATGTTGGAGTGGCCCTGGTGAGAGAGGATAGTGTTTGGAAACTCCCTGTACTGTTGTTTGCAGATGATACTGTGTTGTTGAGTGAAGACGAAGGGGAGCTGCAAGGCTTGGTGGATGAGTTTGGGAGAGTGTGTAAGAAACAGAATCTAAAGGTGAATGTAGGGAAGAGTAAATTGATGGTCTTTGAGAGAGGTGAAGTCAGTAAATGTACAGCGAGGTTGGGTGGTGAGGAATTGGAAAATGTGAGTACGTTTAAGTACTTGGGTAGTGTGATGAGTAACGATGGAGGTTTGGAGGGTGAAGTGCTTGAAAGGGTACAGCAGGGAAGAAAGGTTGCTGGTTCTTTGAAAGCAGTGATAAGAAACAGGGAAGTGAAAAAGTTACTACATGTCAGTATTGTGATACCAACTCTAACGTACGGAAGTGAAGCTTGGACATTGTTGAAAGGACACAAGTCAAGAGTGAGAGCAGTGGAAATGAGTTATTTAAAAGGAGCCTGTGGAGTCACTTGGAGAGACAGGCTGATGAATGAGGATATAAAGAAGTGTTGTGGTGTGGATGTGGATGTGATAGGAAGCATTATGAGGAACACACTGAGGTGGTTTGGCCATGTGGAGAGGATGAAGGGTGAAAGACTGATGAAGAGAGTGTATGTGAGTGAGGTGGAGGGGGGAAGAGGGAGGTGGAGGGGGAGGCCGAGGATGAGATGGAGGGATGGGGTGGGGAGGTATATGAGAGAGGGGGGTGTGAGTTGGGAGCAGGGCAGTGAAATGGCGGGGGACAGGGCGACTTGGAGGCGATTTGTTTGTGGCCACCCCAAACGGGATTGAGGCGTGTGGCAGTAGATAGTAGAATTCCTTTGAAATACCACCAGTGGTTTAATTACTAGATCCTGCAAACAAGGTACCAGTAGCTAGTTATTCTAATCAGATCTGGCATGATACAAAAGTCAGGTAATAAAATAACCTATACGTTTCATGCAGACAGTGATCTTACTAGGATAGTTAATTCGGTGTTATCGGTATTGCTTATTTTTCCATGCTGTAGATAGTAGGAGGAGGCTGTAGCACTGGCCGAACAGGGTGGTACTCCCAAGGGGAATGGGAATGCTGGTGATAGGGAAAGCTGGAACTCCTGTTTCACTAGCTATCTATCCATCCCCCTTTGCTGACCTTTTCAGTGTGACACTAACATGGAGAGTAGACCACCATACTCTCTCAAACATTTCCTCCATCTGTCTTATGCACTACACAAAATTTGCTTTACTACGTTACAGGGGTTGACGCCAGCAAGGGCATATGGCCAGAAAACTTTGCCCCCATCACCTAGTGGAGGACCTTCTGGGGGGAGGCGTGACAGGGGTTCCACCGGCATAGATCGTGCGTCCGGGGTGAGATGGGACTCGAACCTGTGCTAGAGGGTACAAGGCATTGCAGTTTCCAGGCTGCCACTTCCGCCCAATAGAGAGGGGCTCGAACCTGGGAGTAGCACCCCAGGAGGCTGCCCTATCAATGGGTGCATAATGGCGGGTCAGTTACAGTGCCAAGGTGCGCTTGGAGGGTGTCCCTGTAGCTGTCCTGGTAGTGTGCCCTGAGGCTACTACCACAGCCACTGGTAAGGCTGTACAAGAATACAGCTTCAAAGCAAGCCTGAGGACATTAAATCGCCCAGGGGGATGAGAGTGGGTTCTTGGAATGTAAGAAGTTTGAGGGGTAGAGTTGCGGAAGTTCTTGAGGCATTCAGTAGGAGGTGGGTGGATGTGCCATGTTTGCAGGAAGTCTGGTACAGGGGTGGATCAGCCAGAAAGATTGTTGGGAAGGATTGCTATTATAAATTGTTTTGGCAGGGGAGGGCGGACGGATATGGGGGTGTGGGTGTGTTGGTTGCGGAGAAATGAGTGGAATATGTTATGAATGTTGTAAGAGTAAGTGATAGGATATTAGCAGTGAAAATTTTGTTTGGTGGAATGATGATTGCTATTATGTCGGTAGGCTATATGCTCCACAGGCAGGCTTGGATGAGGTAGAGAAGGATTGATTTTAGGATGACTTAGTACATGTAGTAGGTGGTATGGGAGATGATGATCTAGTGGTTTTGGGAGGGGACTCAAACAGTCATGTAAGTGAAGCAGGTCAAGGATATGGAGTACATGGGGGATGTGCAAATGGTACAAGAAATGCAGGAGGAGAAAGGATACTTAGAGTTTGGGGAGGCAATGAACATGAGTCTGTGCAACACACATTTTAGGAAAAGAGAGGATAGATTGATTATATACGAGTCTGGGGGAAATAGCAGTCAGATAGATTATTGTCTGGTCAGGAGGGCTGATAGGAGGTTAGTGAGGGGTGTTAAAGTTATAGGAAGCGAGGAGTATGTGCAGCAGCATGAATTATTGAAATGTGACATGGTGCTTAAAGAACGAGTGATGGAAAAGAGGACTTATGTACCTAGGAGGAAAATATGGAAGCTGGAAAACCAAGCAGTAAGGGATGCATTCTGTAGCGAGATGAGGAGAGTGGTGGCTGAACAGGGAGCCATTGACAGAGGTGCTAATGAGCAGTACAGAGCCCTCAAGAACAACCTCTTGAGAGTTACTGCTGCAGTATGCGGTTGGACAAGAGGCCCACCAAGACATGAAGTAGCTTGGCGGTGGGATGCGTGTGTAGAAGCTGCAGTTAAGGAGAAAAGGCTTTTCCGGGAATGGAAGAAGGGTGGTAATATGGAGGAATACTTTGCTGCCAAGTGTAGGGTTTGAAGAGAGGTATACAGGGCGAAGTGTGAGTCAGAGACTTTTACTTGATGACCTAAATCGTGTGGAAAGGAAGAATATGATATTTAAGGTGGCAAGTCAGGTGAAGAGCGATAAATGGGATATTATAGGTGAACAGTGTGTGTGAAGAATGATGAAGGAAGGGTAGTGGTGAATAGTAGGATATTAAAGATGCATGGAGAGAGCATTATAGCTGGTTGTTGAATGAGGAGTTTGACTGGGACAGTGAAGGTTTGGAGCCAGCAGATCCAGTGTTTGGCCATTGGCCATAGATTGATGCTGCTACTGTGAGTGAGGCGATAGGCAGGATGCAGGTGGGGAAGGCACCAGATGTGTCTGGATTGACTGCTGAAATGTTGAAGGCCTCAGGAGATATAGAAGTGAGGTTAGTCACTGACTTGATAAATATGATTATATATGAGTGTGTTGTCCCAGATGATTGGCTGAAGGGTGTAATTGGAAATGTGTACAAGGGGAAGGGTGATGTCCTGGAAAGGGAAAATTATGGAGGTATAAAGCTTTTAGATCAGATTATGAAGGTAATGGAGAGAGTTCTAGAAGGAATGATTAGAGAAAGAGTGAATATTGATGAGATGCAGTTTGTGTTTATACCAGGCAGGAGGACCACTGATGCCATATTCATTGTTCAACAGTGTAAGGAAAGAAAAGGGAACTGTACTTTGTTTTTTGTTGAATTGGAGAAGGCCTTTGACAGAGTCCCTAGAGAGGTGAAGTGGGGAATGAGAAAGCTTGGGATGGAGGAGTGGCTGGTTAGGGTGGTTATGGTCATGTATGTGGGTGCTCGCACCCAGGTAAGAGTGAATGGAGATGTGAGTGATGAGTTTTCCATGAATGTGGGTGTGCATCAGGAGTCATTTTTGAGTCCCACGTTTTTGGTACTTGGAGCCCTATCATGTGACTTCAGAAATGGATTCCCATGGGAGATGTTGTATGCTGATTATTTGGTGTTGATTGCAGAGAATGAAAAGGAGGTGGAGGAAAGATTTAGGAAGTAGAGAGATGGTATGGGGCACAAGGGCTGAAGAGTAAATTCAGATAAAACAAAAGTGATGATATCTAGGGTTGGTGGCGGTACTGTCAAAGAAGAGGGAGAATGGCTGTGTGCAATTTGCCACAAGGTCGTGGGAAGTAATTACATCTTATGCAGTGTTTGTGGTAAGTGAGTGCATAAAAGATGTAATGGTATTAGAGGTAAACTGCAAGATAATGCTGATTTTATGTGTGTGGCGTGTCGTGGAGAGCAGGTGGAGATTGTCAGGTGTGAAAGGATTGAACTTGCTGGTGAGTCTCTTGAGTGTGTGGAAGAGTTTTGTTATTTAGGAGACATGTTATGTGGTGGAGGTGGGGCTCTGTGGCTAGGGTGAGAAGTGGTTGGAAGAAGTTCAGGGAGCTCTTGCCTCTCCTGACATTGAGAGGACTCTCCCTACGTGCTAAGGGGTCTTTGTATGCAGCATGTGTTAGGAGTGTAATACTGTATGGTAGTGGGACCTTGGCAATAAAGGAACAGGATATTTACAGGCTGAAACATACAGAAATGACAATGATTAGGTGGATGTGTAGTGCGTCCCTGCGCTCAAGGCCTGGGGGGCTAGGTTTATGATGGAAGAGTTGAGAGGTAGGATGGGACTGGAGTGTATTGGTGTTGTGATGAGGAGAGGTAGAGGTTGGGGGATGATCATTGGGTGCAGAAAGTGAGAAGTTTTAATATTGGGGGCAGGGCTGTGAGGGGTAGACCGAAAAAGACGTTGGACGAGGTCATTAAGAGTAACCTCAGGGTTAAGGGACTGAACAGGGAGGCTGCCATAGATCGAGCAGCATGGATAACCTCTATTAGGTGACCAAGGCTGATGCATGCATGCATGTTGGAGCCTTCAATAATGAAACGAAACGCTGTATCTTTTTATGTTGGCTGAATCGGTAGAGAGGCGGCCTGCAGTCCTGATGGACCCAGGCTCGAATCCCGGCTGGGACAGGGAACAGTTTAAGGATTCGAATTTCATAAAAAGCAGGCTTTCCTGATCTACCAGATGACCTGCCAACATGTCATAAAAATACCCCTGCTAATACCAGTACACCAGTCCTGTATGAGACAGCCCTAGCATGTATTCAGTATGGATGGAAGTGGTGACATGTAGAGGTGGAGGAGGACTACTGGGCCTTGGGATAGGCTACTGCCCCCGAGATATAGGCCCTGAAGCCTTTGCCCAGAGTCGGACACAAAAAAAAAAAAAAAAAAAAAAAAAATCTGTAAGATTGATTTTGAAAGCATAATGTTTTGACATACCAATAATAAGAGATTTTAAACTTCTTTGTCAGGAATGAATTGGAACATGTGGTATCATTCCAAGTGCCTGTATGAAGTTATTGGCATAGTGTTGTTACTAGGACTGGTATGTATCATGATGATTGAAAAATGTAATTAGTAGCTAGTGGTAAAATGTACATTTTGCAAAATCTTACTTTAAATCTCTCTCTCTCTCTCTGTCTCTGTCTCTCTCTCTCTCGTTGACTAAGTACAGCAGCCTGTTGTACCCTGACTTGGAATACATCACCACATTCTGTACATTTTCCATCTTCTCACAGCAACTTACTTCAGCCCCTTTCTCTTTGTTGAAATGTTGCATATCTTTCTATTGTTGGTACTGATATTGCACAAATCATTGCTCTCCTGAATTCTGCCTTCATCTATCCCCCATTATAGTGGGCATGCATACCTGTTTAGTTATACGCTTTCTCCCTTTCCTCTCCAGTTCTGTAGAGCTAGAGTGAAGTGGTATGATTTGCCCTTCGCATGCCCAGCTGTCAAATTGAGAATCTTTACTTTTCTCAGTTTGCCTTCCTGTTTTATGACTTGCAGTCTTTTAAATGCAATGTATACAGGCTTCTCAAGTTAAACAAATCTTGATTTTAGCTTTCTTTTGTTCAGTTTTCAATGGCAGTGACAGTCATATTCAGGCTTTGAGCATTTACTGGTTTCTGTTTTGCAGATATAAAAAGATGTTTCAGTTAGCATGTATTAACTAAAATATATACCATATACGGTATATATATATATATATATATATATATATATCTATATATATATATATATATATATATAAGTATATACAGTGGAATCTCAAATTTCGATTGGCATATGTACCTAAAAATCACCGCGAAATTCAAATAATCGAAATTTAAACTGAACTTCTTATGGGAATAAGTAGTTTGGGTCCGGGGCCTCCGAACCTAATTACCAAAAATCTTGATTTTTTGCCCACACCCCCTGTAAACTTTATGAACTATAATTGTGGTTAAGTAACTGTAGTTCTGCATTGTATTGCCATACTGTCAGCAACTGTATACTTGGTGTATTTCTGCCCTTTCCTGTATTGCCATTTCTCCTTTGGCTGCAAAGATTTAGAGGAGCCAGGCTGCTCTCATCCATTACCACTGCTACCCGAAGAACCACTCTTGCTTGCCATCTTGAAACAGGTAAGTTGCAACGAAAATACAAAGAAAATACAGTAGGCTCACACAGTGCACGAGAGATTGGGCGGTCCACGACTTCGCGCACTGGGAATTCGCGCACTGAGAATACATAATCTCATGGGAAAAATTACATATGGGCGGTACGCCCTAATTCCTGGACATTTTTTGGCCCTTAGAGACATAAAAAAGGTCAAATTTTTCAGACATTGTACTACAGATATAGCTGCAGTAACAAAATATGGGCAGTCACCTTTACATCAGTAGACAACAGGCCTGATGGATTTAAACAACAAGAGTTCTGAGGCGCGGCAACGCACTTACAGTGCCCCCGCCACCACCCCGGCCGCACCACGCTTGTTTAAAGGTTGCCAATGTTGTATTATTCCAGGCTTTGACGAAGAAATTTATGGCCTGTTGAATGTTACATTTCTTCCATCATTATGGTGGGGGTTGCAGGTATGCCAGGTGAAGCAGGTGAGTCAGGTGGGGCTGTGAATGTGGAGAGGGAGGCGGCTGGTGAGTCAGGTGGGGCAGTGGAGGACGGCGGTGGGCGAGTCAGGGGAGGTGGTGAGGGGAGGATCCTCCCTCTCCTCCTCGCTACTGTTCACATTTTCGGCAATTTCCTTCATCTCTTCTTGCTTGTTTGTTTCATTCCTCATCTTGTTATAGATGTATTGGCAGTATAACAACTTGGTATTCACGAAATAAACATCATTATTATAGAAACTGGGTACCTATTCTAACTTACTGTTATTGCCGAAAACGTTATTATTGAAGCTGTTATTGGCGATGTCTTATTGTAGACTCCTCTTGAGCACCTTCCCCATGAGCCTCTAGGTCACTATTGGTGCGTTGTGTGGGGGGGGGGTCGCGTACTGATGGAAAATGGTGTTTTTAAGCCACTTCTTGCCTCTACCTCGTGTTTTGTGGGGTAAACTCGCGCATTTAAGGTTTTTCGTTATGATTTTTGGTCACTCGCGCATTGTGATGACGCGCACTGGGCGAGCCTACTGTACATACAACTGAATTGCAGTGAAAGGTACAGGCTGAAAGTGCGGCATTTGGCTGTAGAGGACTGGCTGCTGGCAGGACAGTTGCAAGATGGTCGCCAACAACAGAGCATCGCCTTGCACATGGCTTGTTGTTGGTGGTGCCTACTCTCATCTGGGAGCTCTTGTCCTTAAACAACATGACTTTTTTTTTTTTTCTCAGTCTCTATTGTTCATTTCTATGTTGCTCCTTATATTCATAATTACTGTACTTCTCTTTGTTTCAGTATTCTGCCTACTGTATTTGCTACCACCTGTAATTCATTTTGTTTTAGTATTTTCACTATTGATTCTCTTCCTTTAATTTCTCTTGTTATATCTTCAAGTTATTAAAGTATTGATTAGTTAATAATAAGTATATTTATAGAATGACAGGGAATCATCCAGGGTGCGACTTGTCCTGACAGGAAATCGTCCATGTTTGACTGGGAATTATCTGACGGGCGAATTGACTTGACGGTGAATTGTCTCGGAACCATATCATCATATGCGTCATATACTGTATGAATAAATGATGTTGATTTTCATTCTCTTCATGACACATGTCACATACGATGTTAGAGTAGGCTCATTCTTCTTATAATTTTCCTTCACTTCTGGCATTTTGGTTCACATCAAAAATATTATCTTTGCTTGTTTTGGTTGGAGTCTGGCTCTGAGAGCACATGTCACATACGATATTAGGTTAGGTTCATACTTTTTCTTATAATTTTCCTTCACTTCTAGCATTTTGGTTTGCATCAAAAATATTATCTTTGCTTGTTTTGGTTTGAGTCTGGCCCTGAGAGCATCGAAATACGCGACTTTGCACCGAAAAGTAAGGCAGGCAGACCACTCCAAAATGCATCGAAATTTGATTAATCAAATTCTAAACAGTCAAAATTTGAGATTCCACTGTATATATATATATATATAACGTAAAATGGAGTTGTTCGACTCACTTTTGGTTATTTTTTGTTGTACTAAGATTTGTAGTGCAACATTTTTACTGTATGGGTAATGAAACACAAATGATCCAACATCAGATGTGAAAACGTAGTAACGTAGAAAAGACATGCTATATGTGAAAAATGAAAATGATTTTCAGCATCTGGTGTGGGGCAGTTAGACTTGGTGGGCTTTCCGTCAGTGGAACATATGAAGTTTTCATTCGAATCACTCCAATATTCGGTACCTTCATGCCCAGTATTGTCCTTTGTGTGTCTTCAGGAGACCCACCTCGCCACTCCCCCTGCTTCATTTTGAATCGATCAAGCCAGAAGAAGGTGGGTTATGTATGTTGATTGGTCCTACTTCAGTTGATGACTGCTGCAAGCTTTCAGTCTTGTAAACAACATATGGACTAAGGTGTTTTCCACTGGTGATGGAGAACATGATGGATGATGAACTCTTAGCCGTATTTATGATACACTCCACATGTTATATACCAAACCGGAATATCTGGAGCCTTCCCTTAGGAACATCCGTGATGTTCATTTCGTCATAGTTAATGATATTTGTAGGAGGTACTCCCCTAAGACTCTCTTCTAGCTTTTTAAAGAAGGCCATTATGACCTCTTCAGAGACAGAAGCCTTCTTCCTCGAAGTACGAGTATTTTGGCATGTCCTGGAGGACAGAAGGTCTTTATGTCTTCTCAGGAAACCATATACTCAGTCTGTACCTGGGAGATTATCCTTGAAATCCATGATGTAGTGTCAACAACTGTCCAGATGGTACTTGTAGAATTTGCAGCACATGAATTGCCAGGGCTCTTGCTAACTGCCGATTTGGCTCCTGAGGTTTCAGATTTACGAGCAAAATAAATTTTTAGCAGCCAAACTGACTACAAACCGAAATATTTTACGAGCAATAAACATATTTATTTATTTTTTTACCCACTGTGATGATTAGAATCATATATTGATGTTTTAAACATTCACAGTGGTGACATGGAAAGACTTGATAATCGATCACAACGTGCTTTTTTGTTCATTTAAGTGAGATTTACTTATTTTGTAGCACTGGATTTTGAGGTGGATGTATTTTCTCCTCGCCAAAAGGCGACTTCCATGTAAAGTTTGTTTGTCGAAGGGAAAAATTACTGACATTTGTGAGCTGTGGCTCGCCAAGCAAGAGACCTGATTGCCCCAAAGTGCCAAGTCAAAGTGCCCCAAATGCCGAGTCTGATTACCCCAGAGGGCGAGTCAGATTGCCCCATTACCGTAGTCTAAAATCATAATATCTTATAAACAAAAGCAGCTAACTTACATTTGTAGGTGGATAAACATTAATGACATTTAGCTTGTTATCATATATCCAAGGGACAGCAGAGGAAAATACAATTAATCTTGTAATTATGCTTGCATATCACAGCTCAAAAAAATCTGAAAATAACAAGAATGAAAAATTGATCACAGCTCACTTGCCTTCAGCATGCTATCCCTAGATTTATAAATTAGCGATTGTAGAACATAGTGCCATAAGAAAAAGTCAAATATACCCCTATTTACACTGTCTGGACTACCTGAGTCTCATTACCCCTTAATACGCTAAGTTGCCCCAGGTGAGTCGAATAGCCCTATCTTATGGCGTGTGTGTGTGCATATATATATATATATATATATCAGTAAACTGTATATTTAAAATTTGCCATTTTTCAGGTACCTGCATCATCTGAGAAGGCACCCAGAATGAATGACACTACCAAGCTGAAACCAAAGCTCATTGGTTTTGATTTAGGTAAGAACTATAGTAAATATTGCTGTCCTGCTCCTTTTCCTTCTTGAAAGATATGAATATTGGCATCAGTTAACGTACATTAAATATCATTCTGCCTTTCCCAGAGATGGGTGACCATTATTGCCCAATTGTTTTAACACCCTGTATTTCTGACATTTTTTAATCTATTCTTAATAACACAATTTTAAAGTACCTATTCTATCACATCCTTCTTTCCGATCATCAGGATGGGTTCCAGCAGGGATGCTTTACTGGTGTTCCCACCTTCCTTCTGACCCATCTTCCTGTCAGGAATTTGGTGAAAGCTTTGCCATTCCACATGACATCACAAAGACTTTCGATTGAGTCTGGCAAAAATCTTTAAACTTCAAATTGCTCTATTACGGTCTTTATCTTTGTGTCTGTGCCTTCATCTCTAGTTTCCTTTCAGGTTGTTCTGTAGCTTCTGTTGTAGATGGCCACTGTTCTTCTCGAGCTGCCACTAGTGGTGTTTCTCAGGGTTTTGTCCTACCACCAACTCTCTTCCTCCTATTCATCAGTGACCTTTTAAGCTGTACATCTAGCCTTACCTACTAAAACACTGATGACTTCATCCTTCACCTTTCCATCTGCCTCTTGCAGCGTCCATTTCAGCAGTTACTTAAACAAACTAGGAATGAGGCAGTGGCACACCTAATGTCTGACTTGGTTTATATCTTTGACTGGGGTAAAAGTAATCTTGTTGTTATTAAAGCATAAAAAAAATTGAGTTCTTATATCTTTCAGTCTGTCAAAATCTTCCGCAAGAGTATCCTCTAATTTTAAACAATTCCAGCTCAGTCCTTCATTATCACTGAACATATTTGGGGTTTCATTATCTTGGAATTTATCATGGAAAGATCATATTACCTCTCCTGTAAAATCTGCCTTCAATAGATTAGGTGTGCTAAGCCAACTCCGTGCCTTCTTTACTCCTACAGAGTCATTGACTTTATACAGGGGTTTTATTCATCCCTGTGGAGAATACAACTCTCATGTATCGGGAGGCTCCCCACATACAGCTTCTCTCAGCAAGCTGGAGTCAGAGGCATTATGTTTCATTAACTTTCCTCCTCTTGCTGGCTCCCTTCAGCCTCCGTCTCTTTGACTCACTATTGTGTCTTATCTCTTTCCTGTCACTATTTCATTGGTCACTGCTCCTCAGAACTGTCTGCTTACATACCTTCACCACTACGGCAGGAGCATAGGCTAGCACTCATCTAGCAGTAAATCTCATCCTTTTTCTGTCCAGCTCTGTAATGCAAGAGTTAACTGTACTCCTACTCCTTCATGTATGCAGCAGGTCATCTCTTGAACTGTCTTTGTCTGTCTGCATTCCCTACTGCCCATGACCTCCAGTTATTCAAACTCATTGTGTCCAGACATCTCAAAATTAATGCATCGTGAATTTGGCTATCTATTATCTTTTTATTTTTTGTCAGAGGAAGCATTCAAGCATGCTTCAGGTCTTTGGTTCCTTCTTCCATGCATAGAAGAAAGAACATTGTATTATTGTGGATAATGCAAGTTGAGTTGTTTTTTTTTGGGGGGGGGGGTGCACTGGTGTTTAGGTACTGTACATTTAATATGCACGTGACATACTGCACCCTGACAGTAAACCACACTAAATAAGACTTGACAGTATAATACTGTTTTATTGTAAGGTGAGGAGTAGACTAGCACCAGTCGAACAGGGCAGTACTCCTGAGGTGGATGACAAGCTGGTGATAGGGAGAGCTGGAGCTCCAGTTTCACCAGTCCTTAGGACTTGATCCTGACCATCTCCTTTTGCTGAACATTTTCAGTGCATTCATTTACATAGAGAGTAGGCCAGCATACTCTCATAATACCTCTACCTTCAACTGTCTACACCACACTACACGCGCATAACATATCTCACCTTCTATTCACTCTCTTTAGCAATGGCCGCTGCAATGTTACTATCAGATGAGGTGGTACCTCGGATTGCCACCACCGGCAGGGTAGGGCTGGCGGCACAGGGTCCTCCCGGTCGCCATTAAGTTGCTGTGCCGGCAGTGACTTTTACAATTTCTGGTGATGCTCGTCAGTGGAGAAGTGAAAGTGCGGCCTTATTCTTCACCAACATCCGCGACCTTAGTACAGATTTAAACTCAGTTCATTTTTTCCTTCAGTCCAATCCCCTCTGGCCCTTTTCCTCACAGAACCACAAATCTCACCCTCTACTGATATATCCCCATTTTGTTTTGCCAGTTACCGTCTCCTCACAAACTTCCATAACAAGGGCGGCACCTGTTGTTATATCAAATCCCAATATGCAGTTGACGCACTTATAAACTTCACTTCATCCAGTTTTGATTACTCATTGTATAAACTATCTATCTATTGCCAGACGCCTCAATCCCGTTTGGGGTGGCCACAAACAAATCGCCTCCAAGTCGCCCTGTCCCCCGCCATTTCACTGCCCTGCTCCCAACTTACACCCCCCTCTCTCATATACCTCTCCACCCCATCCCTCCATCTCATCCTCGGCCTCCCCCTCCCTCTTCCCCCCTCCACCTCACTCACATACGCTCTCTTCGTCAGTCTTTCACCCTCCATCCTCTCCACATGGCCAAACCACCTCAGTGTGTTCCTCATAACGCTTCCTATCACATCCGCATCCACACCACAACGCTCCTTTATATCCTCATTCGTCACCCTGCCTCTCCATGTGACTCCACAGGCTCCTCTTAAATAACTCATTTCCACTGCTCTCACTCTTGACTTGTGTATTGTATAAACTAAATTGTCAAAATACTACCAAGTATATCTGTGTAGTCTATCGCTCCCCCAGTGCTTCTTCGGAACCCAGTGTATTTGATTCCACATCCACACAGTTGAGTAACCTTAACCTTTCCCGCAGTACCGAAATTACCATTTTTAGATATTTTAACATACATAATGTTGAATGGTTATTGCACTCTGCCAGGACTAATGACGCTGTTCTAGAGTGCGAGTTGTTTGCAGAATCGTTTAATCTCACCCAGCTGGTAAAGCAACCAACCAGAATACCTGATAATCCTGACCATAATGCCCATCTCTTGGACTTATTCTTGACAAATAATCCAGATCAATACAGGATAGAGGTACTGTCACCACTTGGATCCTCAGACCACAATCTCATCAAAGCCTCATTAGTTAACCCTCCCACACCTCCCCATTCTGAACCTGTCAGGATGACCCGATGGCACTTTGATAGGGCAGACTGGGATGGATTTAGAAATTATCTTGCTGACATTCCATGGCAGTCTTTCTTCTTTAGTGATCCCAATTCTACCCAGTCCCACATTTGCGACTTAATACTAGTTGGTATGGATTTATTCATACCAAGTCAACAGTTCACTAAAAGATCGAACTCTCCAAAATGGTTTGATAGCAACTGTACCAGAGCAACAGCCCAAAAGTCATTAGCATGTAACTCTTACTTAAAGTAAAAAACATCTGAATCACTCTCTCAATTTAAAATTGCTAGAAATCATGCAAAAGCTGTAATAAATCTAGCTAAATCTAACTTTCTTCAAAAGCAAGCATCAAAACTACTTAACAACCCTAATGACAGTAGAATACAGTAATCCCTGTACTATCCGGACACCCACTTTCCAGACATCCGCACTTACCAGATATTTTGGTCCCGGGATCCAATATCCCCCCCCCCCCCCAAAAAAAAAAAAAAAAAAAAAAAAAAAAAATCCGACTTTTTTCCACCCGTAGTTTGAACTCGGCGCGCGCGGCACGGACCAGCTGTGTTTTGGTGTGTAGTTCCGCCGCCGTATGCTAGAGTGCCTCTGCATCCTCCCCACTTTCCGCACGTCACTTGTTGCGAGTGCACGCTTGTGATCATGGCCGCCCACGTGCTCGCTTTTGTTGTGGTGCCTTACCTGATGCAGGCTCTGCTGCTGTCCTCGTGCCTCTTGTTAGTGTGTGTGATGATGGCCCTGCTGCCTGAGAAGAGGAAGAGAGTGGTTTTGACTCTGGAGAAGAAGAGGGAGATATTGGACAAGGTGGATGCTGGATGGTCAACCTCACGCATCCTTCATGAATTCAGCCTGGCCCGATCTACTTTGTTTGATATCAAGAGATCCCACGACAAACTCATGCAGTACACGGCTGACTTCTCGTCGAAAAGCAAACGCAACGTGGAGAGGAAGATGATGTTTACTCCCCAGTATGCTGAAGTCGACCGCTCCACGTTGATTTGGTATTGACAGCAACCTGCTGCTGGTGTGCTGGTGCATGGTACGGAGCTGAAGGCTGCTGCTGAGAAGTTCGCAAGGCTTCACGACACCCCAGACTTCACGGCATCTGAGGGTTGGCTCTTCGCATTCAAGTTACGACATGGCCTTACCAACCGTAAGGCCCATGGCGAAGCTTTGGACGCAAAAGAGGATGGAGTAGAGGAGTTTCGGCACAAGGTGAAGCGCTTGATCGACAGGGAAGGCCTCATTCTCGGTCAAGTCTACAACGCTGACGAAACTGGTTTATTCTATCGCTCTTTGCCAACGAACACTCTAGCCGAGGAGACGGAGAAGCGTGTACCTGGCCACAAGCTCTCCAAGCAACAGATATCTGCTTTGTGTTGTGCCAATGCTAACGGCATGCACCGGCTTAAGCCCATTATTGTTGGCCATGCAGAGCAGCCTCGGTGTCTTCGTGGGGTGATGGATGTCCTTCCTGTCGTTTGGTACCATTCTTTGAAGGCATGGTTCACTGCCCAGATCTTCAAAGACTGGTTCCACCACCATTTCGTCAAGGAAGTCATCCATTACCAGACGGAGGAACTGGGAATCCCACGCGGCCAGGTAAAGGCCCTCCTTCTCCTCGACAGTGCACCTGCTCACCCGTGTGACAAGGACTTGGTGGCTGAGAATGGGCGCATTAGGTGCATGTTTCTGCCACCTAATACGACTGCTCTCATCCAACCAATGGACCAAGGAGTGATCGTGGCAACGAAGAGGCTGTACCGACGGAAGTTCCTGGATGAGGTGATGGTTGTTCTCGAGGACGAGGACGAGCGCAGGGAGGGACGGGACACGCAAGGCCAGCAGACTTTGGAAAACCTTCGCTGCTACAACATCAAGTCTGCCATTTACAACTGGGCCAGTGAATGGAAGGAAGTCCCTGTCAAGACTCTAGAAAATGGTTGGTCTCGTCTGCTTCTCGGAACGGATGTGGAGCACAGTTTCCTAGGCTTTGACGTGGATGACTTCCATGCACGTCTACGTGCGCATGGGGATGATGTTGATGTGGACGAAGTGCGTGAGTAGTTGGATGACGACGAGGGCGATCCTGGGTATCATACCATGTCTGATATCGAGATCGCATCTTCAGTTGCAGGTGTCAGTTCCCAGCTTGAAGATTCCGACCAGGACGGCGACGATGATGCGGACTCCTCTCAGGATAACTCTACTCCAGCCATCCCCAAGCTGAGCGCACTGCGGGAACACGTAGAGTTCGTTCTCGACTACCTGGAACACCCGGACTGCGACAGGGAGATGGGGCCTTTGGGACTTGTGGAGGAAGTGCGCGCTTTCAGGCAGCGCACCATTAATCACCAGAATCATTGTTCCTTGTGTCAATCAACCATTGACAGCTTTTTCAGACCCGTAACCCCGCTGTGCCCAGCCCTGACTCCACTCCATTGCCTCCCCAAGACAGGCTCTCATCCTCCGAGCCACAGCCCAGCACATCAGGCACGGTGAAGTCACCTCTTGACGTGAATTTGCGCCTCTCTTCGGAGTCGTCTGCAGTGGGTACTCCATCATCACGACCCAGCGACGCACCCCTAGGCCACCTGCATCAGCTACTCTAAGACTCTGACAATGATTAAACAGCAAGAACTTCTCCACTAAACCACACGGGAATTTACAGTGTTGTGCAGTGAAAAACAACAGTGCATAGTGTTAAGAAATTAGAATTCTTAGTGCAAAGACTAAAGTGCAGAGTGCAACACTGATTTTATTGACTTTCAATGGAGCGCAAATTAACTAGAGTGTGTTATGTTTAGAAAATGGATTTATGAGTGCAAAGACTTTAACAGAGTGCAACACTTATTTCATTAAGGTACAATGGAGCGCAAGTAAGACTAGAGTGCACAATGTTAAGAGAATGGAATTCTGAGTGCAAATGACTAAGTTCAGTGCAAGACTTCATGTACAGTGTACTGCAGGTGCTTCAGGTACTCCTTTTTACTGTCAGAGTCTGAGAGGAGGCGGGTTATTCATCAAGATGGCCAGGGACTTGTTGAAAGTACCCAGAATGTTTCATATTGTACTGTATTTTCCATACTTACCTCTAAAACCTCATTTCACTCTTTTATGTCCCTTATTGGTGTGAATAGGGTCTTAGGTGCTATGCATGTCCAGTAGGGAGATGTTTTTCTAAGTTAGGCTAGGTTAGGGTCCATAACTACCAGTCCAGGAGCCAGGGACTTGTTGTAAGTACCCAGAATGTCTAGTATTGTATAAATATATCTCAAAAACCTTATTTTATGGTTCTTTTGCATTTATTTCAGTCTTTTATGTCCCTTATTGGTGTGATTTGGGTCTTAAATAGGTGCTATGCATGTCCAGAGGGAGTTGTATAGGTGTTTTTCTGAGTTAGGGTCCATAAGTACAAGTCCAGGAGGCTGGGGCCCACTTTCCGGATGAGACCACTTTCTGGACGGGACCACTTTCCGGACATGCCTTTGGCTCTGTTACATCGGATAGTGGATGGATTACTGTATTTTGGTCAGCTCTTAATTCTTTCAATAATAACTTTAACAAGTCATCATCCATTCCCCCACTACAATCTTCAGATGGCAATATTACAAATGACCCCCATGTGAAAGCAGATATTTTTGCCAGTACATTTGCCAAAAATTCTACCATAGATGATGCCAACCAGAACATCCCAGTACTAGAACTTGACTCTCCTGAAATTGTTCCACTTAAAATACAGACAATGAACATAACATCCATCCTAGACAATTTACCTACAAACAAAGCTCCAGGCCCAGATGGAATTCCGCCAATTGTTTGAAAAAGTGTTCCCCACGATTTGCCTCTGTCCTAGCTAAATTATTCAGATTATGCACGCATACTTCTTCATTCCCAAATTCATGGAAAGAAGCCAATATCCACCCAATTCCGAAGAAAGGAGGTTCCTCTGACCCTTCTGATTACAGACCAATATTAGTCACATCTTCTCTTGGTAGGGTACAGTATTTGAAACTTTAATTAATAAGGACATTGTTAACCCGAGGCGTTCCATTAATGTATGGGCACGTCGCAACGTTTTGTCACAGCTAGTCCCATCGACGTAGCAGTACGTCGCACAATTGCAAGGTTCATAATTTGCACAATTTTCAATTTTCGCGCGATTTTTGGTACGTATACACAGGACACCTTCTTCTACAAGATGCCAGGACAGGGACAATGCTTTACCCCGCATGACCTCTACCCCCCCCGCATGCCATTGTCTCGGCAAGTCACCTGTTATCAGTGACCTGACTAATAAAGACATTCAGGGCCAGAGTGATTCCCCAATCGATGACAATGTGGAGGACAAAGTTTACGTAGCATTAGAGGAAGAAACAGTCAGAAATGATGATCAGGTAATGTTGCCAAAAAAGGTCAGGTATGTTGGTGTGTTAGTGAGTGAAACAATGCTCATATTGCTTGTATTACTGTGTGAAAGCCAATATACTCTCATACTACATATAAATTCGTACCAAATAAATAAATAAATACTGTACCCTCTATGAGTGGTGTGGAATAGTTACCATCCCATAGAACTCATTTTCTTTGGAGCCAGCCTGATAGAAAACCCAGTAAGGTAAGGTGTACTGCTAGCTGTATCGAGTATTTTAAACCTCAGGTGAGCGATTTCTCTATGAATTTTCGATGTTTCTCACCAAAAGTGGAGGTTTGAGCCAAAAAAAATTTTTCCAAATTGGTCGGAATTGGGGGGAGTCAGTGGTGGAAAATCGGTTGGGACGTGACGGGTTAACCCCTTAACTGCGGGGCGTCACTTTCGTGACGCTTGGGGGCAAGGGATCATACCGCGGGGCATCACTTTTCTGATTGTGTTATTTTGAATTCGGCCAGGCATTCAGGTGGTGGCTTGTATCATCTATCAGTACTGCCAATGTCCAACACTAGTCAGCACTCCAAATCTCATCTGTACTCCCATCCACTGTTGACAATTTAGTCATTTCTCCCCGTTCTTGACTCCCCTCCCTACCTCCCCTCCATTACCCTCTCCTCTCGCCTGCCCAACCGTGCTACGCTAAGTAAATCTTCCCTGGAATTTTCCACTGATTTCATCCATTGAAATAAGCCCTATGCCCTATTCTTATACCAAATAATATATACAAAAAAGAAATAAGGTAAGTGATAGTGCCATACACCTGGAATTGGCTAATTATCACCTGACAACACCTCACGTGCACTCGTTCGCTAATTTTCGCTGTTTATTTCCCCTTGAAATATGCCGTATAATCTATTCTCGTAATAAAAATATATATAAGAAAGAAAGGGAGAAGCCTAAGTGATATTTACATTCACCTGGAACTATGTAATTTACAGGTAAGCCCTTAATTCACGCGAGGGTTATGTTCCCAGACCCTTCGTGTATGTGGTAAATTCGCGTATATGTTCTGCCTTGTGTGCACATAATTATGCATGTCTACTAAGTATATTACATCTGAATAATACTGTTTATGCACTACATACACCTTATAAACTAGCATACGGTATGAAAAACAACAAAAATGTAAGAAATTTAACACTGAAACCTAACAAGCACAGGCGTAGGTGGAGACACTTCAACAGTCTGGTGCACAAGCCCTCACTCCTCCCATATGCTACATTCTGCCTTCTTTATTGTCCAAACAGTTGACTCATTCACCCCAAACATACGGTTCTGAGCCAGTTCACATGAGTAGGTGGAAACACTTCAGCACAGTCTGGTGCACTAGCCCTCACTGCCTCCCTTATGCTACGTTCTGCCTTCTTTATTGTAAGAACAGTTGACTAACTTGACTCACCCCAAACACAAGGTTCCAAGACAATTCACCACGAAGTCAATTCACCATCAAAACATGGACGATTTCCTGTCATTCTATAAATATATTTATTATTGATTAATTAATACTTTAGTAACTAATTTTCCGGGGGATTTTATAACTCATATAAGTAAAAAACTAGTGTACTGTACTTGCTAAATAAACTTGTATGTAAATAAATGACGGGGAATCGTCCTGACGGAGAATTGTCGCCAACATTCCTCCATTAAGTTTGTCCAACACTTTAACTTTCTCTGTCAGCAACATCACTTTACTAGTCCGTTTTGGTGTGTTACCACATGCATCACTAGCACTACGCTTAGGCTTCATGTTGGCAGACAAGGCAAGCAATCACTGGAAGGCAGAAAAATAAGCCACAAATAACGATTCGCAAGTCACGCATATTTCGACTGTCGGATTCAAACTGACTGTGTGGTGCTTGGTAGACTGACCTCCCACACACACACACACACACACACACACACACACACACACACACACACACACACACACACACACACACATGTATGCACACGGGCAGCAGGTAGGCATTTTTATATTTTATTTATTTCTCTTGTATATTAAGATTATTTATTCGAATACTATAATTTTATGTTTTAATTATTGTATGAAAAATTCGTGGATAAGCGAAATCGTGTGAAAAAAGTTCGCCTGAATTAAGGGCTTACCTGTATTATGTATTATCTAGATTTCCTGCCAATCATTTCATAGCGTATATATTAGCAGCTGTCACCATGCTGACATTGGCGGCATTGCACTCCCCCTAGGCCACCACACTGTATACAGTGTACTGTTGTCTTCAAGGTGAAACCACATCGGATTCACGCCTGTCCAATTCTGCTGCTTTTTATCCCCATGCAAAGGGCCCTGTGCCTCTACCCCCTACTAAACCTCGTGTGGAAAGGGGTAAAGGGCTAAGTGACTGCTGTGGAACGTCAACTGGCTAATTTGTCAATGAAATTGATAGAGAGTGACTACGATCTTTCTGGTAAGTAAAACAGTGCAAGTGGAAATGTAAATAATGTGTAAATAATGTGTAAACAGCAAGTGAAAGCAGCGAATGTAAATACAAGTGAACAGTGGAAAATAGTTTTATAAGTTACTGCAAGTGACAGTGCATAACACAGTGTAAATAAAATAGAAATGTAAATAATGTTAATAAAATAGAGAATGTAAATTGAAATGTAAATGAGTAGTAATATAAGAATACGAGTATATATACTAGGAGTAATGAAAGTGAAAGTTTCACTCTAGCATGTATGAATACTATGAGTTATGAAAGTGAAAGTGAAAGTGACAGATTCACTCTCAACGCTAGTATACAGGACGAGAAAGTGAATGCTATGTATTTTACTGAAAGAGAAATTGAATGCCTACAGTGACAATAAACTACTATTCCTGAAGGAAACTTATGGATAAAGACTGTAGATATATATGTTATTTAGTAAGAGAAATATAAAGTGTGTTTTTATGAATAATAAATGACAGAACACCAGCGGTGAACGAGCGCAAGTGGGAAGGTCATACGCACTCGTAATTTTCATTGCTCTCACAGTGTTTTTTTTTTTTTGGAGTATGGATTCCAAACTATTTGAGAATCATAGAATAGAGTTTCTAGTGATAATATCAGGCTGTGGTAATCATATTACGGGTTGTCGGGAAGTGTAAAGTGGAGACTTCGTTACCCAACTTCAGAGGTCTCCACAAGTCCTGCGGTACTTGACGAAGGCTCAACAAACATCCCAGGAGAAAGCTGAAGGTATGTGCCACATGCATATGTAATTTTAATATTCTAGGACTAATAACTGATTTTTGGCAAATATTTTTAGAGAGTCTGTCGGAGCACGAATCTGCCCACGAGACACGCAAGTCAAGCAAAAACAAACCTGCTGTTTCGGGGTTAAACATCTTGAATCCAACAACTTAATTAGTTATAGACAATACGGTTTTCGCCACAAAAGATCCACCATTGACATACTCAACCTCCTAACTCACACCATCCATCAATCAATTGATCTACATGGAGAAACTCATGTAGTAGCCCTTGATATCTCTAAAGCTTTTGATAGAGTATGGCACCGTTCCCTGCTGTCCAAACTTCCTTGCTATGGACTAATATCTTTTGTTCCTTTGATTTCCTCATATCTCAGTAACAGGAAAATAAGAGTAAAAGTAGATTATGTATATTCCAATTTCCACTCAGTTAACGCCGGCGTGCCGCAGGGATCAGTTCTGGTGCCAACCCTGTTCCTGGTTCATATTAATGATCTCTTATCTGTTGCCCACAACCCTATCCACTCATATGCAGATGACTCAACATTACATAGTTCATTCACACTCAGACACCCATTTACAAAGTCTAATGTCTCTACAGTGCTCGTCAGAAGTATCGAGCGCCTATGGCCAGGCGCGCAATACTTATGGCCAAAAAAGAATCACCCGTTTTTGGTAATAAAAATTGAGCCAGAAATTTGTGGCACTAGCATGACATCCCGGTACCCTGAGGCCTTCCTACGCGCTGGTTGGTTCCCGCCTCAGTTGCCTACGGGCTGCCTGAGAGAGAGGAACTCCACTGCGTCTCCCTCTCTTTTTGCTCCATTTTTTACCGAGTGCCCCGCAGTGCTTTGGCATTCGCCACTTTGTTATGGCACCTACCCGTGAACTGTCGAGTGAAATCATATCCCAGATCATTGCTCTAAAGGAGGCAGGCCACCAAACGAAGGAAATTAGTGAATTGGTTGGCGTGGCTCGATCGACAGTGCATAGGTGGTGCGCGTGTTTTCGAGTGGAAAACAGTGGTGACGTTCCCACAAAGAAACCGTGGTCTGGTAGGCTTAGGAAAACTTCCCCGAGGTCTGTTAATGTTTCAAAACTTGCAGTGGAGTCTAATCCTCGTGTGAGTGCAAGGAAAATAAAGGAGAGCAACCCGGAAGTGTTTGGTGAGGTTTCTGTGCGCAGTGTCTCGAAGGTGTCCATGAACTTGGTTACACAAGTCACAGGCCTGTGAGAAAGCCTCTTCTCTCAAGCAACCAGCAACTTCATAGGCTTGCCTTTGCTAACAAATACCTTAATTAGGGTGAGGTGCAATGGTTGTCAGTGTTGTGGTCTGATGAGGCAACGTTTAGTGTAACCTGTAACAGAGGAGCACGTGTGTACTGGCGCAATGATAGTGACCCACTTGACCCATGGTATGTTGAAAGCACAGTTAAACATCCTGATTCACTCATGGTATGGGGTTATTTTTCTGGTAAAGGTTTGGGGAAGCTTGTTGTGCTTCCCAGGAACTGCAGAGTGAATCAGGATGTTTATCTGGAGCTTCGGTGTGATCATTTACCTGAGTCATTCGAGCTAACAGGTGCACGAGTGTTTCAGCAGGACGGTGCACCTGCGCAGAAGGCCAAATCGGTCACCAATTGGCTTCGTGACTGTGAGGTATCAGTCATGAAAGACTGACCAGGAAATAGCCCAGACCTCAACCTGATTGAAAACCTATGGTACCTCGTAAAGAAGAATCTCCAAGGGAAGGACGTGAGCTCTCTGCCTAAGCTGGAAGCCGCCATTCGTGACTCCTGGGACAAAATACCCCTCCAGCACCTCGGGAACCTCGCCCTTTCACTTCCAAAACGTCTCAGGTCCGTGAAGAAGCGTAAAGAATACCCTACGAAGTACTAAAGATAAATAAAATGTATTATTTATATGTTTTTTCAATGTTGAAAGGTTTGTTTCGTAGGAGGGACGCAGGGCGCTCGATACTTCTGACGAGCACTGTACCTCTCAACTCAGTACAGCCCTCTCCATAAATCAAGACCTATCTACGATCAGTGAATGGGGACAAACAACCTTGTCTCATTTAATTATTAAGCTAGTATAACTAAATATGTACAATTTTCTAATAGACATATGCAGTATTGCCAGATTCGTATATTTCCATCAGTACTACTAATATTCCCATCTCCAAAAGTATTGAAATTCTTGGCGTCTCACTTAGCAATGCCCTCAGCTGGACCTCTCATGTTAGATCACTTGCTAAAACCACCTCAAAGAAACTTGGACTAACGTACAGAGTCCGTAACTTCTTTGCTGACGAGCAGTTAGCTGTGATTTATGGTGAGTGGGGTGTGCCTGCTGAGATAGATGAGAATGGCAGTGCGTTAGTGGACATTTGTGCTGGGAGGGGGTTGGTGATAGCCAATACCCTCTTCAGGCATAAAATGATCCACAGGTATACATGGCGAGTGATGAGAAGGATGGGTGGTGAACTGAATGAAAGGAAGGCAATGATTGATTATGTGTGTGTGGATGAAAGGATGCGAAGATGTGTATGGGATGCAAGAGCTTGTAGAGGTTGGGGGAGTGGACTTTCTGACCACTACTTGGTGGTGGCCAGAATTAGGATCCAAGTAAAATGGAGAAATAGAACAAGGGAAAGACGAGAGGAAGGAGTTTTTGCAGGGAGAGTGGAAAGGTTACAAGAGGATGAGAAAAAGGCAGAGTATAAGAGAGAAGTGGAGGAACGATTGGGCAAATATGAATTGGAGCAGATGGGGGATGTGGAAGGTGTGTGCAGGATATTTACAGAAGAAATATGTGCAGCATGTGATGTGGTGTGTGGGAGGAAGAGAAGATGTAGGGGGGTGCAAGGAACAGCGTGGTGGACTGAAGAGGTGAGACAGGCTGTGGCACAAAAGAAGAAAGCATACAAAGAATGGATGAGAAATAGGGGCGTGGAAGAAGTTGAAATTTCGGCGGAAGAGAGAGTTATATGTAGAAAGAAAGAGAGAGGTGAAAAGATTAGTAAGAGAGAGTAAGAAGAGAGTGGATGAGGAATTTGGAAGGAATTTGAGTGTAAATTGGAGGGACTGTAAGAAAATGTTCTGGAAAGAGGTGAAGAGAGTAAGACAGGGTGGAAGTGAAGTTAGCAGGGGAGTGAAAGATAAAAATGGTAGATTACTAGTGGAGAAGGGAGAAAAAGTGAGCAGATGGAGAGAACACTTTAAGGAATTATTGAACATACAGGATGAAAGTAATACGAGTATAAGTGGCTGGGGAATGGCTGGGAGAAGGAGGGAGGTGAGAAGACAAGAAGAAATCAGTAGGATAGAAGTTGTGAAAGCAGTGAAGAAAGTCAAACTGGGAAAAGCCCCAGGAATTGATGGAGTGTGTGGTGAAATGCTGAAGCATGGGGGAGAGATAGTAGTAGAATGGATGTGGGAGATGTGCAGATTTGCCTGGGAGGAAGGTAGAGTCCCGGAGGATTGGAAGTCAGGTATAATTATTCCCTTGTACGAAGGAAAAGGGGAAAACGAAGTTTGTGGTAATCATAGGGGCATTTGTCTTCTTAGTATAATAGGAAAAGTGTATGGTAGGATACTTATTGACAGAGTTAGAGAAAGAACAGAGGAATTAGTTGGAGAAGAACAGGGAGACTTTCGGAAGGGAAGAGGTTGTGTAGATCAGATCTTCATTCTTAGATCTTTAGTGGAAAAGTTTCTAGAGAAGGGAAAGAAGTTGTATGCGGCTTTCATGGATTTGGAGAAAGCATATGACAGGGTGGATAGACAAGGATTGTGGAAAGTATTAAGAATATATGGAGTAGATGGTAAGTTGTTGAATGCTTTGAAGAGTATGTATGATGGTGCTAAGGCTGCAGTGCGTGTGGATGGTGAACTATAGTGAATTTTTCTCTTTGAAGGTTGGGTTGAAACAGGGATGTCATGTCTCCATGGTTGTTTAATCTGTACATGGATGGGGTAATAAAAGAGGTACAAGGTAGGGTAGTGGATGTTGGAGTGGCCCTGGTGAGAGAGGATAGTGTTTGGAAACTCCCTGTACTGTTGTTTGCAGATGATACTGTGTTGTTGAGTGAAGACGAAGGGAAGCTGCAAGGCCTGGTGGATGAGTTTGGGAGAATGTGTAAGAAACAGAATCTAAAGGTGAATGTAGGGAAGAGTAGTGATGGTCTTTGAGAGAGGTGAAGTCAGTGAATGTACAGTGAGGTTGGGTGGTGAGGAATTGGAAAATGTGAGTACGTTTAAGTACTTGGGTAGTGTGATGAGTAAGGATGGAAGTTTGGAGGGTGAAGTGCTTTGAAAGGATACAGCAGGGAAGAAAGGTTGCTGGTTCCTTGAAAGCAGTGATAAGAAACAGGGAAGTGAGCCTGGAAGTGAAAAAGTTACTACATGACAGTATTGTGATATCAACTCTAACGTATGGAAGTGAAGCTTGGACATTGTTGGAAGGACACAAGTGAAGAGTGAGAGCAGTGGAAATGAGTTATTTAAGAGGAGCCTGTAGAGTCACGTGGAGAGACAGGGTGACGAATGAGGATATAAAGAAGCGTTGTGGTGTTGATGTGGATGTGATAGGAAGCATTATGAGGAACACACTGATGTGGTTTTGCCATGTGGAGAGGATGAAGGGTGAAAGACTGACGAAGAGAGTGTATGTAAGTGAGGTGGATGGGGGAAGAGGGAGGGGGAGGCCAAGGATGAGATGGAGGGATGGGGTGGAGAGGTATATGAGAGAGAGGGGTGTGAGTTGGGAGCAGGGCAGTGAAATGGTGGGGGACAGGGCGACGTGGAGGCTATTTGTTTGTGACCACCCCAATCTGGATTGAGGCGTCTGGCAATAGATAGATAGATGTGCGCTCTCAGCTTGAATATTGCTCACCTTTTGGAATGGATGTGGAGAGGTTGCATTAAAACAACTAGACAAAATTCAGAACAAGGCTGTTAGAATTATTAACAACCCTGCCATTACAAATAAACTACCTCCCCTACAAATAAGAAGGAATGTTGCCTCCCTTGCATTATTTTACAGATATTTTTATGGCAGATGCTCAGATAAAGTTGCGTCCATGGTGCCACCTCTCCATGCCTTCCCTTGTGCTACACGGGCATCTGGTAGCGCTCATGACTGGAATATCACTCAGCCATATTGCAGAACTTCTGCCTATCAGAATACTCTCATTCCTTGTACTACATCTCTTTGGAACTCGCTTCCCTAGAGCTGTTTCCCTCCAAACTTCAACCTACTGCTGTTCATGTTTAACTGTTACAGATATTTTATGAACCAAGGACACCAGTAATCTAGTGTATGGATTTTTCTTTTTTTTATTCATTTGTTTTTCCTTCTGTTCTGTTATTAAAAAAAAAACAACGACAACAAAAAAAAAAAAAGGTTAGTATCAGTTAACCCTCACGCTTTATTATTATTATTAACATATTATTATTACTGATCTCCACCTACTATCATAGGTAAAGATCTTCGTATCCATCATTGTCTTTATTATTTATCATTGTTCCATCACTTTCCTCCTCCAGTTTTCATCATACTTACTGAGCATATAGCTACATCATCATGACTTACACTGACTCAGTTTCAGTGACCGTGATCTACTTTTCAAAGTCACAGGTCCAAAAATGTTTTCAACCTCAGTTTACTCCAAAAGTATCGTAGATACATGAACATGGAAGTCTCATGATAAAATTATTTTCCAGACATTTGTATGGAAATAATTTGAAGGTCATGCGTGACAATGTGATATTTCGGACACCCCAGTTCTCAATTGCTCTTCCATACAGGAACAACCAAATCATAAATGAGACACTTCTTGGCTCTAGAAGTTTTATCTGGTCCTGGACCAGGTCTGTATACTTTTTGGTGGGCAGTGGTTTTTTAGTTATCAAAAAAAAAAAAAAGTTTCAGCGACCATCACGTACTTTTCAAGGTGGCTGGGCCAAGAATGTCCATAAAATCATGAACTTTCATCCTTAGTTTTCTCCAGAACTATTAGCTATAGATGCATAAACAAAAAAGGAAATCCCGTGATAAAGTTATTTTCCAAACATTTGTATGGAAAAAATGAAGGTCATTCTTCAACAACATTAAGATATTCCAGACACTCCACTTTTCAGTTGCTCTTCCATACAGGAAAAATCAAAACATAAATGAGGTACTTCATGACCCTAGAAGATTTGTCAGGCCTTGGACCAGGTCTGTATGCTGTTTGGTAACAGTTTGTCCAGTGGTTTTTGAGTTATTATACAAAATGTAAGTTTTACTGGTCACCAGTATTCTCATAGGTGGAGGGTAGGGCAGTGGATGTGGGGGTGGCTCTAATGAATGAGGGTGAGATTCGGAAGCTTCCGGTGTTGCTGTTTGCTGATGATACAGTACTGTTGAGTGAAAATGAATGGGAGTTGCAAGGTTTGGTGAATGAATTTGGGACAGTCTGTAGGAGGAGGAATCTGAAAGTTAATGTAAACAAAAGTAAAGTTATAGTGTTTGAGAGGAATGAAATCACAAAGTGTGCAGTGAGGTTGGATGGTGAGGATATGGAGAATGTGAGTGCATTCAAGTACTTGAGTATTGTGATGAGTAAGGATGGAACTCTGGGGGATGAAGTGCATGAAAGGGTACAGCAGGGAAGGAAGGTTGTTGGTACACTGAAAGCAGTGATGAGAAATAGGGAGGTGAGTATGGAAGTTAAGAAGTCACTGCATGATAGTATTGTGATCCTTACCCTGACGTATGGAAGTGAGGCATGGACCTTGCAAGAGGGGAACAAGTCGAGTGAGAGCAGTGGAAATGAGTTTCTTGAAAGGAGCATGTGGAGTGACGTGGAGGGACAGGTTGACGAATGAAGAAGTGAAGGAACGCTGTGGGGTGGATGTGGATGTGGTTGAGAAGATTAGGAGAAATACACTGAGGTGGTTTGGACATGTGAAGAGAATGGAGAATGAAAGACTGACTAAGAGGGTGTATGTAGGAGAATGGAGAATGAAAGACTGACTAATAGGGTGTATGTAGGTGAGGTGGAGGGAGGGAGAGGGAGAGGTAGACCGAGGATGAGGTGGAGGGATGGAGTTGAGAGGTATATGAGGGAGGGGGGGCTGAGTTGGGGGGAGGGTAGTCAAATGGTGGGTGACAGAGCGACTTGGAGGCATTTTGTCTGCGGCCACCCTTTGCGGGATTAGGGCGTCGGGCTATAGATAGATAGGAAATCAGTAACTGTCTCCGACAGTTATACTATTCAAATTCTGTGAAGCGGCTGAAAAATGGGAAAGCAGCTGGGGTTGAGGTGGTGTATGCAGAGATGATTAAGTGTAGTGGGGAGAGTGGAATGAAGTACTTGTTGGAGATATGTAAGAAGGCATGGATGGACAAAACCGTGCCAGCAGAATGGAAAAAGGCTGTTTTTGTACAGGGGTACACCCTGTACAAAAGTAAAGGTGAGTGAAGTGCAAGAATTGTCGTGCCATAAGTTTATTGAGTGTGGTCGGGAAGATATATGGAAAAATTATTATAGAGAAAGTAAGAGAGATATCAGAAGTCCTTATGAGTGATGAACAGGATGACTTTAGGAGTGGCAGAGGATATGTGGATCAAATACTTGCAGTAAGACAGATAGTGGAGAAGGCTTGTGAGAAGGACTGTAAGGTGTTTATGGCATTCATAGACCTGGAAAAACCTTGCAGCAAAGTAGACAGAGAAGTATTGTGGAAGGTTTTGCTCATGTACGGTGTAGATGGTAAGCTGATAGGTGCCGTCAGGAGTTTTTATGATGGTAGTGAGGCCTGTGTAAGGGTAAATGGGCAACTAAGTGAATGGTTCATGATCATTGTGGATGTGTGACAAGGTTGTGTGATGTCCTCGTGGTAGTTCAATATGTTTATGGATGGGGTGATGATAGAAGTAAAAACATAAGTAATGGAGAGAGGGATGGCATTGGTAATGAATGGTGAAGGATGGAATATCTCAGATTTGTTGTATGCTGATGATGTAGTACTGCTTGCAAATACCGGACAAGAACTTAAAGACCAGTGCAGAGTTTTGCTGATGTCTGTGAGCATCGTGCCTTGAGAGTAAATGTAGAAAAGAGTAAAGTGATGGTTATTGAGAGAGAAGGTGACTCCCAGTGTTCTGTTACAATGAATGGAGAGAGATTGGAATTGGTGAGAGAGTTCAAATACCTGGATACAGTGATAGAAATTAGAGGTAAATGTGCAAAAGAAGTGGAAAGTAGAGTGACACTTGGAAGGAAAGTAGATGGTGTTATGAAGGCCCTGATAAGAAACAGTGGCTTAAGTGTTGTAGCTGCGCAAGGCTTACATGAAGAGTGTTAGTGCCAACTAGCTTCTAATGTAAGATTGAGAATAATAATAATAATTTTTGCAGTAGCTGGGGGCGCCCACCATCCACTCACTCGATGTGGTGCTGCAGTGGGTTTCTACACTTTCCTGTCTTCCTTCCTTCGTCTTCTGTTTTTCTTTCCTTCTTTCATTCCTCTTCTTTCTGCCTACGGGTGACTTTACCCTCCCTCTTCTGTCTTTCCCTCATTCTTTCTGCCTATGAGTGACTACTCTGAATGACAAGCCAGATGGTTTCCTGTACATCAGGAAACCATGTACTGTGCTGGATGGTAACCACATAACAAAATTGTGGCGCTGGTGGTTTAGTGGGTAATTAAGGCACTCCAGTCGAACTGAGCCTGTGTAGGTTTATATCCAGGTTTATTGCTTACATTATGCCTCTCAGAGATGATTGAGGCTGGTCACTCTCATCTTAAATGTCAGGACCAACTTGCCTTGCCTAGTTTCTATGCTTCTCATGTGATGACATAGGATTGGATGATGGATGGATGGTTAATAATAATTATAGGTGGGGGTGTTCGCCATCCACTCTCGATGCAGTGCTGCTCTCAGGTGTCTGCTCTTTCCGTTCCTCCATCGCTTTTTCCTTTCATCCTCTTTTGTCTTTCTTTCCTTCATTCTTTCCTCATCCTTCTGCCTACGGGTGACTTTACACTCCCTCTTCTGTCTTTCTTTCCTTCATTCTTCCCTCTTCCTTCTGCCTGTGGGTGACAAACCTAATGGTTTCCTGTATACCAGGAAACCATTTACTATGCTGGGTGGTAACTATATAACCAAATTTTGGTGCCTGTGCAGGTTTATATCCAAGGGGTGGTTGGGGTTTATTGCTCACATGATGCCATTCAGGGATGAGTGAGGCTGGTCACTCTCATCTTAAATGTCAGGACCAACTTGCAAGATTGTGCAAGCAGAGTGAGAGAAGAGTTCTGGACAAATGTGGAAGAGTGCATGGAAAAGTTTGAAAGGAATGAGGAAGTGTTTGTGGTTGGTGATGTGAATGGTAAAGTAGAGAATGTGAAGGTGGATGGAGTAGTTGGTGAGTGGGATGTGCCTGTTGAGATAGATGAGAATGGCAGTGCTTTAGTGGACATTCGTGCTGGGAGGGGGTTAGTGATAACCAATACCCTCTTCAGGTACAAAATGATCCACAGATATACATGGCGAGTGATGAGAAGGGTGGTTGGTGAACTGAATGAAAGGAAGGCAATGATTGATTATGTGTGTGTGGATGAAAGGATGTGAAGATGTGTAATGGATGCAAGAGTATATAGAGGTTGGGGGATTGGACTTTCTCACCACCACTTGGTGGTGGTGAGAATCAAGGTCCAAGTAAAATGGAGAAATGGAAGAAGGGAAGGACGGCAGGAAGGAGTAGATGTAAGGAGAGTGGAAAGGTTACAAGAGGATGAGAAAAAGGGAGAATGTATGAGAGAAGTGGGGGAATGATTTGGTAAATATGAATTGGAGCAGATGGGGGACATGGAAGGTGTGTGCAAGATATTCAGAGAGGAAATCTGTGCAGCATGTGAGGTGGTATGTGGGGTGAAGAGAAGATGAAAGGGAGTGCAAAGAACAGCATGGTGGAATGAAGAGGTGAGACAGGCTGTGGAGTGAAAAGGTGAGACAGGCTGTGGCACAAAAGAAGAAAGCATTTAATGAATGGATGAGAAATAGGGGCATGGAAGAAGTTGAGAGATGGAAGAGAGAGTTATATGTAGAAAGGAAGAGAGAGGTGAAAAGATTAGTAAGAGAGAGTAAGAAGGGAGTGGATGAGGAATTTGGAAGGAATTTGAGTGTCAAGTGGAGGGAATGTAAGAAAATGTTTTGGAAAGAGGTGAAGAGAGTCAGACAGGGTGGCAATGAAGTTAGTAGGGGAGTGAAAGATAAAAATGGTAGATTCCTAGTTGAGAAGGGAGAAAAAGTGAACAGATGGAGAGAACACTTTAATGAATTGTTGAGCACAGAGAATGAAAGTAATGCAAGTATAAGTGGCTGGGGAGTGGCTGGGAGGAGGGAGGTGAGAAGACAGGAAGAAATGAATAGGATGGAAGTTGTGGAAGCAATGAAGAAAGTCAAAATGGGGAAAGCTCCAGGTATTGGTGGAGTGTGTAGTGAAATCCTGAAGCATGGGGGAGAGATAGTAGTAGAATGGATGTGGGAGATGTGCAGATTGGCTTGGGAGGAAGGTAGAGTTCCGGATGATTGGAAGTCAGGTATAATTATTCCCTTGTACATACAAAGGGAAAGGGGAAAAAGAAGTGTGTGATAATCATAGGGGCATTTGTCTTCTTAGTGTAATAGAAGTATATGGTAGGAAACTGTACTTATTGACAGAGTTAAGGAAGTAACAGAGGAATTAGTTGGAGAAGAACAGGGAGGCTTTAGACAGGGAAGAGGCTGTGAAGATCAGATATTCATTCTTAGATCTTTAGTGGAAAAGTGTCTAGAGAAGGGAAAGAAGTTGTATGCAGCCTTCATAGATTTGGAGAAAGCATAATGACAGGGTGGATAGACAAAGATTGTGGAAAGTATTAAGAATGTATGGAGTAGATGGGAAGTTGTTAAATGCTGTGAAGAGTATGTATGAGGGTGCTGAGGCTGCAATGCTTGTGGATAGTGAACTGAGTGAGTTTTTCTATTTGAAGGTTGGGCTGAAACAGGGATGTGTCATGTCTGCATGGTTGTTCAGTCTGTATATGGATGGGGTTATAAAAGAGATACAAGGTAGGGCAGTGGATGTTGGAGTGGCCCTAATGAGAGAGGGCAGTGTTTGGAAACTCCCTGTACTGTTGTTTGCAGATGATACTTTGTTGTTAAGTGAAGACGATGGGAAGCTGCAAGGCTTGGTGGATGAGTTTGGGAGAGTGTGTAGGAAATGGAATTTAAAGGTGGACGTGGGACTGTGCAGTGAGTGGGGCCTGTGGCATGTCTATCCCCCTTTATTAATCCTGGCTAAGACAGAACACAAGAATATGTTTCAAAGCAAGCCTGAGGACAGTAAATCACCCAGAGGGATGAGGGTGGGTTCATGGAATGTGGGAAGTTTGAGGGGAAAAGCGGGGGAAGTCGTTGAGGCATTCAGTAGGAGGTGTGTGGATGTGGCGTGTTTGCAGGAAGTCCGGTACAGGGGTGGATCAGCCAGTAAGATTGTTGGGAAAGACTGTTCCTGTAAGTTGTTTTGGCAGGGGGGGACAGACGGATATGGGGGTGTTTGTGTGATGGTTGCTGAGAAATGGGTGGAATATGTTATGAATGTTATAAGAGTAAGCGATAGGATATTGGTAGTGAAAATTCTATTCGGCAGAAAGATAGCTGCAGTTATATCGGCATATGCTCCACAGGCAGGATTGGATGATGCAGAGAAAGATCGATTATGGGATGATTTAATACGTGTAGTAGGTGGTATGTGGGATGATGAGATAGTGGTTTTGAGAGGGGACTTAAATGGTCGTGTAGGTGAAGCAGCACAAGGTTATGGAGGAGTACATGGGGGATGTGTGTATGGTATAAGGAATGCGGAAGGGGAAAGGATACTCGAGTTTGGGGAGGCAACGGACATGATTGTGTGCAACACATATTTTAGGAAAAGAGAAAGTATGTTAATTATGTATGAGTATGGAGGAAATAGCAGTCAGATAGATTATTATCTGGTTAGGAGGGCTGATAGGAGATTAGTGAGGGATGTTAAAGTTATAGGAAGTAGGAGTGTGGTAGGTCTCCATATTATAATTGCAAATCATACTAGATAGATAGATAAATAGATAGATAGAGAGACAGATAGAAGCAGGAAGTCAAATGATGAGAAGGTGTTGTGTCTGCGAGAATCGAGCAGTGCTAAGCATGCTTACACACTCTTAACACTGAGGAAAGCTGACGACAGCGGCCAGTAAGGAGATGATGCAGTTAGCTGTCAGCAGTCCTCTCGTGAGAAAGATCTGGTAACCATGAGGAACATCCGTGACACACCCCTGCTACACCAGATTTTAGGAAAGAGAGTTTAGAAGGAGACAAGCGACCCTAGAGAGAGGTCGAGACGGAGATTAGCCTTAGACAGAGAGAGAGAGAGAGATAGCGAGACAGGGAGGTAGCTACCCGGGACTTATACTCTTTCCATGTGAGAAACCTGTTTAATATTTCTAAGACAAATAAAAATAGTCCCATACTATTCTTTACCTCTCCCGTCACTACATGACATCTGGTGGGGAAACTACTACAAGATATAAAAGCCGCTCGACCACAAGTCTAAAATATACTTCTCTACAAGTAACTACAAAGTCTTTATGACAGGAGTGTGTGCAGCAGCACAAACTATTGATTTGTGATGTGTTGCTTAAAGAACGAGTGATGAAAAAGAGGACTTATGTACCTAGGAGGAAAGTATGGAAGCTGAAAAACCAAGTAGTAAGGGATGCCTTCTATAGCGAGATGAGGAGAGTGGTGGCTGAACAGGGAGCAGAATACAGAGGCGTTAATAAACAGTACAGAGCCCTCAAGAACAATCTCTTGAGAGTTACTGATGTAACATGCAGTTGGACAAGAGGACCACCAAGATGTAAAGTAACTTGGTGGTGGGACGAGGGTGTAGAAGCTGCGGTTAAGGAGAAAAGAAGGCTTTTCGGGAATGGAAGAAGGGTGGTAGCAAGGAGGAATATTTGGCTGCCAAGCGTAGGGCTAGAAGAGAGGTATACAGGGTGAGGTCTGAGTCACAGAGACTTTTACCTGATAACCTAAATCATGGGGAAAAGAAAAAAATGATATTTAGGGTGGCAAATTAGATGAAGAGGGATAATCGGGATATTATAGGTGAGCAGTGTGTGAAGAATGATGAAGGAAGGGTAGTGGTGAACAGCGAGGATATTAAAGATGCATGGAGAGAGCATTATAGCCTGTTGTTGAATGAGGAGTTTGACTGGGACAGGGAAGGTTTGGAGCCAGCAGATCCAGTGTTTGGTAATTGGCCTTTGATTGATGCTGCTACTTTGAGTGAGGCAATAGGCAGGATGAAGGTGGGGAAGGCAGCAGGTGTGTCTGGGTTGACTGCCGAAATGTTGAAGGCCTCAGGAGATATAGGGGTGAGGTTAGTCACCGACGTGATAAATATGATTATTTATGAGTGTGTTGTCCCAGATGCTTGGCTGAAGAGTGTAATTGTATATGTGTATAAAGGGAAGGGTGATGCCCTGGAAAGAGGAAATTATAGAGATATAAAGCTTGTAGAACATATAATGAAGGTAATGGAGAGAGTTTTAGAAGGTATGATTAGAGAAAGAGTGAATATTGATGAGATGCAGTTTGGGTAATGCCAGGTGGGGGCACCATGATGCCATATTCATTGTTCGACAGCTTCAAGAAAAATATATTGGTAGGAGAAGGGATCTGTATTTTGTTTGTGTTGATTTTGAAAAGGCCTTTGACAGAGTCCCTAGAGAGGTGGTGAAGTGGGCAATGAGAAAGCTTGGCTCTGAGGAGTGGCTGGTTAGGGTGGTTATGGCTATGTATGTGGGTGCTCACACCCAGGTAAGAGTGAATGGAGATTTGAGTGATGAGTTTTCCGTGAATGTTGGTGTGCATCAGGGGTCAGTTTTGAGTCCCATGTTGTTTATCATGGTACTTGGAGCCCTCTCACATGACTTTAGAAGCGGACTCCCTTGGGAGATGTTGTATGCTGATGATTTGGTGTTGATTGCAAAGAACGAAAGGGAGGTGGAGGAAAGGTGTAAGAAGTGGAGAGATGGTATGGGGCACAAGGGCTTTAGGGTAAATGGAGATAAAACAAAAGTGATGATATCTAGGATCGGTGGCAATACTGTCAAAGAAGAGGGAGAGTGGCCATGTGCAGTTTGCCACAAGGATGTGGGAAGTAATTTTATCTTGTGCGGTGTTTGTGATAAATAATGCACAAGAGATGTAGTGGTATCAGAGGTAGACTGCGAGATAATGCTGATTTTATGTGTACAGCATGTCGGGGAGAGCAGGTGGAGATTGTCAGGCGTGAAAGGATTGAACTTGCTGGTGAATCTCTTGAGTGTGTGGAAGGGTTTTGTTATTTGGGAGACATGTTGTGTGCTGGAGGTGGGGCTGGAGCTAGCTCTGTGGCTAGGGTGAGAAGAGTTTGGAAGAAGTTCAGGGAGCTCTTGCCTCTTCTGACATTGAGAGGGCTTTCCCTACGTACTAAAGGGTCTTTGTATGCAGCATGTGTTAGGAGTGTAATGCTGTATGGTAGTGAGACCTGGACAGTAAAGGAGGAGGATATTCGCCGGCTCAGACGTACAGAAATGACAATGATTAGGTGGATGTGTAGTGCGTCCCTGCATGCAAGGTCCGGTGGGGCTGGGTTTACGATGGAAGAGTTGAGAGGTAGGATTGGACTGGAGTGTATTGGTGTTGTGATGAGGAGAGGTAGATTGAGATGGTTTGGACATGTGGAGAGGATGGGGGATGATAATTGCGTGAGGAAGGTGAGAAGTGTTAATATTAGGGGTGGGGTTATGAGTAGTAGACCGAGAAAGACATGGGAAGAGGTCATTAAATGTGACCTCAGGTTTAAGGGACTGAACAGGGAGGCTGCAGTGGATCGTGCAGCGTGGAGAGCCGCCATTAGGTGACAAAGGCCAACGCATGCAAGCATGTTGGAGCCTTTAAAAATGAAACGAATGTAGTGAAGAGTAAAGTTATGGTCTTCGAGAAAGGTGAGGTCAGTGAATGTAGAGTGAGGTTGGATGATGAGGAAATGGAAAATGTGAGTATGTTTAAGTTCTTGTGTAGTGTTATGAGTAAGGATGGAAGTTTGTGTGTGTGTGTGTGTCCGACTCTGGGCATAGGCTTCACAGTCTGCTCTCAAGGCCCAGTAGTCCTCCTATATACCATACACCTCTACATATCACTACTTCAGTGCTAAAACCATCTGTCCATATTGAATACATCCTAGGGCTGTCTCATACAGGACTGGTGCATTGGTATTAGCGCGGTTATTTTTACGATGTGTCGGAGGGTCTTCTGGTAGATCAGTAAAGTCTGATATTGTGAAATTCAAATCCTTAAACTGTTCCCTGCCCCAGCGGGGATTTGAACTTGGGTCCAGTAGGACTGCAGGCCACCTCTTTACCGGTTGAGCCACCGCCTCCCCCCAATACCCCTTGAAAGGGTACGACAAGGAAGAAAGGTTGCTGGTTCCTTGAAGGCAGTGGTAAGAAACAGGGAAGTGAGCATGGAAGTGGAAAAGTTATTACATGACAGTATTGTGATACCAACTATGATGTATGGAAGTGAAGCTTGGACGTTGTTGGAGGGACACAAGTCAAGAGTGAGGGCAGTGGAAATGAGTTATTTGAGAGGAGCCTGTGGAGTCACATGGAGAGACAGACTGACAAATGAGGGTGTGAAGGAGCATTGTGGCGTGGATGTGGATGTGATAGGAAGCATTAGGAGAAACACATTGAGGTAGTTTGGCCATGTGGAGAGGATGGAGAGTGAGATACTGATGAGGAGAATGTAGTGAGTGAGGTGGAGGGGGAGAGAGGGAAGGGAAGGCCAAGGATGAGATGGAGGGATGAAGTGGAGAGGTATATGAGAGAAGGGGGTGTGAATTGGGAGCAGGGCAGTGTAATGGTGGGGGACAGGGTGACGTGGAGGTGATTTGTTTGTGGCCACCCCATATAAGGGATTAAGGCATCTGGCAATAGGTAGATAGACCAATTTGCCTAGCCCAGGGCTCCTGTGCTCCTCATGGGGCAACACAGGATTAGATGAAAATGATGATTAATAATAATGATAATAATAATAATAATAGTAATAATAATATTATTATTATTATTATGATTATTATTATTATTATAGTTATTATTATTATTTTTATTAACTCCAGTCTATGGTTGCTCACTGACTAAAACAATGGCTATGACATATGTGGGAAACAATGTGTGTTAGCTAATTATTGCAATCAGTTTGTTTGTGGTTATGTTCATGATGTTCTGGTAATGAACAAAATTAAGATAATGTATAACAATACTTTTGTAGGTACAAGTTAATTGCTGCATTAAAGAAACTAATCAGTTGTACATAAAGATAAAAGGGTATTTCTGTCGTTGCTTCCTAATTGAAATACTCTTTTTCACCTTGTATCCCCCATTAATGTTAACTTCCCATACTTTACCAGTACTGCACTGTACTTTCCAAGCTTTACAATGACTTAATTGTGTGGGGAATGTTGATAAGTTGTATACTGAGCAGCAGATATAAACACTACTAGTTTGCTTGTTTTGTTTTCTTGTATATTTGTGTTTTTTTTCTTATTTGACAGTTTCCCTGATGTCTGTCAAATTTGTTTTCCTTGTACATGCATCCTTCTGTCTTGTGCATAATGGACAGTACTTAAAACCCATCTTCATCTAACCTAACCTAAATGTAACTAATGCATGATTTATCATTTTTTTTTTTTACCTGTTTATCCTGTGGAAGACATTCTTCAGCGTGGGTTAGATTAGGTTAGCTTATGTAATTTGAGATGCTGTGTTTAATAATCTGGAATTACACTATGCCTCTCACTTTTTTGCTATGTATAAAGTGCTTGCTGAAAGCAAGAATGATATTTGTTATTACTGTACTTTGTGTACCCAAGTTCTGTCAGGTATAGAGATTATACAGTATATATCCTCTTTCCATATAATGGGATAGAGAGAAGATGGTGATGATGAAAGGAGTCTTTCATATATTTATTTTTCTGTTAACAGACTACACACTGTGGCCATTCTGGGTGGACACTCATGTGGATCCACCATTTTCAAAGAATGGGTAAGTCAGTCTTCAAGATATATATTTTTTTCTTTGAAAGGAATAATTTTGCTACTGTAATGCAACTTAGTTTACTGAACTACTGTACGGTGTAGATTAGTTATCAGTTTTTCAGCAAGATTTTAAAAATCTTTGTTAAGTACTGTGTATAGAATTATCTTTCACATAATGTATGTAAAAATCAGGGCATGAATAATCATAACTGTTTTAGTCTTCTTTCCAGCAACAGCTTTATTCAGCCTAGCAATAGCTTCCATTTCTCACAGGGGGTTGATCTGTGTATCAATAGTCAGACACCATAATCCCGTAAGGGGTGGCCATTTGTCTTTGAGTTAGTTGTTTTATGGTAAGGTGCACTAATCCTCTGGTAACCCCACTTTTTGACATGTAGGGAACATGTATGGATTGTTTACAGTATATGATTACCACCCAGCATTGTATATGGTTTCCTGCCTTACAGGAAACTGATGGGCTTGTTACTCAGTGTAAAACCATGTGAAAAGGAAAGAAGAGTAATAAAAAGTGACATGAAATATGGGAGAAATGGGAAGAGAGGAGAGCAGACACACACACACAAAAAAGAAATGATAAAGGCGAAGGAAGAAGTATACAGCACTACTGTACATCAAGTGAGTGGATGATGGTTCCCACCACCTACCACTCCAGAGGGTTAAGAATGACAAATGCTGTATAGCTATGGCTCAGTTTACTGGGCACTGTTGATATTTCTACATTTATACTTTCCATTTCTAGCTCCTAGATTTTTTCCACTCCATTTTTTTTATTGGGAGATGGAATTATGGTGATGGTGATATGTTACAAGTTTATACAGTATACAGTACAGAATTACTTTACATCCACTTGTCATTTTATTGAACTTGGGGAGGCCCTTTTTAGTGAAGGAGTTAAGAGCCTATCATCTTTGAGAATAATTGTCAATTTGTTAGTACAGTACCATATGTACATAAATCACTAATTATATACAGGTATACCATGATATACGATACCCGTAGATGCGATACTCCGGCTTAACGATGGGGTTAGAAATTCCACCATACCCAGCCAAACGATGGCCAAACTCCGGTTTAACGATGGGTATTGATTTTTCTGTTTTACTGATTTTGATGATATTTTCGACTAAAATTGTGTGTTGAGATTGATTTATAAACTGTTTTTATATGTAGGTTAATGTGTTTTAGCCATAGGTGGGGCGAATATGGTCATTTTGGGATACTGTTTACTAAGCTTGATTTTTTTCAAACTTATATTTGACAATTTTAAGATTTTATTTGTTGGTTTTAGTGACTTATTTGCAGGTGGTAGGCTTAGGTTAGCTTCTTTTACAGCTGTTAGGCCAGTTAGATTGGCTTCAGACTTGTTTTTGGACTCATTCGGGCAGGTTTAGGACTTGATTGGGGGGGACACCCAAGGCTCAGAAATGTATCCCTATACTTGACATGTTAAATCTACGCCAAGATATGATACCCAACCTAACGATGGGTTTTTACTTAACCAGTTGCCTCGTTAAACCAGGGTATACCTGTTAAGTGGAATCTCGTACTTCATGGTCCTGTGAGACTGGGCATAGGCTGTGATTTGAGAATTTCGTGAGTTGGAAATAACTAATCTTATGGGGAAAAAAACGTATGAGTCTGTCATCTTGGATAAATCGCCCTTTTTACCGCAGACCCACATCAAAATGGTCAAAACCTACATCAAACTGGTCACCAGTGAACACTAACAACCTGGAAGAGAATTCAGGAAAACATATTTAATGGATATGAACAATATTGTAAGATTCTTACCTGACCATGACTGGTGATATTGCCTTTTTTTTTTTTTTTTTTTTTTTTTTTTTAGTGCAAGAAAGAAGGAACCAAAGGCCAGGAGCCCACAAACCGTTCTTCCAAGATAAAAACAAAAACAATACAAAAGAGAGCCAAATTCAAGATCTGTTCATTTCGAGATGCTTGGACACACTGCATTGGAAAGACTGGAGATCATAGGAAGTAGGAAATACAAATAGAGGGAGACAGTTCCAGAGTTGACCTGTTGCATAAATGAAGGACTGGGAGTAATGGTTAACTCTTGCATTAGAGAGTTGGACAGAAAAGGGATGAGAGTTTGTTGCTAGACGAGTGCTACATACCCGTCGTAGAGGTGGAGGGATGCAAGCAGACAGTTCAGAGGAGCAGTGACCATTGATGTAGCGATAGAAAAGAGAGAAAGATGCAACAGTGCAGCGAAGAGACAGAGGTTGAAGGGAGCCAGTAAGAGGAGGAGAGTTAATGAGATGAAAAGTATTTGACTCCACCCTATTAAGAAGAGCTGTATGTTGGGAGCCTCCTCACACATGAGAGTTGTACTCTACACAGGGGCGAATAAAACTCGTGTATAAAATTAACAACTGTGCAGGGGTAAAGAAGGTATGGAGTCGGCTTAGCACACCCAATCTCTTGGAAGCAGATTTTACAAGAGATGTAATATGATCTTTCCAAGAAAAGTCCCAAGTGAATGAAACCCCAAGCATGTTCAAGGATGATGAAGGATTGAGATGGATATTATTAAACATTAGTGGGTACTTCTGTGGAAGATTGTGTCGGGTTAGTAGGTGTAAAAACTGAGTTTTTGATTCATCAAAAACAACAAGGTCCCTTTCACCCATCAGAGATACAAGCCAAGTCAGACATTATAGGCTTTCTATTTTATGAAGGCAGTTTCGGTGGGGCCTCCTAAGACCTCACACCGCTAGCTCTGTTGCCACATCGCCGCCACACATGTGCTCCTCTCTCTCTCTCTCTCTCTCTCTCTCATATTAATATTTTTATTAACTGCTTCTAATTTTATTTTCTTCATTTTTTTCTCTTGTTTTGACTTTTGATGGGCAAGCTTCCATGGCGGGAATCTGACCGAGTATGACTCGCACACCTGTCATGTCACTGCACTTAGCAAGGTCGCAAAAGCAACGTTGACAAGTCTTATGGGATTTATGCTATACTATAGCCTTTTTTTTTTTTTTTAATTACATCTAGGCAGAGTATTTAAAATTCATTTATAAATTGTTACGAACTTAAAATAGGAAAGAGAGAGAGGGAGAGAGAGAGGTGAGCAGGAGTAATGACACATATGTGGCGGCGGTGATGTGGCAACTAAGCTAGTGGTGTGAGGTCTTAGGAGGCCCCACCCAAACTATCTATCTATCTATCTATCTATAGCCCGACGCCCTAATCCCGCAAAGGGTGGCCGCAGACAAAACGCCTCCAAGTCGCTCTGTCACCCACCATTTGACTACCCTCCCCCTAACTCACCCCCCCCCTCCTTCATATACCTCTCAACTCCATCCCTCCACCTCATCCTCGGTCTACCTCTTCCTCTCCCTCCCTCCACCTCACCTACATACACCCTCTTAGTCAGTCTTTCATTCTCCATTCTCTTCACATGTCCAAACCACCTCAGTGTATTTCTCCTAATCTTCTCAACCACATCCACATCCACCCCACAGCGTTCCTTCACTTCTTCATTCGTCAACCTGTCCCTTCACGTCACTCCACATGCTCCTCTCAAGTAACTCATTTCCACTGCTCTCACTCTTGACTTGTTCCCCTCTTGCAAGGTCCATGCCTCGCTTCCATATGTCAGGGTAGGGATCACAATACTATTCAGTGACTTCTTAACTTCCATATGCACCTCCCTATTTCTCATCACTGCTTTCAGTGTACCAACAACCTTCCTTCCCTGCTGTACCCTTTCACGCACTTCATCCCCCAAAGTTCCATCCTTACTCATCACACTACCCAAGTACTTGAATGCACTCACATTCTCCATATCCTCACCATCCAACCTCACTGCACACTTTGTGACTTCATTCCTCTCAAACACCATAACTTTACTTTTGTTTACATTAACTTTCAGATTCCTCCTCCTACAGACTGTCCCAAATTCATTCACCAAACCTTGCAACTCCCATTCATCTTCACTCAACAGTACTGTATCATCAGCAAAAAGCAACACCGGAATCTTCCAAATCTCACCCTCATTCATTAGATCCACCCCCACATCCACTGCCCTACCCTGCACCTCCTTTACAACCCCATCCATGTATATATTAAACAGCCATGGAGACATCACACAACCCTGTTTCAGTCCCACATTGAGATCAAAGAACTCACTCAGCTCACAATCCACTCGCACCCTAGCCCTAGCTCCCTCGTACATACTCTTCACAGCACTCGACAATTTCCCCTCCACTCCATATATTCTTAATACCTTCCACATACCTTGCCTATCTATTCTGTCATAAGCTTTCTCCAAGTCCATGAAGGCAGCATACACTTTCCTTCCCTTCTCTAGATACTTCTCCACTAAACATCTTAGAACAAATCTCTGATCTACACACCCTTTTCCCTTCCTAAATCCCCCTTGTTCTTCTCCAACTAGCTCCTCTGTCATATGCCTAACCCTATCAATGAGTATTCTATCATATATTTTACCAGTCACACTAAGAAGGCAAATACCCCTATGGTTACCACATACTTCTCTCTCCCCTTTTCCTTTGTATAAAGGAACGATTATACCTGATTTCCAGTCCTCTGGAACCCTTCCTTCTTCCAAGCCAATCTACCCAACTACCCAAACTATCTATCTATCTATCTATTGCCAGACGCCTCAATCCCGTTTGGGGTGGCCACAAACAAATCGCCTCCAAGTCACCCTGTCCCCCGCCATTTCACTGCCCTGCTCCGAACTCACACCCCCCTCTCTCATATACCTCTCCACCCCATCCCTCCATCTCATCCTCGGCCTCCCCCTCCCTCTTCCCCCTTCCACCTCACTCACATACACTCTCTTCGTCAGTCTTTCACCCTCCATCCTCTCCACATGGCCAAACCACCTCAGTGTGTTCCTCATAACGCTTCGTATCACATCCACATCCACACCACAACGCTCCTTTATATCCTCATTCGTCAGCCTGTCTCTCCACGTGACTCCACAGGCTCCTCTTAAATAACTCATTGTCACTGCTATCACTCTTGACTTGTGTCCTTCCAACAATGTCCAAACTTCACTTCCGTACATTAGAGTTGGTATCACAATACTGTCATGTAGTAACTTTTTCACTTCCATGCTCACTTCCCTGTTTCTTATCACTGCTTTCAAAGAACCAGCAACCTTTCTTCCCTGCTGTACCCTTTCGAGCACTTCACCCTCCAAACCTCCATCCTTACTCATCACACTACCCAAGTACCTTCATAAAATAGAAAGCCTCTAGGTGTGCCATAGCCTTATCCCTTGTTTGTTGAAGTAACTGCTGAGATGGATGTTGCAAGAACTGAATGGAAAGGTGAAGGGTGGAATGATCAGCGTACGATTGGATAAGGTTAGATTTACAGCTTAGAAGGTTATTGATGAATAAAAGGAAAAGAGTTGGCGATAGGACAGAGCCCTGAGGAACACCAGCGTTGATAAATCTAGAAGAACCATGGCCGTCTACAACAGTGGCTATACAGTAGAATGACCGGAAAGGAAGCTGTAGATGAAAGCACAGCTAGAAGGATAGAAACCATAAGAGAGCAGTTTGGAAATTAAAGATTTACACCCACTGCAAATTGATTTAGGACCTACACACAGAATTGCTCTGGGAGAGTTGTCTGTCTTTGCTTTGTTTCCACCTCTACCAAGTGAATTTTTGGGGCAAGAAGTAACTGGCAACTCCTCTGGTGTTGGCGGTGGTGAGGCACTCAGCACGTCAGGCCTTGCCCAGAAGCGAGAGTGGGTGTATATGTTCCTGTCGCTCTGAGCTTGCACCTCCCTCTTTTTTTTTTATGCATTACTATTTGCCCCGTTATTTTCCTAGAGTCAAGTTGTCATGCCTGGAAGGTACTGCTCAAGGGATGAGAGGGTCTGTATCATTGGATGGAGGCAGGATAATGTTGCCATCAACACGATTTGTGAATGTACAGTAATCACTCCAATATCCGGATCAATAGAGCCATCGGTAGGTTCGGATATTGGTTTTGTCCGGATATTGGGCCCCAGCTTATGGACTTGTACTTACGGACCCTAACACAGAGAAACACCTATACAACTCCCTCCGGACATGCATAGCACCTATTTAACACCCAAATCACACCAATAAGGCACATAAATGACTGAAATAAATGCAATAGACACATAAAATGTGGGTTTAGAAGTATGTTCATACATTAATAAACATTCTGGTACTTATGGACTCTAACCGAACCTAACCTAACCGAACCTAACCGAACTCTGAAAAACCCATTCCTACTGCACATGCATGAGGTAAGTTTAGTATGGAAAGAAGTACAGTATGACACTTTCTGGTAAGTATAGTATGGGAAAAAATACAATATGAAACATTCTGGTAAATATAGTATGGAAAATAGTACAACATGAAACATTTTGGCTACTTACAGCAAGTCCCTGGCCACCTCGATGAATAACCGCCTCCTCTCGGACTCTGACAGTAAGAACGATTTCCTGAAGCACTTGCACTACACTCTTCCTGAAGTCTTGCACTGAACTTAGTCACTAACACACAGAAGTCCGTTCTTTTCACAGTGTTCACTTTAGTCCAAATAATGTTCCATTAAATTTAAGTGTTGCACATTAACTTTTCCCAAGTTTTTAAGTTTCCAAAGCCAAAACAAAGAAGGTTAGTTACGTTAAATTTCTTTTCTACTTAGTCTTTTCTCCCAACTTGAAAACCTTAACACAACACACCGTTTTTTCACTGCACAACACTCAAAATTCCCGTGTGGTCTAGTGGAGAAGTTCTTGCTGTTTATTCACTGTCAGAGCCCGAGAGTATCACTGGCAGGCGTCCAAGGGGTGCATCGGTGGGTAGTGGTGATGGCGTACCGACTACAGAAGACTCTGAAGACAGCCGCAAACTCACGTCGAGCGGTGACTCCACTGTAGCTGATGTGCTGGGCTGTGGCTCGGAGCATGAGGGCCTGTCTTGGGGAGGCAACGGAGTGGAACCAGGGCTTGGCACAGCGGGGGTCACGGGCCTGAAAAAACTGTCAATCGTTGACTGACGCAAGGACCGACGATTCTGGCGATTGATGATGCGCTGCCGGAAAGCACGCACTTCCTCCACGAGTCCCAAGGGCCCCATCTCCCTGTCGCAGTCCGGGTGTTCCAGGTAGTCTAGGACGAACTCTAGATGTTCCCGGAGTGCGCTCAGCTTGGGGATGGCTGGAGTAGTGTCCTGCTGGGCGGAGTCTGCATCATCATCGCCTTCGTCGTCGGAATCTTCAAGTTCGGGACTGACACCAGCAACCGAAGACGCGATCTCGATATCAGACAACGTCTGATACCCAGGATCGCCCTCGTCGTCGTCCAACCACTCACGAACATCGTCCACATCAACATCGTCGCCGTGCGTACGTAGCCGTGCATGGAAGTCATCCACGTCAAACCCTAGGAAATCGTACTCCACATCTGTTCCGAGAAGCAGACTAGACCAACCATTTTCAAGAGTTTTCACAGGGACTTCCTTCCATGCACTAGCCCAGTTGTACAGCGCAGACTTGATGTTGTAGCGGCGAAGGTTTTCCAAAGTCCGCTTGCCTCGAGTGTCACGTCCTTCCCTGCGCTCGTCCTCGTCCTCGAGAACCACCATCACCTCGTCCAGGAACTTCCGACGGTACAGGCGCTTTGTTGCCACGATCACTCCTTGGTCCATTGGTTGAATGAGAGCAGTCGTATTAGGTGGCAGAAACATGCACCTAATACGGCCATTCTCAGCAACCAAGTCCTTGTCGCACGGGTGGGCAGGTGCATTGTCGAGGAGAAGGAGAGCCTTTACCTGGTCGCGAGGAATTCCCAGTGTCTTCGTCTGGTAATGTATGACCTCCTTGACGAAGTGATGGTGAAACCAGTCTTTGAAAATCACAGCTGTGAACCATGCTTTCAAAGAATGGTACCATACGACAGGAAGGACATCCATCACCCCACGAAGGCACCGAGGCTGCTTTGCACGGCCAACAATAACGGGCTTAAGCCGGTGCATGCCGTTAGCATTGGCACAACACAAAGCAGATATCCGTTCCTTAGAAAGCTTGCGGCCAGGTACACGCTTCTCCGTCTCATCGGCGAGAGTGTTCGTTGGCACCGAGCGATAGAATAGGCCAGTTTCGTCAGCGTTATAGACTTGACCGAGAGTGAGGCCCTCCCTGTCGATCAAGCCTTTCACCTTGTGCCGAAACTCGTCCACTCCATCCTCGTTAGCGTCCAATGCTTCGCCATGTGCTTTACGGTTAGTAAGGCCATGTCGCAACTTGAACGCGAAGAGCCAACCCTCGGATGCCTTGAAGTCTAGGGCGTCGTGAAGCCTTGCAAACTTCTCAGCAGCAGCCTTCAGCTCCGTTCCACGTACCATCACACCAGCTGCACGTTGCTGTCGATACCAAATCAACGTGGAGCGGTCGATCTCTGCATACTTGGGAGTAAACATAACCTTCCTCTCCACGTTGCGTTTGCTTCTCGACGAGAAGTCAGCCGTGTACTGCATGAGCTTGTCTCGGGAACGCTTGATATCAAACAAAGTCGACCGGGCCAGGTTGAACTCGCGGAGAATGTGAGAGGAAGACCAACCCGCATCAACCTTCTCCAATATCTCCCGTTTCTTCTCCAGAGTCAACACCACTCTCTTCCTTTTCTCAGGAGGCGGGGCCATCATCACACACACTAAGAGTAGGGCAGAGAGCAGCAGGAGGCCTTGCAGCAAGTACGGCACCACCACAAAAGCGAGCACGTGGGCAGCCATTACGAAGAGCGCAGGTCCAGTTGCGGTGAGAGACAGGCGGGAAGTGGGGAGGATGCAGCGGCGCTCTATCGGACGTCGGAGGAATGACGAACCAAAACAATGCTCTCACGCGGCGCGCGCGGCAAGTTCAAATTACGGACGGCAAAAAATCGGTTTTTTTTCCAATTTTTTTGGATTTTCGGACCATTTTGGGAATGTTTGATCCCAGGACGATAAGGTTCGGTTAGTGGGGATGTTCGGTTATTGGGCGTCCGGATATTAGAGTGATTACTGTAATTGACATGCAAAGTCGACCGTCTTGAAGATTGTTGCTGCAGCGCGCGGCCTGCCACTTGATGTCATACCAGAGCACAAGCATGACGGTGGAAAGAAGAGGACGACTTCCAGAGGTATAGATACGCTCTGAAGAGGGAAATAATCAAGAATCCTCGACTGACAGCAGCAGAATTGAGGAAAATGCATCCCCATCTGTTACAAGACATCTCAGTTCGAAGTACCCAACACTGCCTGCAGAAGGAGCTAGGTTTACCAAGACACACCGCAGCCAAGAAACCGCTTCTCACTTACCGCATGAAGAAGCAGCACATTCAGTTTGCCAAGAAGTATGGACACTAGACATCGAATGAGTGGAGGAAAGTTATGTTTTCCTATGAAAGCACATTTCAAGTGTTCCAGGTGCGTTCTGCCAAGGTTTGTCGCCCTGTCTCCCGTAGTCAATATGACCCTGCTTACACGGTGCCGACTGTTAAGTATCCACAATCAGTAATGATTTGGGGGTGTTTCTCAGGTGAAATGGGAAGGGGAGGCCTCTACTTTCTTCATAAGAACTTGATGATGAATGGTGGCCAGTACATTCAAGTTCTGAAAGATCATTTGTTAAACTTTTTTGCTATTCATGGGTGTGAGGTGAAAGAGAGAGAGATTGTCCAGGTGCTTGAGGGTGCGAAAGTGGATGTATGTGGAATAACTGAAACAAAATGGAGAGGAGAAACTGTGAGAGAATGGGAGTATGGATGGGGTATATGTGCAGGAGTAGGTGAGAATGAGAGGGCAAAGGAAGGAGTATGTATAGTTGTGAGTAAAAGATGGAAGAAGAGCATAAGACAGTATGGATCAGTTGGGTCAAGGATTGTGTGGGTAAAGTTGAAAGTTGGAATACAAATGTGGGCGATTGTGTGTGTGTATGCACCAACGCAAGATCGTGCTAGAAGAGTGAGAGAAGAGTTCTGGACAAATGTGGAAGTCTGCATGGAAAAGTTTGGAAGGAATGAGAGCGTGTTTTTGATTGGTGATATGAATGGTAAAGTTGGGAATGTGAAGGTGGATGGAATAGTTGGTGAGTGGGGTGTGCCTGCTGAGATAGATGAGACTGGGAGTGCGTTAGTGGACATTTGTGCTGGGAGGGGGTTGGTGATAGCCAATACCCTCTTCAGGCATAAAATGATCCACAGGTATACATGGCGAGTGATGAGAAGGGTGGATGGTGAACTGAATGAAAGGAAGGCAATGATTGATTATGTGTGTATGGATGAAAGGATGGGAAGATGTGTAAAGGATGCAAGAGTGTATAGAGGTTGGGGGAGTGGACTTTCTGACCACTACTTGGTGGTGGCCAGAATTAGAATGCAAGTAAGATGGAGGAATAGAAGAAGGGAAAGGCGAGAGGAAGGAGTAGTTGCAAGGAGAGTGGAAAGGTTACAAGAGGATGAGAAAAAGGCAGAATGTAAGAGAGAAGTGGAGGAACGATTGGGCAAATATGAATTGGAGCAGATGGGAGATGTGGAAGGTGTGTGTAAGATATTTACAGAAGAAATATGTGCAGCATGTGATGTGGTGTGTGGAAGGAAGAGAAGACGGAGGGGGGTGCAAGGAACAGCGTGGTGGACTGAAGAGGTGAAACAGGCTGTGGCACAAAAGAAGAAAGCATACAATGAATGGATGAGAAATAGGGGCGGGGAAGAAGTTGAGAGGCGGAAGAGAGAGTTATATGTGGAAAGAAAGAGAGAGGTGAAAAGATTAGTAAGAGAGAGTAAGAAGAGAGTGGATGAGGAATTTGGAAGGAATTTGAGTGTAAAGTGGAGGGACTGTAAGAAAATGTTCTGGAGAGAAGTGAAAAGAGTAAGACAGGGTGGAAGTGAAGTTAGCAGGGGAGTGAAAGATAAAAATGGTAGATTACTAGTGGAGAAGGGAGAAAAAGTGAGCAGATGGAGAGAACACTTTAAGGAATTGTTGAACGTAGAGGATGGAAGTAATGCGAGTATAAGTGGCTGGGGAATGGCTGGGAGAAGGAGGGAGGTGAGAAGACAGGAAGAAATCAGTAGGATAGAAGTTGTGGAAGCAATGAAGAAAGTTAAATCGGGGAAAGCCCCAGGAATCGATGGAGTGTCTGGTGAAATGCTGAAGCATGGGGGAGAGATAGTAGTAGAATGGATGTGGAAGCTGTGCAGATTTGCCTGGGAGAAAGGTAGGGTCCCGGAGGATTGGAAGTCAGGTATAATTATTCCCTTGTACAAAGGAAAAGGGGAAAAAGAAGTGTGTGGTAATCATAGGGGCATTTGTCTTCTTAGTATAATAGGAAAAGTGTATGGTAGGATACTTATAGACACAGTTAGAGAAAGAACAGAGAAATTAGTTGGAGAAGAACAGGGAGGCTTTAGGAAGGGAAGAGGTTGTGTAGATCAGATATTCGTTCTTAGATCTTTAGTGGAAAAGTTTCTAGAGAAGGGAAAGAAGTTGTATGCGGCTTTCATGGATTTGGAGAAAGCATATGACAGGGTGGATAGACAAGGATTGTGGAAAGTGTTAAGAATATATGGAGTAGATGGGAAGTTGTTGAATGCTGTGAAGAGTATGTACAATGGTGCGAAGGCTGTAGTGCGTGTGGATGGTGAACTAAGTGAATTTTTCTCTATGAAAGTTGGTTTGAAACAGGGATGTGTCATGTCTCCATGGTTGTTCAATCTGTACATGGATGGGGTAATAAAAGAGGTACAAGGTAGGGTAGTGGATGTTGGAGTGGCCCTGGTGAGAGAGGACAGTGTTTGGAAACTCCCTGTACTGTTGTTTGCAGATGATACTGTGTTGTTGAGTGAAGACGAAGGGGAGTTGCAGGGCTTGGTGGATGAGTTTGAGAGAGTGTGTAAGAAACAGAATCTAAAGGTGAATGTAGGGAAAAGTAAAGTGATGGTCTTTGAGAGAGGTGAAGTTAGTGAATGTACAGCAAGGTTGGATGGTGAGGAATTGGAAAATGTGATGTGGTGTGTGGACGAATTTGAGTGTAAAGTGGAGGGAATGTAAGAAAATGTTCTGGAAAGAGGTAAAGAGAGTTAGACTGGACGGCAGTGAAGGTAGTCGGGGAGTGAAAGATAAAAATGGTACAGTAAATCCTTGTTTTTCGCGGCGTGGACGTTCCGCTAAAACCACGCGAAACATGAAACGTCAAATTGTGTAGTTAAGTATCAATGGGAAAAACAGAGGAGCGTTCCGGTGGGACATATACCTACCCTATCAGAAAGTACTATAACACTAAACAGGCCCTACCCAAAATTAAATGAAGAGTGTTTACTAGTGCTAAAACAGCATAACACAATAAACATGTACCTGAAAAGACATTAAAACTGTTATAAAGAGTTGCAACACCAAAAATCCTTACCAGAAAATTAAGTGAAGACTGGCTTGAGTGGCAAGTGAAGGTGTGTTGAGAGTGGATGGGCTAGTTCCCAATGCCACTAACCAAGGAAAAGCTGCGACTTTTCATCAGATTATATAATTTTCGACATCAAAGTAGGTCAACTAAACCCGGTCATTTTATGTGCCTTCTTTGTCACTAAGAGGAAGGGAGAAATTATAAAAACATTATTTTACTCACTGCTAAATGGAAGCGAGGCTGTAATAAAATAAAAATTGGTGGGCTGAGTCTACCATCTCTGTATTGGGACAGTTATTATTCTTTCCTTCCTTAAATATTGACAAGCTTTATTTTACATCCATTTCAGGTATTTGTCCATCAAAACAAAAATAAATACAGTTATGAGAAACATATAATGATTCTTTGTTAAGAAATAGTAGCACGATATGGCTGAAGATTGTACGTTACGATCACAAACAATAACAAACTCACGTGTGTCTACTGCCCAGCTGGACCTGCTGTATAAAGATCATGGAAAGCTGTTGCATAGAAAAATGGACAGTGCCATGACTGAGCATTGGTATGCATCGTCTTCTGAGTGTCGGCTACCGGCTGGGAGCATCGAATTGTGGGGAAATTTGCAAATTGTGAGACAACTCGGAAACTTTTTTCTTGTGTGAAAAACGAGGTGTCGAAGTAAAATGCGTCCAGACACGAGGACTTACTGTAAATTACAAGTGGAGAAGGGAGAAAAAGTGAGCAGATGGAGTGAACAGTTTAAGAAATTGTTGAACATAGAGAATGAAAGTCATGTGAGTATAAGTGGCTGGGGATGGCCGGGAGGAGGAGGGATGTGAGAGGAGAGGAAGAAATCAGTAGGGTGGAAGTTGTGGAAGCAATGAAGAAAGTCAAATTGGGGAAAGCCCCAGGAATTGATGGAGTGTGTGGTGAATTGCTGAAGCATGGGGGAAAGATAGTAGTAGAATGGATGTGGAAGATGTGCAGATTGGCCTGGGAGGAAGGTAGAGTCTCGGAGGATTGAAAGTCAGGTACTGTATAATTATTCCCTTGTGATAGGTGGGGGTGCCCATCATCCACCCACTCTACACAAGTGTAGTGGTACCCTGTTTTGGGGGTAGCTCTACATTAAGTGGCAAACCAAATGATTTCCTGTTAACCAGGAAAGCATTTACAAAGCTGGGTGGTAACCTTATTACCAACCAACACATGTTCCCTACGTGATGACAAGTGGGTTGGCAGAGGTTCAGTGCCCCTCCGTGGAAAACAACTAACTAAAAATATGAACAAAAAGCCTCGGACCAGGACTGACCAAAAGGTGACGACTAAGGACCGAACAAAGGACTTGGTACGGATATCTACATGGAATGTAAGAGGTGCAAAGGATGAGGTGAAAAAGAGAGAGAGATTGTCCAGGTGCTTGAGGGTGCAAAAGTGGATGTATGTGGATTAATGAAACTAAATGGAGAGGTAAGAGTGTGAGAGAATGGGAATATGGATGGGGTATATGTGCAGGAGTAGGTGAGAATGAGAGGGCAAAAGAAGGAGTGTGTATTGTTGTGAGTAACAGATGGAAGGAGGATATAAGAGAGTATGGATCAGTTGGTGCAAGGATTGTGTGGGTAAGAGTGCGAGTTGGACTACAAATGTGGGCGATTGTGTGCGTGTATGCTCCAACGCAAGATCGTGCGAGCAGAGTGAGAGAAGAGTTCTGGACAAATGTGGAAGCATGTTTGGAAAAGTTTGAAAGGAATGAGAGAGTGTTTTTGATTGGAGATATGAATGGAAAAGTAGGGAATGTGAAGGTGGATGGAGTAGTTGGTGAGTTGGGTGTGTCTGCAGAGTTGGATGAGAATGGCAGTGCTTTAGTGGACATTTGTGCCGGGAGGAGGTTGTTGATAGCTAATACCCTCTTCAGGCACAAAATGATCCATAGGTATACTGTATATGGTGAGTGATGAGAAGGGTGGATGGTGAAATGAAGGAACGGAAGGCAATGATTGATTATGTGTGTGTGGATGAAAGGCTGAGAAAGTGTGTAATGGATGGAAGAGTATATAGGGGTTGGGGGAATGGACTTTTCGACCACCACCAAGTGGTGGTCAGAATCAAAGTTCAAACAAAATGGAGAAATAGAAGAAGGGAAGGACAGGAGGAAGTAGTTCTTACAAGAAGGGTAGAAAAATTACAGGAGGATGGAAAAATGACAGAATATAAGAGAGAAGTGGAGAAGTGATTGGGTAAATATAGATTGGAGCACATGGGGGAAGTGGAAGGTGTGTGCAAGATATTTACAGAAGAAATCTGTGCAGCATGTGAAGTGGTGTGTGGAGTAAAGAGAAGACGAAAGGGGATGCAGGGAACAGCATGGTGGACTGAAGAGGTAAGAAGGGCTGTGGCACAAAAGAAGAAAGCATATAGTGAGTGGATGAGAAATAGAGGTGTGGAAGAAGTTGAGAGACAGAAGAGAGAGTTATATGTAGAGAGGAAGAAAGAGGTGAAAAGATTAGTGAGTGAGAGTAAGAAGAGAGTGGATGAGGAATTTGGAAGGAATTTGAGTGTAAAGTGGAGGGAATGTAAGAAAATGTTTTGGAAAGAGGTAAAGAGAGTTAGACAGGGTGCCAAAGAAGTTAGTTGGGGAGTGAAAGTTAAAAATGGTAGATTGCTGGTGGAGAGGGGAGAAAAAGTGAGCAGATGGAGAGAACACTTTAATGAATTGTTGAACATAGAGAATGAAAGTAATGCTAGTATAAGTGGCTGGGAAATGGCTGGGAGAAGGAGGGATGTGAAAAGAGAGGAAGAAATGAGTAGGATGTAAATTGTGGAAGCAATGATGAAAGTTAAAATGGGGAAAGCCCCAGGTATTGATGGAGTGTGTGGTGAAATGCTGAAGTATGGAGGAGAGTTAGTAATAGAATGGATGTAGATAATGTGCAGATTGGCCTGAGAGGAAGGTAGAGTCCTGGAGGATTGGAAGTCAGGTATGATTATTCCCCTGTACAAAGGAAAAAGGGCAAAAGAAGTGTGTGGTAATTATAAGGGGATTTGCCTTCTTAGTTTAATAGGAAAAAATATATATATATATTGTAGGATACTTAAGACAGAATTAGGGAAATAACAGAGGAATTAGTTGGAGAAGAACAGGGAAGTTTTAGGAAGGGAAGAGGTTGTGTAGATCAGATATTCATCCTTATATCTCTTGTGGAAAAGTTTCTAGAGAAGGGAAAGAAGTTGTATGCAGCTTTCATGGATTTGAAGAAAGCATATGACAGGGTGGATAGACAAGGATTGTGGAAGGTATTAAGAATATATGGAGTAGATTGGAAGTTGTTGAATGCTGTGAAGATTATGAATGAGAGTGCTTAGGCTGTAGTGCCTGTGAATAATGAACTAAGTAAATTTTTCTATTTGAAGGTTGGATTGCAACAGGGATGTGTCATGTCTCCATGGTTGTACAATCTGTATATGGATGGGGTTGTAAAAGAGATATAAGGTAGGGCAGTGGATGTTGGATGGGCCCTAGTGAGAGAGGGCAGTGTTTGGAAACTCCCTTTACTGTTGTTTGCAGATGATACTGTGTCGTTAATTGAAGACGAAGGGGAGCTGCAAGGTTTGGTGGATGAGTTTGGGAGAATGTGTAAGAAATAGAATCTAAAGGTGAATGTAGGGAAGAGTAAAGTGATGGTCTTTGAGAGAAGCGAGTCAATGCATGAATGTACAGTGAGATTGGATGGGGAGGAAATGGAGAATGTGAGTATGTTTAAGTACTTGTGTAGTGTGATGAGTAAGGATGGAAGTTTAGAGGCTGAAGTGCTTGAAAGGGTGCAGCAGGGAGGAAAGGTTGCTGGTTCCTTTAAAGCAGTGATAAGAAACAGGGAAGTGAGCCTGGAAGTGAAAAAGCTACTATATGACGGTATTTGTAATAGGAACTCTAAAGTATAGTAGTGAAGCTTGAACATTGTTGGAGGGACAGAAGTCAAGAGTAAGAGCAGTGGAAATGAGTTATATGAGAGGAGCATGTGGAGTCACATGGAGAGACAGGCTGACAAATGAGGAAGTGAAGGAGTGTTGTGGTGTGGATGTGGATGTGATAGGAAGCGTTAGGAGAAACACATTAATGTGGTTTGGCCATGTGGAGAGGATGGAGGGTGAGAGACTGACGAGGAGAGTGTATGTGAGAGAGGTGGAGGAGGAGAGAGGGAGGGGGAGACCAAGGATGAGATGGAGGGATGGAGTGGAGATGTATATGAGAGAAAGGGGTGTGAGCTGGGTGCAGGGCAGTGAAATGGCGAGGGACAGAGTGACATGGAGGTGATTTGTTTGTGGCCACCCTTTATGGGATGAAGGCGTCAAGTAATAGATAGATCGATAGATAGACAAAGGAAAATGGGAAAAAGAAGTGTGTGTTAATCACTGGGGCATTTGTCTTCTTATTGTAATAGGAAAAGTATATGGTAGGATACTTATCGACTGAGTTAGGGAAATAACAGAGGAATTAATTGGAGAAGAACAGGGAGGTTTTAGGAAGGGAAGATGTTGTGTAGATCAGATATTCATTCTTAGATCTTTAGTGGAAAAGTGTCTAGAGAACAGAAAGAAGTTGTATGCAGCCTTCATGGATTTGGGGAAAGCATATATCAGGGTGGATAGACAACAATTGTGGATAGTATTAAGAATATATGGAGTAGGTGGGAAGTTGTTGAATGCTTTGAAGAGTATGTATGAGGGTGCTAAGGCTGCAGTGCTTGTGGATAGTGAACTGAGTGAAATTTTCCACTTGAAGGTTTGATTAAAACAGGGATGTGGCATGTCTTCATGGTTGTTCTATCTGTATATTGATGAGGTTATAAAAGAGATACAAGGTAGGGCAGTGGATGTTGGAGTGGCCCTAATGAGAGAGGACAGTGTTTGGAAACTCCCTGTACTGTTGTTTGCAGATGACACTGTGTTGTTAATTGAAAACGAAGTGAAGCTGCAAGGCTTGGTGGATGAGTTTGGGAGAATGTATAAGAAACAGAATCTAAAGGTGAATATAGGGAAGAGTAAAGTGATGTTTTTTTTAGAGAAGTGAAGTTAGTGAATGTACAGTGAGATTGGGGAGGAAATGGAGACTCTGCGTGTAAGTACTTGGGTAGTGTGATGAGTAGGGATGGAAGTTTAGAGGCTGAAGTGCTTGAAGGGGTGCAGCAGGGAAGAAAGGTTGATGATTCCCTGAAAGCAGTCAAAAAAAACAGGGAAGTGGGCATGGAAGTGAAAAAGCTACTACATGACAGTATTGTGATACCAACTGTAATGTATGGAAGTGTTGGAGGGACAGAAGTTAAGAGTGAGAGTACTGGAAATGAGTTATTTGAGAGGAGTAAACGGAGTCACATGGAGAGACAGACTGACAAATGAGGAAGTGTAGGAGTGTTGTGGTGTGGATGTGGATATGATAGGAAGCGTTAGGAGAAACACATTAAGGTGGTTTGGCCATGTGGAGAGGATAGAGGGTGAGAGACTGATGAGGAGAGTGTATGTGAGTGAGGTGGAGGAGGAGAGAGGGAGGGGGAGGCCAAGGATGAGATGGAGGGATGGAGTGGAGATGTATATGAGAGAAGGGTGTGTGAGCTGGGTGCAGGGTAGTGAAATGGCAGGGGACAGAGTGACATGGAGGTGATTTGTTTGTGGCCACCCTTTATGGGATTAAGGCATCTGGTAATAGATAGATAGATAGATAGACAAAGGAAAATGGGAAAAAGGAGTGTGTGTTAATCACTGGGGCATTTGTTTTCTTATTGTAATAGGAAATGTATATGGTAGAATACTTATTGACTGAGTTAGGGAAATAACAGAGGAATTAATTGGAGAAGAACAGGGAGGTTTTAGGAAGGGAAGATGTTGTGTAGATCAGATATTCATTTTTAGATCTTCAGTGGAAAAGTTTCTAGAGAAGGGAAAGAAGTTGTATTCTTACAATAACTTTGTAGTTTGTTGTAGTGATGTTTTGTAGATCAGTTATACATATATTAGACTTGTGGATGAGCGGTTGTTATATGTGAGTAGCTTTGTAAGTAGATAATCTTGGTTCCCTTTGATCATGCAAAGACAGGAGAGGTAAAGAATATTATGGGACTATTTTTATTTGTCTTGGAAATATTAACAAAGTCTCACACAGAGTGAAGTATAAAGTCCCGCGAGCTACCTCCCAGTCTCTCTCTCTCTCTCTCGCCCATGTTGCTAGGCTCGTTCTCCCTACTACCTGCCGGTTCTATAGCCTGTCTCCTTCTGAGCTCTGCTTCCTAAATTCTGGTGTAGCAGGGGTCGTGTCACGTGTGTTTCACTGTTGTTGGAATGTTCTAGAAGCCTCTGTGTGAGTATGTGTGTATGTGTGTGTATGGTCACTAGGTGCTGTTGTGTGCCTATAAAGCATTCCTTGAGTTAGAGTGTGTAAGCATGTTTAGCATTGCTCGATTCTCGCAGACACAATACCTTCTCATCATCTGACTTGCTGCTTCTATCTGTCTGTGTATCTATCTATTTATCTATCTATCTATTATGATTTGTAATTATAATATGGAGTCCTAACAGTATGCAGCCTTCATGGATTTGGGGAAAGCATATGACAGGGTGGATAGACATCGATTGTGGATAGTATTAAGAATATATGGAGTAGATGGGAAGTTGTTGAAAGCTGCTAAGAGTATGTATGAGGGTACTAAGGCTGCAGTGCTTGTGGATAGTGAACTGAATGAATTTTTCTACTTGAAGGTTTGATTGAAACAGGGATGTGTCATGTCTCCATGCTTGTTCTATCTGTATATGGATGGGGTAATGAAGGAGATACAAGGTAGGGCAGTGGATGTTGGAGTGGCCCTAATGAGAGAGGATAGTGTTTGGAAACTCCTTGTACTGTTATTTGCAGATGATACTTTGTTGTTACCGTATTTCGCGGCATATAAGACGCACTTTTTTGTCTCAAAGTTACCTTAAAATATCCCCATGCGTCCTGCATGTTAGACTAAGGCAGGTTAGTTAGGCTTCACTGAGAAGAAACTCTTATAAAGATGATCATCTCAATGCTTAGCAACCACAGGTGTCTTCTACAGTATGCAGACTTGATTTTATTCTTAAAAATAATATACACTAGTGTGTATATGCAGCAGATTTCAGAAACACCCGAGATCAGAAACACATAAAACTTTCGCGGGTTTGTTTACAGCTCAACTGGCTAACATCGTGAAGATATTTAGCGGTTTAGCAATTTAACAGTTTAGCATCCGCACTATTCCAGCAAGCTAACGTACATGATCACTGGTGAACTGTCTGCTAACCTTCTGAAAGGCAATCATGACCACTTTGCTTGCCATCCATTAACTAACTAGCAAAGCAATCATGCTGGAGAGATGCTGGCTAGTGAAACTGCCAAGTCACCAAAACATACTTTCGTCACGTATGGAAATTCAGTAACCCTAATTAGGTCAGTTACTTTTGTGACATTTTGTGAGTGTATATATGCAGCAGATATTAAAACATGCAAGTTCAAAAACACAAAGCATTCACGGGATTGTTTTCAGCTCAACTGGCCAATACCGTCAAGGGGTTTAGCGGTTTAGCAACTTAGCAGTTTAGTGTCTAGCGTACACCCCTACTCTAGCAAGCTAACGAAGTTACAGCTTCACTTTTTCAGCCAAGTGAAGTACTTTAGCAATGTCTATGCAACTCAGGGCACACCCAGTTACAGTATTTTGTTATGAAAATAGGATAAAATTCACTGAGTAGCATAACTGATGCAATATCTGAAATAGCAGTGCCTGACGGGCATTCATATCAGCGTCCGCCATTTCTGCTGTATTCTTAGCAGACGAAAGCGATCAGAATGATTGACAACGTTCACTCTCTGCATCTCTGCTGCCTAAGCAAAGCTCTCATGATCGGCAATGGGGATCATTTAGGCCGTAACGTCCAAATTTGTTAGGTTAGGTTAGGTTGTAAAATCGTTTGCCATTTTGGACGTTACGGCCGAAACGACCAGAATCCTAAGGTGTAGGTGAGAGTTTGGTGTGGGTGTAGTTAAGGAAGTAGAAGTGGGAAGAGTCAGGCTGGGGAACTGATAATCCGCTTATTATAATCCCTTCAGCCCAGCAATGTATTTTATAGTGTAGTTTATTCATGCTCGCCATATGATTTTATTCAGTTCAGGAAACATGTACTGAGGAGGTTAATGTGGGCTGTATCAAATGCCCCAAGTCTGAATATCGCCTGTGCTCAGTTAAAACGATTGCCAAGTTAAAATCGTATGAAGTGTGGTATAAGCAATTCAATGGATGGTACTGAGGACCATTTACTGTATGAAAGTGACAGTGAAACAGTGATGATGACCGTGGTGATGACTTCCAGTGATGCTTCAGGACTTGGGGGAAGTAGTGATGAATTCTCAGGATTTGAAGACGCAGTGAAATTTTCACCATGTCAGTAATATGAAGTGAATATAGGTTTTAGGTGATCATGACAGATGCAACCATGGAAAATTTAGGATCAATGGTGCTGTACACCTTTAGTCTTGCACTGACGATGTTTGGATGAATAAATTGTTTGAGATGTTTCATGTCCTTAAGTGATGATATTTATATTGAACAACCAAATACATTTTGATGTTTTTGGCATATAATAAAGCCACTGGGTACTCCAAAACGGACTGATGTAAATGTTTCAGAGGTGAGCGAATGTTGCATGTGGTGTGTACATGTGTGCGTGTGTGTACCATAGCGACTAGGAGGCAGCAGTGTTAAGACCAAAAATGGATGTTTTCACAGTACTCGAATGTTTTGAGATGGATGTCTGTTTTTAGCAAATTCTGGTAAGAGAAATATGCATTTTTAATCGTTGATGCTGGAAGGAAAACAGTTGACAGTAAGGGATTGATACTGGGAGAAGAGGGTTGAGCCAGTTGTCTAGCGCTTGGGATGCAGCAGTGTTGCTAAGAGATAGTTTCACCATTCTCGACATGTTTTGAGATGAATGTCTGTTTTTAGTAAATTGTGATCAGTGAAGAACGTATTTTTAACTGTTGATGCTGCAAGGGAAACATCGCTGACAGTGAGGAAGTGATACTGAGAGGAAGGGGTAGAGACTGCTGTCTAGCGACTGGGAGGCAGCAGTGTTACTAAGGTGTAGCAATGGATGTTTTCACCATAGTATGTTTTGAAATGAATGTTTATAGTAAATTATGATCAGTGAAACATACATTTTTAATTGTTGATGCTGCAAGGCAAACATAGCTGACAGTGAAGGAGTGATACTGAGAGAAGAGAGTAAAAACAGCTGTCTATCCTGTTCCCAAGCAGCTTGCTAAATTGAACTTTGGTTGTAAAACATTGTAATTTGTGTATTTACAAGTGCTATCTTTTTATATTATTTGTGGAGGTAATTACAGGTTAGTTAGAGTGCATGATTAATGATGGTAGTCGTCTGATATTGTGCTTGAGTCAAGGCAATGTGAGGAAATTCCGTAACAGGTGTGGAATATGACGGGGTTCTTTTAGGATAAATGAACTGATGTGAACATTCATTGTATTTTATGTTTTCGTCAGTGAATGAAAGAATAGAGTTTATTGACTTCATTTGTGGTTTTAAATTCATAGAATATTAAAAACAGTGTTTATATCAGTTTACTGATACATATTTATCAGCAAAGTTGAGATGGCCTCGTGGTTTGAAGTCACGTTTTGTTAAGACGGGGTTTTGTTTTCTCTTTTCCTGTATCATTCTTTGTACATAAAAGAAGAAACTAAAGGATGATGAGCAGTACTGAATAGATTCTGAAAGGTGAGTGTTGTATCTAAGTGATAGTGGCTCATATCAGTCACGTTTTGTCAAGAAGGGGCATTGTTTTCTTTTCCTGTACCATTCTTTGTATATAAAAAAAGAAACCAAAGGCTGATGATCAGTAATGAATAGATTCTGTAAGGTGAGTGTGTATCTGTGTGGTAATGGCTCTTATCAAGAAACCTTACTGCAGTCTTGGTTGGGGCAAACTTTTTTTTCACAGAACTGCCCTGCCAGAATTAGGGTGCGTCTTTCACAATGCTGCGTCTTACATGCCGCGAAATACGGTAATTGAAAACGAAGGGGAGCTACAAGACTGGGTGGATGAGTTCGGGAGAGTGTGTAAGAAACAGAAACTAAAGGTGAATGTAGGGAAGAGTAAAATAATGGTCTTCGAGAGAAGTGAAGTCAGTGAATGTACGGTGAGGTTGGATGATGAGGAAATGGAAAATGTGAGTGCGTTTTAAGTATTTGAGTAGTGTGATGAGTAAGGATGGAAGTTTGGAGGGTGAAGTGCTTGAAAGGGGACAACAAGGATGAAATAGGAAGAAAGGTTGTTGGTTCCTTGAAAGCAGTGATAAAAAATGGGGTAGTGAGCATGGAAGTGAAAAAGTTACTTCATGACAGTATTGTTAAACCAGCTTTAATGTATGGCAGTGAAGCTTGGACCTTGTTGGAGGGACAGAAGTCAAGAGTGAGAACAGTGGAAATAAGTTATTTGAGAGGAGCATGTGAAGTGACATGGAGAGGCAGACTGACAAATGAAGAAATGAAGGTGTGTTGTGGTGTGGATATGGATGTGATAGGAAGCATTAGAACAAACACATTGAGGTGGTTTGGCCATGTGGAGACGATGGAGAGTGAGAGACTGATGAGGAGAGTGTATGTGAGTGAGGTGGAAGGGGGGAAGAGGGAGGGGGAGGCCAAAGATGAGATGGAGGAATGAAATGGAGAGGTATATGAGAGAGGGGTGTGTGAGCTTGGAGCAGGGCAGTGAAATGGCGGGGGACAGGGCGACATGGAGGCGATTTGTTTGTGGCCACCCCTTACGGGATTAAGGCGTCTGACAATTGATAGATAGATAGATATAGAGATTGTGAGTTTGTTATTATAGGTGGAATTGCCGCACGTGTCTAGTGAAGAATTACAATGTGTTATTAATTTTTTACCAGACTGGTGTGACCTTTACCTGTTTTCTGTTGAAATGAGTCTTTCAAAGGTTACATATAATTATTCCTGGATTACCACAGCTACTGGACATTTATATAAACATACTCCTGAAAGCAATAAATGAGGATTTAGAATGCGTGATACACTGATGCATCCAGTCAGTGCAGTGGTTGGTAACCAGCTGATATTGCAAACTGTTGCATGATGCTGCTGCATATTATGAATTTGTTGTTCAGAAGTGTGCGATTCAGGAGATTCCACTGTATGTATATTTTTATTCTTTTCTGCATCATCCATATGATATTGTAGAAGAGTTGACCATTAAAGTTCATATGATATTTATGAAACTGACTTGCTGATTGCCCTAATTCACAATACCAGTTTGATGCCATCCCTAATGCAAGTAATCATCAATATCTACAACACAGACATCGACAACAATACCAGACAATGGCGTGCCAACTTCTCTGGTACACAGGCACATATTAAACTCCAGGGCATGCTATCATTAACACGAAAATTCCTTACTGGAGTTCCTCAGGGCTTCGTTCTTTGTCCCATACGTTTCAACCTATACATTATATGCATGGCATTCCTACATCCCAACTGACTACAAACATTGCCTCACACTATATTGTAGACATAGCCTGGAAACTGCAAGAAGACTACCTTATCTTACTTCAAACATGGGTCAAGGACAGCGCACTGACTATTGCTTCTGTGAGATCTGTCACTACACTCACTCTCAGCAGCAGTCATAAACACAGATACATCCCGGACATCACGCTTAGTAATGCACCAGTGCCAGTGACACCCCTCTCCCTCCACCTCGATCCCTGGAGTGTCATGATGCTGGATTCACGTTGAGGGACCACATACAAGATGCCAAGAGGCAATGCACTCGCAGACACAGCACACATAGAGCAGTTACGGAGACAGACTGGGGGGAGGGGGGAAAGGGAAATAACTCTGCCTACCCTAAAAACAGTATGTCAGAACAGTTGTCCTATGCCGCCCTAACATGGGTCCCTCCTCTTATTTTATGCCCAGTCCGATACCTTGCATACCGTGCAGAACAGTGCTTTGTGCGTTATCACCGTCTGTGCCATTACCACTCCCACAAACCACTTTCACATTGAATTTAAAGTTGTCCTTGCTAGAGAACATCAAGACATAGCAGGCATACAGTTTTACCTGGCAGTTTGTGCTAACATACAACACCCCTGTCATTCATTATATGGCAGTCGTACAGCATAACTAGATACACAGAGTAGTCACTATCCAAATATTATCAGACCCTCTTCTACAACATCCCACCTTCAGACACTCCAACACTAGTTGTGAAGAAATGCCTCTTGTAAAGAAGCACCTACATACTCATTTCACAAGCAGGGCAGTACAACACCTTGATCAGAACGCTATACCCTATACTACAAGCTGCCCTCCTGACATCCGCTGATCAGAGGTATCCTTAAATATAGCTGGTTGAATCGAACCAGGGTTAGATCTGGACATTATCTAGCCCTTAACGTTTTCCAGTTTAGATTTTGGGTGGGTGGAATCACATGACATGTGCCCAGCTTGTAGAATAGGCCCACTCAGTATAACCTACATTATGGAGCACAGTACAACACATGCCACACTAAGATGCAGAGACAGCATAAGTGGTATAGGGAACTAGAAAGCACACAGAGAGTGCATAGCTCTGCCAATGCCATTGCAGGATCCACATCCAGATCCACCCCCAATTTTAATCAGTTCATTCTTGGTCCATAGCCCACCCTTCCAGAAAATTTTGTTGAAATTCATCGAGAACCTTTGGAGATATCATTTGAACAAACAAACAAACAAATTTCTGGATCTGGATGATGATCTGGATCACAGCCAAAATCTAATGGATTGTTCCTTGGGCCATTCTCTGCCCCTCCAAAAAATTTCAGGAAAATCCATTCATAACATTTGAGTAATCCTGCTAACAGACAGGCAAACAGACAAATAAGCAAACCAACACGGTCAAAAACATAACCTCCTTGGCAGAGGTAAATATGGGACGGCCCCATAGATGCAGTTGCTTCCCTGTGGTTGAGGGATCTGCTGGGACAGGTGTGACTGGGGTTTAGCAACAACAGTACCAGTGAATGGTAAAAAGTGATAATTTGGCTGGCTTTAATTAATGATTGCCTGTAAGGTACAGTACACAGTTATGCATTTTTTCTTTTAAGTCTATGCTCTTCAACAGTGATATTTTGGAACATATCCCTAACTTAAAATGAGAACTTCTAGTAAGGTGCATTTCAAAATTTTTTACAGTTTTTTAATGGTGCCTGTTCTCTCGAAAGGAAAGGTCATGTGGTTGATTCACGAGGCCGGAAGATCAAACCATACCCTGAGGTAGGAGGTATCTTGAAGCAGCTGACGGATGAGGGGTACATACTGGCGGCTGCGTCTCGAACGGGAGAGATAGATGGTGCCAACCAGCTGTTACACCTATTTGACTGGGATAAATATTTTACGTACAAGGAGATCTACCCAGGTTCCAAGATAACGCACTTTACCAGGTCAGTTGTTTTACTAATCACAAAATTTTTGAGTTTCTAAACTTTGATAAATTGGATGACTAGTTATGGTATCTTGTCTAATACTGCAGATACTTTTGTATTGCCATCCTTCCAGTGTAATTTAATAAATTTTTTCCTGATTTGGACATAATTTTTTTCATTGTGGCTTTAATATCAAGTCATTTGAAGTACTACTGTGACACTGTATGCATGTGTCTACATTTAGTTGTTAATAAGCCACAGTTACATAGTTTTAAGAAAGTTTTTTGTTGTGTAGGTCAATGGTGTTGTAACACTTATACCTGGAGAAACAAAAATGGTTGTGTACCATTTATTGACCCCCACAAGAGTATGGAGTACACTGATTGAGTGTATATGTCACAGGTCTATCATTCACGAAAGAGGTAATTTTGTCGGAATTATTTTGTCCCGTTCCATCTCCCAGCCTTCATTAACCTTTTCACCATTTTTCTGGACCTTATTATGTTTTCTTCTGACAAGCTGTAGGACATACCCTGCTCACCTTTTCCATATGATATCTTTTCTGTTTTCACTTGGTACACCAGATGCATTTATTTAGCAGTGGGAAGGTCTGTTATGGCGAAGGGATTAGAAATAATAACTTCTTGGTACCATTAGCTTAAGGAACATGAACCAGAGGGATACAAAGCCAATTTGATATATTAAGTTTTATTTTTGTCATTGTGTATTTATGTAGTCATTGTTAATTCTTGTAGCTATTATTAAGACTTTATTTTATGCTACTGCTAGATTGTGTGATTCTGCTTGATGGGGGAAGAACTTCTTCTAGCAAAGATGTTCATGATTGATGTACAGGTAGTTCAGTGGCTGCTTTGCACAGTGGCAATATAGTAACCAATAAGGTCTTTCCTATGTGATAATTATATTTGCTGTTGGTATAAAGCTCTAATTGGGAAAAGTTATAAAATACCATCTCAGCACTTTTGTGTCATCTTGGTTTAGGGTACCTTTCCTAGAAAGATAATCAAGTCATAGCTACCCCACCTGCTCGTGGTGTCCTCGCAGACACCCTGTTTTTTTAAATTTCTGTTCATTGTTCGTGTTTTTTGGTTTTCTTCTTTGTTTTTTTTTTGTTTTTTTTTTTTTTTTTTTTTTATGTGTCCGACTCTGGGCATAGGCTTCACAGCCTGCTATCAAGGCCCAGCAGTCCTCCTACATACCATACACCTCTACATGTCACCACTACCCCCTAAATTAGGGTGACACAAATGGGGGTGGTGCTACCCGGGTGTATACCAGGTAGTATTGTGTATATATTTTTTTGCTGTTGCTGTTTGTTTTTTCATTTTCTTTCTTCCTTTATCATGAGCTGACAACACTAATGACCTCACTGCAATAAGTCTGTTGCAAAAAGTGTGCAAGCACTCAAGTGCATCTGCTGCAGTGAGTTGGTTCACCCAGCATGTGAAAATATGGATGCAAACGATTATCCATCTGTGACAAATGTTACCAGCTGGGCATTCACTGGCTGTGTACCCAATGTGTTATATTTTTAGATGATGTCTTGGATGGTGGAGGAAGCATTTGCAAAGAAGGAGCTGGAAGATGGGGTAGTTGGGCCTGTTTTTCAGTCTATCAAGGATGTTTCGAGTAGACTGGAGGCACTAGAGACCAAGGTCTCATCAACCATGGCTGTCACCCAAGATCAGGCCAAGTCATTTGTGGATGCTGTTTGGGGGTCTCTCGTGGGAGATGGGATGAATCAGCCGAGAGGCATGATTGGGATAAGTGCTCGTGGCCAGAAAAAAGCCATCCGTAGTCAACAGATACTGATTGTAAAACCAAAAAGCAGTGCTGACTCTCTAATGAGTCAGTTGGGACCAGAAGACATCAGTGGTGTACTTGACTCGGTACCAGTTGATAGCTACCTTAAGACCAAGGCTGGTGGGCTAATAATAAAGTATCCATCAGCTGAGGCCAAAGGTTGAGGTGCCGGATTATTATTTTGGCTCCAGTGGCACTTTCTGCATATCAGAGCCAAAGAAAATGCTGCCAGAAATGACCTTGACAGGCCTTTCCTCTTCCTTGGGCGACGCTGACATCGTCCCAAACATTTTGAGCAAAAACAGTAAAATTAAGATGCTTGTGGGTGGAGGTTTCACCCTCAACCTTCTCTTCAAGAGAACTAAGAATGACTCTAAAACCTCTGTCCTGAAGATGTCACCAGAGGTGAGATCCTTCATCATAGAACAGGGCAACTGTATCTATGTGGATCTTACAAGATGCCTTTGACAGTCTGGGTTACACAGTGTTATCGCTGTCAGGGTTTTGGTCATATGTCTGATAGGTGTTCTAGAAAAAATGATGAACCTAAATGTGTTTTTTGTGCAGTAGCCCATAAATCTAAGGATTGTAGTAACAGAAATTCTCCTAAATGCATCAACTGACCCACCTTAAGACACCAAGAAGCTGACACTAATCCACAGTCAGTTGCCCATGTTGCATCTAGGAAAGCCTGTCCAGTTTTGATTTCTCACAGGAATAGACTGATTGAAGACACCAGCTTTGACCATTCAAAAAACTACATCCCATTTAAGCCAGTTAAGAATGGGTCTTAGGTGGTAGGTGGGGGCACTCACCATCCACTCACTCGATGTAGCGCTACTCTTGGGTGTCTGCCCTTTCCTCTCCTCTATCCTTCTTTCCTTCCATCCTCTTCTGTCTTTCTTTCCTTCATTCTTTCCTTGTCCTTCTGCCCACAGGTGACTTCACGCTTCCTCTTCATTCTTTCCTTCATTCTTTGTGGGTGACTCTACACTGAGTGACGAGCCAAGCAATTTCCTGTACACCAGGAAACCATTTACTATGCTGGGTGGTAACCATATAACCAGATTTTGGCGCCTGGTGGTTTAATGGGTAATTATTGCGCCCCAGTTGGATTGAGCTGGTGAAGGTTTATATCCAAGGGGTAGTTGGGGTTTATTGCTCTCGTAATGCCACTCAGGGATGAGTGAGGCTGGTCACTATCATCTTGAATGTCAAGACCAACTGCCTAGCCCCAGGCTCCTACACTTCTCGTGGGGCAACGTAGGATTGGATGATGGTTGGATGGATGGAGAATAGGTCTTTTAATTATTCGTTCCATTTGTAGTAGGGTAGACTATACACCCACCGCAAATTGACTTAGGACCTACACACAGAATTGCTGTGAAAGAGTTATCTGTCTTTGCTTTGTGTTTCCACCTCTACCTCTACCAAGTGAATTTTTTGGGCAAGAAGTAACTGACAACTCCTCTGGTGTTGGCGGAAGGTGATGAAATACTCAGCACGTCAGTGCTTGCCCAGAAGCGAGAGTGGGAGTATATGTTCCCACTGCTCCGAGCTTGCACCTCCCTCTTTTTTCGTGTGCATTACTGAGGAGGAGAGTATGTGAGTGAGGTGGAGGGAGTGAGAGAGAGGGGAAGGCTGAGGATGAGATGAAGGGATGGAGTTGAGAAGTATATGAGAGAGGGTGTGTGTGGCTTGGGGAGCAGGACAGTGAAATGGCGGGGGACAGGGTGACATGGAGGCGATTTGTTTGTGACCACCCCATATAAGGGATTAAGGTGTCTGGCAATGGATAGATAGTTAGATTACTGTTTGCCCTGTTATATGCTTAGAATTGAGTTGTCATGCCTGGAAAGTACTGTACTGCTCAAGGGATGAGAGGGTCTGTATCATTGCATGGAAGCAGGATAATGTCCGTCAACACGATTTGTGAACGTACTGGACGTACAAAGTCCACCGACATGAATATTTTTGCTACAGTGCGCAGTCTGCAAGCTGATGTTGTGCCAGAGCACAAGCATGATGGTGGAAAGATGAGGATGACTTCCAGAGGTACAGATACTCTTCTGGAGATGGAAGTAATCAAGAATCCTCGACTGACAGCAGCAGAATTGAGGAGAATGCATCCCCAGCTGTTACAAGATGTCTCAGTTTGAAGTTCTGTATTCAACACCACTTGCAGAAAGAGCTTGGTTTGCCAAGCTGCACCACAGCCAGGAAACCGCTTCTCACTGACTGAATGAAGAAGCAGCGCATTCAGTTTGCCAAGAAGTATGCACACTGGACATCGGATGAGTGGAGAAAAATTATGTTTTCCGATGAAAGCACATTTCAAGTGTTCCAGGTGCTTTCTGCCAAGGTTTGTCGCCCTGCCTCCTGTAGTCGATATGACCCTGCATACACGGTGCCGACTGTTAAGCATCCCACAATCATTAATGGTATGGGGGTGTTTCTCAGGTGAAATGGGAAGGAGAGGCCTCTACTTTCTTTATAAGAACTTGATGATGAATGGTGGCCAGTACATTCAAGTTCTGAAAGATCATTTGTTAAACTTTTTTGCTATTCATGGGTGCGACTTTTTCATGCACGATTCAGCTCCATGTCACAAGTCAAGAAAGGTGACAAAATGGTTTCTGGATAATCGGATTGAGGTGCTCGACTGTCCTGGCAACAGTCCAGATCTAAATCCAATAGAAAACTGCTAGAGAAAGATGAAGAAAATCATGGCAGAGAAGAAGACACCCAATCTGGACAACCTCAAGACTGAACTGACAAATGTTTGGTGCAAAGAAATGTCCTTAGATTACTTTAGAGATCTAAGTGATTTATGCCAAAATGCATCCAAATGGTCCTGAAAAACAAGGGAAACATGATTTCATATTAATGAATGGCATTTCATGAACAAACATTGTGATATACTATACACTCTGTGTTTTTAAATACCTTGTGGGGGGAGGTCCCAGGTCAATTTGTGGTAGCTGTATTAATGAAGCTCTAAAGCAGCACAAGCTTGACAGTTTTTGCTTGACAGAAACTTGGTTGTATGAGTCTGATACTAATATTATTCGTAGTGCTTTGCGTAAGACACATTCTATTATAAGTATTCCCAGGCCTGCCGCTGACTATCCGGGAGGAGGTGTAGCACTTATCTGCTTGGCAGCACTCGCAAATGTTTCTTTCATAGACTCTGACCTGACTCCATGTTCATTTGAATTTATGGAAGTATTGGTAATTAATAGTGAGTGGATGAGGAACAAGGGTGTGGAGGGAGTTGAGAGGCAGAAGAGGGAGAGAGAGGTGAAAAGATTAGTATGAGAGAGTAAGAAGAGAGTGGATGAGGAATTTGGAAGGAATTTGAGTGTAAAGTGGAGGAAATGTAAGAATATTTTGGACAGGATGATGAAAAAGTAATTCAGGGAGTGAATGATAAAAATGGTATATATATTACTAGTGGAGAAGGGAGAAAAAATTAGCTGATGGAGAGAACACTTTAAAGAACTGTTGAACATAGAGAATGGAAGTAATGCGAGTTTAAGTGGCTGGGGAATGACTGGGAGGAGGAGGGAGGTGAGAAGACAGGAAAGAATCAGTAGGATGGAAGTAATGAAAGCAATGAAGAAAGTCAAAATGGGGAAAGCCCCAGGAATTGATGGAGTGTGTGGTGAAATGCTGAAACATGGGGGAGAGAGTAGTAGAATCGATATGGAAGATGTGCAGATTGGCCTGGCAAGAAGGTAGCGTTCCAGAGGATTGGAAGTCTGGTACAAAGGAAAAGAGGAAGAAGAAGTCTTTAGTAATCATAGGGGCATTTGTCTGCTTAGTGTAATAGGAAAAGTATATGGTAGGATACTTATTGACAGAGTTAGGGAAATAACAGAGGAATTAGTTGGAGAAGAACAGGGAGGTTTTAGGAAGTTAAGAGGCTGTGTAGATCAGATATTCATTCTTATGTCTTTAGTGGAAAAGTTTCTAGAGAAGTGAAAGAAGTTGTATCCAGCCTTCATGGATTTGAAGAAAGCATATAACAGGGTGGTTATACAAGGAATGTGGAAAGTATTATGAATATATGCAGTAAATGGGAAGTTGTTGAATGCCTTGAAGAGTATGTATGAGGGGGCCAAGGCTGCAGTGTGGGTGTATAGTGAACTGAGTAAATATTTCTATGTGAATGTTGGATTGAAACGGATATGTCCTGTGCTCATGGTTGTTCAGTCTGTATATGGATGGTGTTATAAAAGAGATTCAAGGTAGGGCAGTGGATGTTGGAGCGACCCTAATGAGAGAGGGAAGTGTTTGGAAACTCCATGTACTGTTGTTTGCAGATGATACTGTATTGTTAATTGAAGATGAAGGGGAACTGCATGGCGTGATTAATGAGTTTGGGAGTGTGTGTGTAAGAAACGGAATGTAAAAGTGAATGTAGGGAAGAGTAAAGTGATGGTCTTTGATAGAAATAAAGTCACTGAATGTACAGTGAGGCTGGATGTTGAGGAAATGGAAAATGAGTGTGTTTAATTACTTGGGTAGTGTGATGAATAAGGAAGGAAGTTTAGAGGGTGAAGTGATTGAAAGGGTACAACAGGGAAGAAAGGTTGCTAGTTCTTTGAAAGATGTGATAAGGAACAGGGAAGTGAGCATGGAAGTAAAGAAGTCGCCGCATGAAAGCATTGTGATACACTAACGTATGAAAGTGAAATTTGGACCATGTTGGAAGGACACAAGTCAAGAGTGAGAGCAGTGGAAATTGAGTTATTTGAGAGGAGCATGTGGAGTTACGTGGAGAGACAGACTGAAAAATGAGGAAGTGAAGGAGCATTGTGGTGTGGATGTGGATGTGATAGAAAGTGCAAGGAGAAATACATTGAGGTGGTTTGGCCTTGTGGAGAGGATGGAGAACGAGAGACTAATGAGGAGAGTGTATGTGAGTGAGGTGGAGGGAGGGAAATTGGAGGTTGAGGCCGAGTATGAGATGGAGGGATGGAGTGGAGAGGTATATGAGAGGGGTGTGTGTGAGCTAGGAGCAAGACTGTGAAGTGGCATTGGACAGGGTGATGTGATGATTTATTTGTGGCCACCCCTTATGGGATTGAGGCATCTGGCAATAGTTGGATAGAGAAGTTGATAAATTTCCATCAGAAAACCAGTAGAATTGCAATTGTTTATTGACCTAGTCATCCAGGCACAGACCATGGTTTTATGAAGGTGTTTGGTCAGTTTCTCAAGGCTTTTCTCTTAAATCTGGAGGACTTCTTGTTTGCAGTTATTTCAGTTATTGGGTGAACAGTCCGCAGTCAGAACCATTTTCTTGAGAATTCCTTTAGCTGATCTACCAGAATAATATTTTCAGTCATGTGAGTGATCCAACTCACTTCTTGGGACATGTCCTTGACTTGCTCTTGTCTCCTGTTGGTTGCAGGCGCGTATCTGATGTGGAGGTTGTTTCAGTAGACCCCCTCATCTCTGATCATAATCTGATCACTTCTAGTTTTGATATCCTGAATCCTCTCTCTTATAAAAAGGTTAACAGGTTCAGAAATTACAGGAACGTTGACTGCTATTTGGTGTGTCTTAAATTGATCAATGTTTAAACTACATTGATTATTCAATTCTTTCCTCTGATGATTTGGTTGATGTATGAGGTGCTGATTGGAATAACCTCTTGTCCGCCGCAGCGGCCATTTTGGAGTTAAGTACACCAATGTATTCCCCAAACCCTCTTCTACTAGTACAATAATGAATCATGTGACAAAAGGCCCCCAATAAGGGTGAAAATCCCATTTTATAGAGGGTACTGACTGACCGTGCTGGACACGAAGGTGTTTATACTCTGCTAGGTGGACATTAGGTCCATTTTTGCCTGAATGATTCAGTCCGAAAATCATTGTGGCTTAGCATTGTCTTCCCCAGGTTCTGAACCCTGGAAACCAACATCAGGCTCAGTTATTCCACTGGTGTTAAGGTTGATTTTTCTTATGTATTCACGTTAAGACACGCATCTGTTGTCAGCTCCATGTGGGGGAAGTCGCAGAATGCTAGTAATAACCACTCAAGCACCACAGGACACCACGCACTGAGTTGCTGGCCAATCATTAAATCCAGTATATTTGAGGGTGTAAGTGTTATTATTCTTATAACATTGTTCATTAATTTTTATTATGGTTTTAGAATAACAGTATTGTGGGAGAGAAATGTAACTATGAGTGTTCAAGGTCAGCAGTATAGTATGGGCAGCAGTATGGTATGGACAGATCTTCTTAGCCATATTTTATTTTTTTGTGCTGGTTTTGTGCTATATTAATGGATATTGTGAAAGTATAGGCATACATCGTAAGGTTGGCTTACAGTAACACACATTTTTGGGAAAATGCAGTTCATTGTTGTCAGGCAAGAGGAGAAAGACGCTGGTAATTTATTGTTTTTTCAAAATGCCATTGATTTACATATTCTAACATGCAAGCAGATGTTTTCAGCTACATTTGAAAAAAAAAAAAAAAATCACCAGAATATCTTTATCAGTTGAAAAGATATGGCATTTTGAAAGTAAACAAACTTTAACTACATTTTTTCCCATTTTTTATATTTGGCGCACGAGAGGTTATTCCACTCAGCGCCTCATATATAACAATGAGCTTAGGTCAGTATTTGACCATTATTGTCTTCCTCCTCATCATCATCCAGACCTCCTTTCCCACCCTAGGGCGGGGTGAGGAGTAACAATGTCCACACAGCCAAAGTTTGCCCAGTCCAATGGGCCATGCTTTCATTACTCATCATTCAAACCCCCGGAATCTTGGCTGTATCTGATACACCAAAAACTTTCACCACATTCTGGAGCTTCACATAAACATATCTGATAGAGTAAATCCGGACGCTGTCGTCTTAAAAAGGGGTGCCAAATCCCTGATCATGCACTTCTTCTTTCAACATTCATCCAGCCAGCTTGATCTCTTGTCAGACCCCTAGCCTCACCGACTTCCATACCTCTCTTTGTCACACACTCATCTACCATATCCCTTCACCTTCTCCTTGGCCTACCTCGCCTCCTTTCTCCTTTAAATTTGCTCAGATATACCCTTTTCACCACTCTGTTGGTATCCATTCTCTCCACATGACCATACCATCTCAGTACACTCTTCTATTCTGGTGTCCACCGACTTCCTCTCTCTGCATCTTTCACGAATCACCTTATTTCGTATCCCATCCACTCTCTGTACTCCACATACATTCCTCAGGAGTCCCATCTCCGCTGCTGTCACTCTTGGCTTTTTATTTTAATGCCACACCATAGTCTCACATCCATATGTTAAAGTTGGCGGTAACATTCCTTCATGTAAGCCTTGCACAGCTGCAGCACTCAAGCCTCTGTTTCTTATTAAGGCCTTCATAGCACTAGCTACACTCCTTCCATGTGTCACTCTACTTTCCAGTTCTTTTGCACATTTTCCTCCCCTTTCTATTGCTGTATCCAGGTATTTGAACTCTCTTACCAATTCCAATCTCTCTCCATTTACTGTAACATCACACTGGGAGTCACTTTCTTTCTCGATTACCATCACTTTACTCTTTTTCTACATTCACTCTCAAGGCATGGTGCTCACAGACATAAGCAACACTCTGCATTAGTCTACCAAGTTCTTGTCCAGTATTTGCAAGTAGCACTGCATCATCAGCATACAACAAATTTGAGATACTCAATTTCATCACCATTCATTTCCAGCGCCATCCTTACGCCATTTTTATGTCTCTCAACATGCCATCCATGTATATATATTGAACAATCATGGGGACAACGCACAACCTTGTCGCATCTCACATTGATTGTGAACCATTCACTTAGATGCCCATTTACCCTTACACATGCCTCACTACCATCATAAAAACTCTTGGCGACACTTAGCAGCTTACCATCTGCACCATACATGCGCAAAACCTTCCACAATCTTTCTCTGTCTTCTTTGTTGTATGCTTTTTCCAGGTCCACGAATGCCATAAACACCTTATAATCCTTCTCACAAGCCTTCTCCACTGTGTCTCACAGCAGATATTTGATCCACACTTCCACTGCCACTCCTAAAACCACCATATTCATCACTTGCTAGGACTTCTGATATCTCTCTTACATTCTCTATAATAATTCTTCCATATACCATCTCAACAACACTCAATAAACTTGTGCCATGATAATTCTTGCACTCACTCTGCTCACCTTTATTTTTGTACAGGGGTACAGTCATAGCCCTTTTCCACTCTGCTGGCACAGTTTCACTCATCCACGTCTAATTACATATCTCCAACAGGCACTTCATTCTGCTTTCTCCACTACACTTAATCATCTCTGCATACACCTCGTCATCTCCATCTGTTTTCCCATTTTCAGCTGCATCACAGCATTCTTTACCTGTGCGAGTGTCACATTACCTGTCACTGCATTCCTCAGCACACCCCCAAAACCAATTACAGTAAAATCTCAAATATTGTCAGTTTAGAATTCGATGATTCGAATTTAGATGCATTTTGGAGTTGTCTGCCTACCTCACTTTTCGATACAAAATCGCGAATTTCGATGCTGTCACGGGCTTCATAAGCAGAAACAGTCAAAGATCATCACCTTCTTCAGGCCAATTACTAGGGTGTTGCAAGATATAACCATCCAAGAGGGTGAGGAGGAAGATGTCACTGCAGATGTCCAGATACTCAAGGATGATTTTCATTTTGAGGAATTTGGGTTGGATACCTCCACAGAGGAGGCTGCTTCAACTAAGTGGTCCACCCCTGCCACACACCACCAACACCAGCCAGCCAAGTGATAATATTCCATAACCTAAGGTTAGTTCTGTACTGTACAGTGTGCTGTAACTAATGTAATAAAAACTGTGACAGGACACTGACAAACTGTAACAAATTTTGCTGTATTCTACACTACAGTACAGTATGACAATACAGTGCAGAACTACAGTTACTTAACCACATTTATAGTTCATAAAGTTTACACGGAGTGTGGGCAAAAAATCATGATTTTACGTAGTGAAGTTTGGAGGCCCTGGACCCAAATTGATTTTTCCCATAAGAAGTTCAGTTTAAATTTTGATGTTTTGAATTTAGATGCGGTTTTTTGGTACATATGTCCATCGAAATTTGAGATTTTACTGTATGTTAATAGCCGCTTTGCACTGTCCATTCCCATTCATCAGACTTTCAGAATATTCATTCCATCTGGTTCTTACTTCATCCTCATGGGTTGATAATCTACCACTTACATCCTTCACACTTTCACATTTCTTTCCACTGTCACTTCTACATTTCTGCACCTCGTTCTAGAATAACTTCCTAGTTTCTGAGTAATTTGCATTCATTTTTCTTCCTAGATCATCATTTATCTCCTTTCTTTTTCCTCTTCATTAGAGGCTTTACATGCTTCTTGCTTTCAGTATGTTCAGTTCTTATTTCAGATGAACCCCTGTCCTGTGACTGCTCTAGCCACTTCTTCCTCTTTTCCTCCACTGCTCTCTTAACCTTTTCATCCTGCCATGCCGTACCTTTCTTCTTTGTTGTTACTCTTGCCACACCACACATCACTTTAGCATTCCAAACTAAGCAATCCCTACATGCATTCCACAAGCTGTCTAGATCCATTCCTTTCCAGTTTACTGATTTCAGCTCCTCCCCTACTTTGATCCTGTATTTATCTGCTATTTCTATGATCCTCAGCTTCTCGACCTACAGTCTTTCTCCCTGAATGCTCCTCTTTCACCTGGTCCACCTCACTCCTCTCGGCTTGATCTTGATATGAGAGACCTCCACATCGTCCTTTCACTGTCCATGTATCAGCAGCCACTCCCAGCATCAGCCTCTCTACGAGCATGTAATCAGTCAGGCTCCTTTCAACATGATCCTTATTCCTTCTATATCATGTATATTTATGTGCATCCTTGTGTTTGAAATATGAGTTACAAATGCACAACCTCCTTTCCTGACACATATCCTTCAGTCGCTTCCCATTATCGGTACTCCATTACGACCTATTATGTTATCTCAGGACCAGTGCCTACTCTTCCATTGATATTGTCTGTTATGATCACTTCATAGCTTCTGGGCATTTTTCCCACTGCTTGATGCAGTTCATCCCAAAACCCGTCTTTCTCTCTCTCACTCCTGTCATCACATGGTGCATATGCTACAATTCCTGCCACTTTCACCTTCTCATACTTGAAATTTACATACATACATCTCGAGCTAACAAATTTGTAATCTCACATTCCACTCTGCCACACCTCATTCATCAACAAAGCTATTCCCGCCTTGCATCTTCCTCATCCATTCATGCTCGATCTTACACATTTCATGCTGTTCCATTCCTCCACCTCACGCCCTTTCATTTTTTATTTACACAATGCCATCATGGCATATCTTGCACTCTTAAACACATTCACCACCTCCACCATCTTTTTCTCCTCATTCACACTTTTCACATTCCACATGGCCCTGTGAATTTTACACATTTCACACTCTCCCAGTCCTCCACCTCATGCCATTTCATCTTTTATATATATATATATATATATATATATATATATATATCCCAGAAGCATAGAAGAAATAATGGCTTCTTTTTTTTTTTCCTCACCCCATCCTTGAGTGGGAAAAGAGGTTGGGATGATGAAGTAAATGAGTAAAAAAAAAATAATCCATACACCAGATTACTGGTGTCCTTTGTTCATAAAATATCTGTAACAGTTAGACTTAAACAGTTGTGGGTTGAAATTTGGAGGGAAACAACTCTGGGGAAGCGAGTTCCAGAGAGACTCAGTTCGGGGAATGAAAGTACAGTAACCCCTCCAATATCCGGATCAATAGAGCCATAGGCAGGTCCGGATAGTGGTCCTGTCCGGATATTGGGCCCCAGCTTATGGACTAGTACTTACGGACCCTAACTCTGAAAAACACCTATACAACTCCCTCTGGACATGCATAGCACCTATTTAAGACCCAAATCACACCAATAAGGGACATAAAAGACTGAAATAAATGCAAAAGAACCATAAAATGAGGTTTTAGAGGTGAGTTTATACAATATTAAACATTCTGGGTACTTACAAGTCCCTTGGTCTTGGACTGGTTTGAACCGCCAGTTTGCAGTCCACAGTTAATCCTCTGCACTCTAAATTCTAATTTCTTAACATTGCACAACACTGTAAATTCCTGTGTGTTCTAGTGGCAAGGTATTGCAGTTTATTCACTGTTTATTCACAAAAAACAAGCACCTGTGGCTTGCACTGTTATGAGTATCTGCTCTCCATCGGAGTTAAGCTGTGACTGTTGATGTTGGTGGGGTAACAGAGTTGCCAGATCGCAACAGCCACATTACCAATCTCCTCAACTTTCATTGTCAAATATAACTTTTCATTACCAAATTCGTAAAGCTAGCATATATTCTTCACTAATTATATATACAAGTGGAAATACATGTAATCACTCTCCTTATAACTAACACCATGTTGATTATTTTCACACTATGTAGGGTAGCAGATTAATCAGAGAGAGCAAACAATCCACCATCTCCATCCTGTGTATCCTCATACATGTGAAAAATCCATTTGGTAATGCATTATTCTAATGCATTACCAAACGAATTTTTCATTACCAAATTGGCCCACACTTGGTAATGAAAAATACCAAATGGCAACCTGACAGGGGAGGGGGGAGGGGGAGGAAGGAAGGGGTGAAGGGACCACGGTGTAACAGCTGTTTGGCGCCAGGCGGGAATTTCAAATTATGGGAGGGAAAAAAGTCAGATTTTTTTCGAATTTTTTGCAGTTTTTGGCCCATTTTGGGAATATTGGATCCCAGGAGGATTATGTCCGGTTAGTGGGGATGTTCGGATATTGGGCGTTCGGATATTAGAGGGATTACTGTATTCTGATAGGCAGAAGTTCTGCAATATGGCTGAGTGACATTCCAGTCATGAGCGCTACCAGATGCCCGTGTAGCACAGGGGAAGGCATGGAGAGGTGGCTCCATGGACGCAACTTTGTCTGAGCATTTGCCAAAAAAATATCTGTATAATAATGCAAGGGAGGCAACATTCCTTCTTACTTGCAGGGGAGGTAGTTTATATGTAATGGCAGGGTTGTTAATGATTCTAACAGCTTTATTCTGAATTTTGTCTAGTTGTCTTAATGCAACCTCTCCACAAGCATTCCACAAGGGTGAGCAATATTCAAGCTGAGAGCGCACATGACTCTTATAAATTATAGCTAACTGCTCATCGGCGAAGAAGTTATGGACTCTGTACAATAATCCTAGTTTCTTTGAGGCAGTTTTAGCAAGTGATCTGACATGAGAGGTCCAGCTGAGGGCACTGTTAAGTGAGACATCAAGAATTTCAATACTTTTGGAGATGGGAATATTAGTAGCACTTAAGGTAATGTACGAATCTAGCAATATCTGTCTATTAGTAAACTGTATATATTTAGTTTTACTAGCATTAAAAGAGACTAGGTTGTTTTGTCCCCATTCACTGATTGTAGATAGATCTTGATTTATGGAGATGGCTGTACTGAGTTGAGAGGTAGAGATATTAGACTTTGTAAATGGATGTCTGAGTGTGAATGAACTATGTAGTGTTGAGTCATCTGCATATGAGTGAATGGGATTATGGGTGACAGATAAGAGATCATTAATATGAACCAGAAATAGGGTTTGTGCCAGAACTGATCCCTGCGGCACACCGGCGTTAATTGAGTGGAAATTCGAATATACTGTACATCATCTACTTTTACTCTTATTTTCCTGTCACTGATATATGAAGAAATCAAAGGAACAAAAGACATTAGTCCATAGCAAGGGAGTTTGGACATCAGGGAACGGTGCCATGCTCTGTCGAAAGCTTTAGAGATATCAAGAGCTACTACATGAGTTTCTCCAAAAAGATCAATTGATTGATGGATGGTATGAGTTAAGAGATTGAGTATGTCAATGGTGGATCTTTCATGGCGAAAACCATATTGTCTATCACTAATTAAGTTGTTGGATTCAAGATGTTTAACACAATGCCATCACAGCATATCTCGCACTCGTAAACACATTCACCACTTTCACCTTCTTGCTCTCCTCATTCACACCTTTCACATTCCACATGGCCTTGCGAATCTGTCCATTTGGTTGGGGCCCTGGGCAGGTATTGGGCCCTCCGAGGCTCTCCAAAACATTTGCAATGATTAAGTGATTTTAAATAAGGGAAGCTGGGGGACACCTAACCCAGCCAAAAACCCTGGTTATATGGTTACCACCCAGTGTAATAAGTGGTTTCCTGGGTACAGGAAACCATTTGGCTTGTCACTGAGTGTAGAGCTCATAACACATCCCTTCATTGAGTTAGTGGATGATGGGTGCCTGCACCTACCATAATTATTGTCCTGATGTAGTGCGGCTCTCGGATGTCTTCCCTTTCCTCTCCAGCCTTCTTTCCTTCCATTCTCTTCTGTCTTTCTTTCCTTCATTCTTTCCCTGTCCTTCTGCCTATGGGTGACTTTACACTTCCTCTTCTGTCTTTCTTTCCTTCATTCTTTCCACTTCCTTCAGCCTGTGGGTGACTCTACACTGAGTGACAAGCCAAATGGTTTTCTGTGCACCAGGAAACCATTTACTACGCTGGGTGGTAACCATATAACCAAATTTTGGCGCCTGGTGGTTTAGTGGGTAATTATTGCGCTCCAATCGGATTGAGCCGGTGAAGGGTTATATCCAAGGGGTGGTTGGGGTTGATTGCTCATGTAATGCCACTGAGGGATGAGTGAGGCTCGTCTCTCTCATCTTAAATGTCGGGACCAGCTGCCTAGCCCCGGACTCCTACGCTCCTCATGGGGCATTGTAGGATTGGATGATGGATGGATGGATGGAGGTAGTAAAAACAATAATTGTATGTGATAATTCTCCGTGGTATGGTCTATCTATCTATCTATCTATTGCCAGACGCCTCAATCCTGTTTGGGATGGCCACAAACAAATCGCCTCCAAGTCGCCCTGTCCCCTGCCATTTCACTCCCCTGCTCCCAACTTGCACCCCCCTCTCTCATATACCTCTCCACCCCATCCCTCCATCTCATCCTCGGCCTCCCCCTCCCTCTTTCCCCCTCCACCTCACTCACATACACTCTCTTCGTCACTCTTTCACCCTCCATCCTCTCCACATGGCCAAACCACCTCAGTGTATTCCTCATAACGCTTCCTATCACATCCACATCAACACCACACGCTCCTTTAAATCCTCATTCGTCAGCCTGTCTCTCCATGTGACTCCACAGGCTCCTCTTAAATAACTAATTTCCACTGCTCTCACTCTTGACTTGTGTCCTTCCAACAACGTCCAAGCTTCACTTCCTTACGTTAGAGTTGGTATCACAATACTGTCATGTAGTAACTTTTTCTCTTCCCTGCTCACTTCCCTGTTTCTTATCACTGCTTTCAAAGAACCACCAACCTTTCTTCCCTGCTGTACCCTTTCAAGCACTTCACCCTCCAAACCTCCATCCTTACTCATCACACTACCCAAGTACTTAAACGTACTCACATTTTCCAATTCCTCACCATCCAACCTCACTGTACATTCACTGACTTCACCTCTCTCAAAGACCATCACTTTACTCTTCCCTACATTCACCTTTAGATTCCGTTTCTTACACACTCTCTCAAACTCATCCACCAAGCCTTGCAGCTCCCCTTCGTCTTCGCTTAACAACACAGTATCATCTGCAAACGAGTACAGGGAGTTTCCAAACACTATCCTCTCTCACCAGGGCCACTCCAACATCCACTACCCTACCTTGTACCTTTTTTATTACCCCATCCATGTACAGATTGAACAACCATGGAGACATGACACATCCCTGTTTCAACCCAACTTTCAAAGAGAAAAATTCACTTAGTTCACCATCCACACGCACTGCAGCCTTCACACCATCGTACATACTCTTCACAGCATTCAACAACTTCCCATCTACTCCATATATTCTTAACACTTTCCACAATTCTAGTTTATCCACCCTGTAATATGCTTTCTCCAAATCCATGAAAGCCGCATACAATTTCTTTCCCTTCTCTAGAAACTTTTCCTCTATAAAGATCTGAGAATGAATATCTGAACTACACAACCTCCTCCCTTCCTAAAGCCTCCCTGTTCTTCTCCAACTAATTTCTCTGTTCTTTCTCTAACTCTGTCAGTAAGTATCCTAAGAAGACAAATGCCCCTATGATTACCACACACTTCTTTTTCCCCTTTTCCTTTGTACAAGGGAATAATTATACCTGACTTCCAATCCTCCAGGACTCTACCTTCCTCCCAGGCCAATCTGCACATCTTCCACATCCATTCTACTACTATCTCTCCCCCATGCTTCAGCATTTCACCACACACTCCATCAATTCCTGGGGCTTTCCCTGATTTAACTTTCTTCATTGCTTCCACAACTTCTATCCTACTGATTTCTTCCTGTCTTCTCACCTCCCTCCTTCTCCCAGCCATTCCCCAGCCACTTATACTCGCATTACTTCCTTCCTCCACGTTCAACAATTCCTTAAAGTGTTCTCTCCATCTGCTCACTTTTTCTCCCTTCTCCACTAGTAATCTATCATTTTTATCTTTCACTCCCCTGCTAACTTCACTTCCACCCTGTCTTACTCTTTTCACCTCTCTCCAGAACATTTTCTTACAGTCCCTCCACTTTACACTCAAATTCCTTCCAAATTCCTCATCCACTCTCTTCTTACTCTCTCTTACTAATCTTGTCACCTCTCTCTTTCTTTCTACATATAACTCTCTCTTCCGCCTCTCAACCTCTTCCACGCCCCTATTTCTCATCCATTCATTGTATGCTTTCTTCTTTTGTGCCACAGCCCGTTTCACCTCTTCAGTCCACCACGCTGTTCCTTGCACCCCCCTCCGTCTTTTCTTCCTTCCACACACCATATCACATGCTGCACATATTTCTTCTGTAAATATTCTACACACACCTTCCACGTCCCCCATCTGCTCCAATTCATATTTGCCTAATCGTTCCTCCACTTCTCTCTTATACTCTGCCTTTTTCTCATCCTCTTGTAACCTTTCCACTCTCCTTGCAACTACTCCTTCCTCTCGTCTTTCCCTTCTTCTATTCCTCCATCTTACTTGAACTTTAATTCTGGCCACCACCAAGTAGTGGTCAGAAAGTCCACTCCCCCAACCTCTATAAACTCTTGCATCCAATATACATCTTCGCATCCTTTCATCCACACACACATAATCAATCATTGCCTTCCTTTCATTCAGTTCACCACCCACCCTTCTCATCACTCGCCATGTATACCTGTGGATCATTTTATGCCTGAAGAGGTTATTGGCTATCACCAACCCCCTCCCAGCACAAATGTCCACTAATGCACTCCCATTCTCATCTATCTCAGCAGGCACACCCCACTCACCAACTGTTCCATCCACCTTCACATTCCCAACTTTACCATTCATATCACCAATCAAAAACACTCGCTCATTCCTTCCAAACTTTTCCATGCACACTTCTACATTTGTCCAGAACTCTTCTCTCACTCTTCTAGCACGCTCTTGCGTTGGCGCATACACACACACAATCGCCCACATTTTTATTCCAACTTCCAACTTTACCCACACAATCCTTGATCCAACTGATCCATACTGTCTTATGCTCCTCTTCCATCTTTTACTCACAACTATACATACTCCTTCCTTTGCCCTCTCATTCTCACCTACTCATGCATATATACCCCATCCATTTTCCCATTCTCTCACACTTTCTCCTCTCCATTTTGTTTCAGTTATTCCACATACATCCACTTTCGCATCCTCAAGCACCTGGACAATCTCTCTCTCCATCCATCCATTAATTCTTTGCATAGACAAAGTAGAAAGGCAGAATGTGAGTGACACTTGAAACGGACCAAATTGACTTGTTTGCGTTATGTTTCTGTGAGAAGAGCAGTTGTTCATGCTGTAAATGCCCAAAAGGCAAGTTATTGTCAAAACAAAGTTGATTCATGTGGTGGTAAAAAAAACAAAAACAAAAAAAAAACAAAAAACAAAAAACAAAAAAAAACTGGCTGCAGTTGTGAACAGTTTGGTAGGTTGGAGGAATGTAATTGTTAAGCCGACTTCTGTATCTAATGCCCAGTTGGCTTCTAATTTTGCATTGTTTTTTACAGCTAAGATATATCACATAAGCAGTGATGTAGACAACTGTTTTTCTAGTAATGTGTACCCAGTTGACATCCCATCACGGCGGATAGGGGGTCATTTCTATCTATTTATCTGTTGCCAGACGCCATAATCCTGTAAGGTGTGGCCACTTGACTTTGAGTTATTTGTTTTACGGGGAGGGGCGCTAACCCTCCACCAACACGTTTGTTGACACGTAGGGAGCACGTATGGTTTGGTTATATGATTACCACCCAGCATTGTAAATGATTTCTTGGCTTACAGGAAACCATTTGGCTTGTCACACAATGTAAAGCCACCTGTAAAGAAAAGCAATAAGAATTGACAGGAAAGATGAGAGAATTAGGGGCATTTGCATTCAACATTTCATCCACTGGATGTAAATAAAGTCAAATGTTACATCAGAGAACTTAACGAAACATTTTGCCCACTTGATCCATGTACCATCTCACAACTGCTTGATGTGAACGAGCATGGAGCAGCCTTTATCTGCAACATGATAAATACATGCTTCTTAGAAAGTAATTTTGTGCAGTCTGAGAAATGTGCTTTGCTCATGCCCCTACCCAAGAAACCCAGCCTTGATTTGAGAACATGACAGGTTATCATCCTGTCTTTCTTCTGTCTTTGTTATTTAAGATTATTGAGTGGGCCATAACTGGTCAACTTTTGCCACCACTGGAACATAACAGGCTTGTTCCCATTGTTCAGTCAGCATACAGAAAGTACTATTCATATGAGACTGCATTAACAAAGCTTCATAGTGACTTGGTGGCAAACACCTGTAGTGTGATGTCCACTCTTTTAGTTCTGTTGAATCTGTCTGCAGCTTTTGACATAGTATATCATAAACTATTGTTAGATGATCTATTTTTATGGCATTTGTGACAGTGTTGTTTTGCTCTTTAAGTCATATATATCAGACAGATCCCAGAGAGAAGCTATTGATCACATTAGCCCAGATTCTGCTTCCCTTCTGTTCAGAATCCCTCAAGGATCATTTTGGGGTCCAGTTCTATTTACAGTCCATACCAGTAGTTTAGCTTTACTTGACACTCACAACGTGTCATATCATTTTTGTGTTGACACTCAGCCCTGTGTTAAGATGTCAGATTTTAGTGATGCCAAGACTAAGCTTGAATCTCCATCTCTGGCATTAAGATTTGGATGGCAAGGAGGAAACTTAAACTAAATTATGGTAAAACTGAGATCATCATCATCCGAGGAAACAGAAGGGTTGATGACTGATAATTCCGTGACTTTGAACATTGGTGTGTCACAGCTTCATGTAGTCATTTCTCTTCAAAATCTTTGTTTATTTTAATTCAAAGTTAAATGACAAAGAACTTATTAGTCAAGTTGTCAGAGGGTGTAACTTGCATATCAGAGATCTGTACACTGTGAGAAAATTCCTGAATAGACATTGCCTTTTAACAATGGTCCATGCAGTGATCTTGTCTTGTGTCGGTTATTGTAATTCTCTGTGAATTGGTCTTCTGAATAATACACTAGCAAAAGTTCACTCTTTGTTGTACAGGACAGCAGGGCTTCCTCGGCTACCCCATTCCCAATTGAGCTGCAACGTTTACCAGTGAAAGCTAGAATTGAATTTAAACTGTCTTATTACATTCAAGGTTCTTAAGTTTGGTGAACCGAAGTACTTTGCTGAATTATTGAAATTCTCATTGACATGCCCAGGTGTGATGTTACATGGTGAAGATGATTCCTTGCATCTTGACGAGCCTGGATCCATTCACCAATCACCTTTCTCTGATTGTTCTTTTGTGTATAGAGCCCCTAAGTTATATAATAGATTGTTGTTGTCCACGAGACAACTCTTTTCTGCTGAATCTTTTAAAAGACAGCTAAAACCCGTATCTCTTCAAAGTGCTACGATCTGGAGAGTGGCAATATGACGGATAATCGTAGGGTTTAGTTATTGCCACTTTTGCATTTTTTTTACTGATGAAGTTTCTGTTGTATATGAGAGACGTCACAGTTCTTGTAATTGTAAAAATTATGTACATGTGTGTTGAGTGCTTGTGAATTCCCAGTGGAAGAACTGGTGCTTTTGAGTAGCAAAAGACCAGATTATTATTATTATTATTATTATTATTATTATTATTATTACTGAAGGCATTGTTTTTCAGTGGACTCAGTTCAACATGAAAGTGAATACAGTACAGTCATTCATCCATTATTTACTGAACTACCCATTTTGTACCGTATGTTTGGCTTTTTAAGGGAGAAAGATTTCTTAACCGTTGACTGTAAGGATTTCTCTCAAGGAAACAAAATTGCCTGGTGTTAGCCAAGATACATTTTGTAGGTGTAACAAAATAGGTGGTGCTGGAAAGGGATGCCTTCATGTGGTGGCACTGATATAACTAGGTTATTCAACTCCTTGATTATACAAATGCCCCATTAATTCTCTGTCTCCCCAACGGAGGAGGATGTACACCAGGAGAAGATTAACTTAAGTCTTCTGTCCGCTGGGTTCACGTTTCAGGTAAACATGGAGCCACAAGTATATAATGCTCTACTGCTACTACTACCATAATGGCAGAAAAAAGGTTACTGGAGATTGTCTTTGAAACCTCTGACTACTAGGATTTCTTAGTTGAACAAAAGCTTTTGGTTCAAGCCGGAACAAAATACCCAAGTGCATCAACCTCAGCTGCAATCATAAAAGAGCACAGTGATTTTTTGTTGTCTGTAGGGGTGCACTAAATAATGATTTTTTTTGTTTTCTGTTTGGCCATACATTCAATTTGGTGCATACCTGTTAAAATCAACCGTAAAATATCTAGTCATATATTTTTAAAAACTGATTTGTATGTATAAATCAGGAGTATAATTTAGGTAGATGGTGGCGACCATCATCTTCTCACTTAATGTAGTGCTGTCTGCTTTATCATTCTTTTTTTGTGTCTGCCTTCCTCTCTTCCCATTTCTCCCATCTTTCTTGTCACTTTTTATTACTCTTCTTTCCCTTTCATGTTTTTTTTTTTTTTTCTTTTAATGTAAGGAAGAAGGAACCAAAGGCCAGGAGCCCGCAAACCATTCCTTTCAAGAAAAAAAACAAAAACAGTACAAAAGAGAGCCAAATTCAAGATCCGTTCATTTTGAGATGCCTGGACACACTGCATTTGAAAGACTGGAGATCGTAGGAAGTAGAAAGTATTGATCTGTTGCATTAATGAAGGACTGGGAGTAATGGTTAACTCTTGCGTTGGACAGGAAAGGGATGAGAATTTAATGCTAGACGGGTGCTACGCGCCCATCGTAGAGGTGGAGGGATGCAAGCAAACAGTTCAGAGGAGCAGTGACCATTGAAGTAGCAATAGAAAAGAGATAATGATGCAACAGTGCGGCAAAGAGATAGAGGTTGAAGGGAGCCAGTAAGAGGAGGAGAGTTAATGAGATGAAAACCACTGGCTCCACCCTGTTGAGAAGAGCTGTATGGGGGAGCCTCCCCACACATGAGAGTTGTACTCTACACAGGGGCGAATAAAACCTGTGTATATAGTCAACAACTGCACAGGGGTAAAGAAAGTATGGAGTCGGCTTAGCACACCTAATCTCTTTGGAAGCAGATTATATGAGAGATGTAATACAATCATTCCAAGATAAGTCCCAAGTGAATGAAACCCCAAGCATGTTCAAGGATGATGAAGGATTGAGCTGGATATTATTAAACATTAGTGTGTTCTCCTGTAGAAGATTGTGTTGGGTTGATAGGTGTAAGAACTGAGTCTTTGATGCAGTAAAAACAAGATTTTTTTTTTTACCTCAGTCAGAGATACGAGCCAAGTCAGACATGAGGTGTGCCATAGCCTCATCCATTGATTGTTGAAGTAATTGCTGAGATGAACATTGTGGGAAATGGAACAGCGAAGGATGGAATCATCAGCGTACAAGTGGATAGGGTTAGATGTACAGCTTAGAAGGTCATTGGTGAATAAAAAGAAGAAAGTTGGTGATAAGACAGAGCCCTGAGGAACACCACTGTTGATACATCTAGGAGAAGAACGATGACCGTCTACAACAGCGGCTATAGAACGACCAGAAAGGAAGCTGGAGATGAAGGCACAGCTAGAAGGATAGAAGCCGTAAGAGAGCAGTTTGGAAATTGAAGATTTATGCCAGACTAGATCAAAAGCCTTTGAGATGTCAAGTGCAATGGCAAAGCTTTTGCCAAAGTCCCAAAAGGAGGATGACCAGGAGTCTGAAAGGTAAGTGAGAAGATCGCCAGTGGAGCATCCCTGATGGAATTCATACTGACGATCAGAAAGAGGGTTTTGATGGGAAAGATGTTTTAATATTTTTCTGTTAAGAATACACTCGAAAACTTTTGAGACACAGGATGTTATAGCAATTTGACGCTAGTTAGAGGGTTGGGAATGGTCACCCTTCTTTGGGACTGGCTGAATGCGAGCTAACTTTCAGCAAGAGGGAAAGGTACAAGTTGACAGACAAAGGCAAAAGAGTTTACCTAGGCAGGGTGTAAGCACAGAAGCACAGTTCTTGAGGACAACAGGAGGGACTCCATCAGACCCATATGCCTTGTTAGTATTGAGGCTAGTGACGGCAGAAAATACATCAGCTGAAGAAATTTTAATATCGGCCATGAGGAAGTCAGAGAGGGGTAGTGATGGAGGAACGGCACCGGAATCATCTAAGGTGGAATTGGAGGAGAAAGTCTGAGCAAACAGATCTGCTTTATCAGTAGAAGAATTAGCTAAAGAGTCATCAGAGTAGAGAAGAGGAAGCAAGGATGATGAGGTATAGTTGTTAGAAAGGTTTTTGGCAAGGTACCAGAAAGAGCAGGAAGAATTCGAGTTGGAGAGTTGAGAGCACTTAGTACGGATGAAATTATTTTTAGCAGTGCAAAGAACAGACTTGACATGATTCCGGGCAGAAACATAAAAAAAATGTGATTCAGGGGTGGGTTGGCTCTGGTACCTTTTATAGGCCCTTTCCTTGTTGTGGACAGCATTAGAACAAGCATGATTAAACCAAGGCTTTCTTGCAGTACTGTAATCAAAGGATATGAGAAGGGAGTGTATGCTTCCATGCCCGAGAGAATAACCTCCATAATGTGCTCCCTGCCATGGCAGTAATGATCATTATAGGGAAAATCAAAGTACTGCCTGAGGGCCTCCCAGTCCGCAGCTCCAAAGTGCCACAGGCGACATTTCTTTGGAGGGTCCACAGGCCGTACCGGAATGATAGAACAGGTTCAGGTAATAAGGTTGTGATCGGAGGAGCCCAACGGAGAGGAAAGATTAACAGTGTAAGCAGAAGGATTAGTTGTAAGGAAGAGGGCAGATATGTTGGAGCTCTCTCCAAGGCAGTCAGGAATATGAGTAGGATGCTGTACAAGCTGCTGTAGGTCATTAAGGATAAAAAAGATGTAGGCTTGTTCACCAGGTGGATCAGTGAAAGGCAAGGAGAGCCAAAGGTGTTGGTGAGCATTGAAATCTCCTAGAATGGAGATTTCAGAGAAAGGAGAAATGGATAGAATGTGTTCCATCATAGAAGTAAGATAGTTGAAGAATTTTGCATAGTCAGTAGAATTAGGGGATGAGTAAGCACTGCAGGTATATTTAGTCAGAAAATGACAGGAAAGCCGAAGCCATAGAGTAGAGAATTCAGAAGAATCAATTCAGGAACATGAGAGCAAGGTAAGTCGTTGTGTACACATACACAGCAGCCACCTTTGGCTTTGAAATGAGTATAGAGAAAGTAGGAGGAAACAGAAAAGGGTTTTGCTCTCAGTTTGCCTCAGACAGCTGAGTCTCAGTGGCTTTACATTGTGACAAGCCTAATGGTCTTCTGTAAGCTGGGAAACCATTTACAGCACCGGGTGGTAACCATATACAGTGAGTCTTCAGTATATGAAAGGGATACGGACCAAAAAACCTTTCATAATTCGAAATTTCGTATATCGGAACGATTTTCCCCATTGAAATATACAAAGATATGGGGGATACATCCCAGGACCCCCTCAAACCCCCCACCTAAACTTTAGCCTCCTCCCCCATTTTGAAATAAGCACTACCTTTAAACAATTGTAGAGAAGGAGGTGGTCATTTTCTTGTACAGTTACTTCCACTTCTAACGAGCACAGCGGGTGGTGTGTCTGGTGAAATGTGGCACCACTGTGTTTGTTTACATCATAGTAATAGTAAGTGAATGGACAGATCCGGCAGAACTTCCCCTCCACTACAGTATCAAGTACTGTGCTCACAGAAACAATGTTCTATCAAGTCATACTCGGTCTGCAAATACAAGTGTTTTCCATGTAGGTATATTGGAAGGTAGAAAGAAAAACAAATAGTAATGCCACTGGCATCCATTTCTCTCTGACACGAGGTGACTGTGAGGCGAGGTGGAATGGAGGGGATCGGGGTAAAGGTGGTGGAGGCAAATGTATCGAAATTTTGTCGTGTTTTGTTAAGAAAGATGCAGAATGTGATTATACAAATGTTCTGAGGTGATCTGTAACTCCGTATGCAGTAACGTGTATTGGATGAACGGTGGAGTCTTAATGTTCGTCATACAATGTGTTGAACAACTGTAGTTGAGCATAAATGTTGAAAGTGAGATGTCCGGTGTCTCGGAATGTGGTTCACCTGAGTCTAGTGTGTGTGTGCCTCCACTGTCGTAACATTTTTGTGGCCGAATTACGGTGGCCACAAATGATTCATGATTATGAAGTTGACAAAAGTTAATGCCATGTTGTGCATCATCTAGTCTGTTTTATTGTGAGGAAAAGCAGTCATTATATTCGCAGACCATGGTATAATTTGATGTCCTGTTTCATAGGATAATAGCTGCGTTGAGGGTTGGACAGCTACTGGCTTGTTGTGTGAAAATGTTGCGCAGTCATCATACTAATGGATCACACGGAGGTAATGAGGTACTGTATTTGCATAATGAACGCAAATCTGGTAATATGATAATTGAAATAACGGTGTTACAGGTGTCCAGTTAACAAATGATGTCGCTTACTTTGAGGTGCTGTTTCATTAGTTTGGATGGTTGTAACACAACATCCACAAACACAGATCATCTTTTATCATATTCTCTTTAAGACATTCATACATTAGGTTTCATACGAGTATTACACATTCATGCCCTCCTTAGCTCCAGACACATTTTATTATATAACTGTGTGTCTACACTCACACACTGTTTATCCAAAGGAACAACATACACCAAACGTCACATATGTTGGTGATGATCCCACTCCCACCTGCCCACTTCCTCACTCGCCCCTACTCCACACCAGTCCGCATCCACACACACACCTTGCCACTAAGTAGGGTAGTTAAGCCCCCCCCCCCACCTTCCCTTTCCTTTTCTGCAACATTTCCTTTCTCTCCTAATACCCCGTCCCACTGCCCAAGTTCTCCTCAAGTCCCCTCCCTTACCTACCAAATATTCTATTCTAACTACCTTGGGAATATCGTTTTCAGTGTTCAGCGTCATGGGACACGGGATAACGGATGTCTGTAATATCAAACTTTATTGTCGAACTTGAGGTTATGAATCTCATATGATGGCTGCAAACAACTATAGTATGACGACGTTTCGCATTCCATCTACAATCACCACCACCACGGTGCCTGATACACATTACACATGATTATTAGGCCCTGCTTACCTTTGTCCTACGATTGGTAGACTGTGTGCGTCCATTGTCTGTCATGAAATTGCAAGGATAGTCTCGGGCTGGTATTCAATGTTACGGACAAGTTTCGGTTGTGTGGTGTTGCTAGGAAAACTGCATGGTCTAGCCCTGTTTGTGGAGGGGGTCCAGTAACGCAACTGGCTAATCCAGTCCCATGTTAACGCAGTAGATGACGTCTGCAACGTTTGTGTGTGATAAACAGACATATAACGAACTGCAACACAGGCCACAAAATGCATGCCTCTCCGTTGTCTGCCATTATAACACAAGGTTTTATTATGTAGCCACGGTTACACAAAATATCTGTAGCGTGGTACTGCTGGGATAGTGTAAAATTCCTCATAGTCTACGTGTGTTTGTGCTGGGAGTCTGGTAATATACTTCATCGACCTATTCACACTCATACCAAGATAACAGCCAAAGTCGCGGTTTTGTTGGCTATACTGGCTGACCATTGAACACAGTTTCACCTCTCAGCAGTCTGAATGAAGTCCAGTATTCAACTAATAGAATCATTAAATAATACAATGAACAATGCAATTTTGTATGTTAAGTAAGGAGTGTTTTATGCACCTTGTCATCATACAGGCTGATACAGTATACCACAGGGAAGGATAAACTGGACCTGTGGTAGGATGAAGGTTGAGTGCTGCTAGAGCGTTCAGTTAAACGTAACACTGGTGCACCAGCACCTGCATGGTAAAACCCAACCACCACGCTTTAGGCAAAATACCTCCGGATTCTGAACCTACCCCACGTCATCCAGTAGATTTACACAAGGTCATTGATAAGGCTGCAATCTCATCGTAGTGATGCGATGTGATAAAGAAGTCAATATCAGTTCTTGTTAACCATAATACAAGCAATGGCAGGAATTTAACGACAAAGAGAGAGAGAGAGAGAGAGGATGACTTGGCGTAGCTTTAGAATCCGGGGGTATTTTGCCTAATGCGTGGTGGCTGGGTTTTACCATCCAGGTTCTGGTGCACCAATGTTGCTTACAGCACCTCGAAGTAAGCGACGTCATTTGTGGACTTGACATCCGTAACACCGTTATTTGAATTATTATATTACCAGATTTGCGTTCATTATGTAAATACAGTATCTCATTACCTCTGCGTGATCCATCAGTATGATGACTGCACAACATTTTTGCACAACAAGCCAATAGCTGTCCAGCACTCAACGTAGCTATTATCTTATGCAACAGGATATCAACGTATACCATGGTCTGCAAATTTAATCATTGGTGAGCCTCACAATAAAACAGACTAGATGATCCACAACATGGCATTACCTTTTTGTCAAATGCATAATCATGAATCATTTGTGGCCACCGTAATTCGGCCACAAAAATGTTACATCAGTAGAGTCACACACACACTAGACTCAGGTGAACCACATTCCGAGACACCGGACATCTCACTTTCTAACATTTATGCTCAACTACAGTTGTTCAACACATTGTATGACGAACATCAAGACTCCACCATTCATCCAATACACGTTACTGCATACGGAGTTACAGATCACCTCAGAATATCTGTATAATCACATTCTGCATTTTTCTTAACAAAACACGTCAAAGTTTCGATACATTTACCCCCACCACCTTTCCCCCGATTCCCTCCATTCCACCTCGCCTCACAGTCACCTCGTGTCAGAAAGAAATGGATGCCAGTGTCATTACTATTTGTTTTTCTCTCTACCTTCCAATATACCTACATGGAAAACACTTGTATTTACAGACTGAGTATAACTTGATGGAACATTGTTTCTGTGGGCACTAGATACTGTAGCGGAGGAGAAACTCTGCCGGGTCTGCCCACTCACTTACCATTACTACGATGTAAACACAGTGGTGCCACATTTCACCAGACACACCACCTACTGTACTCGTTAGAAGTGGAGGTAACTGTACATCTCCTTTTTCTTCTTCACAGTCTCAGTGGTGGAAGATGCAAGGCCTAAAGCACGCCAAGTCTCCGAGACTCCTTGCCCCTCCTCGTGGCATCTTATAATTTCCAATTTCCTTTTCGGAATTAGAGTATGGTGCTGCTGCTGCTTTGCAGTGGGATCCTCCGATGCTGGAGATGATGCAGGGCGCTTGGGAGGCGTGGCGAAACAATGCTAAAAGATGAAGAGCTCCAAAAATAGCCTCACGTACAGCGTGGCTGCGAGGAGAGGAGGGACGTGGACTCAACTGAGAAACACGTGAAAATTTGTTTACCAGATAGGGGTTAGTTTGTTTTCTCTCGACCAGCGAGCGCGGCGCTGTGCACCGCGCTCGTTTTGAATTTTTCATACAGCATTCCATTAACCACTTCTTAGCTGCCGGCCTTGAACAACACTTCACTGTTTCGGTGTCAGTGACGTTGAGTTAGGGCAAGCCATAAAAAACTGTGAACAATTATGGGAAGGGAACGAAGGTCACTGGTGTGTTTACACGACCTTACTCTAACATCCCAAGCAGTCAGGCGTTCACTTAACTCCAGATGTACTCATCGACTTTTGCATGCTAATGTTACTATCTATCTATCTATCTATTGCCAGACGTCTCAATCCCGTTTGGGATGGCCACAAACAAATTGCCTCCAAGTCGCCCTGTCCCCCGCCATTTCACTGCCCTGCTCCCAACTCACACCCCCCTCTCTCATATACCTCTCCACCCCATCCCTCCATCTCATCCTCGGCCTCCCCCTCCCTCTTCCCCCTCCACCTCACTCACATACACTCTCTTCGTCAGTCTTTCACCCTCCATCCTCTCCACAAGGCCAAACCACCTCAGTGTGTTCCTCATAACGCTTCCTATCACATCCACATCCACACCACAACGCTCCTTTATATCCTCATTCGTCAGCCTGTCTCTCCATGTGACTCCACAGGCTCCTCTTAAATAACTCATTTCCACTGCTCTCACTCTTGACTTGTGTCCTTCCAACAATGTCCAGGCTTCACTTCCATACGTTAGAGTTGGTATCACAATACTGTCATGTAGTAACTTTTTCACTTCCCTGCTCACTTCCCTGTTTCTTATCACTGCTTTCAAAGAACCAGCAACCTTTCTTCCCTGCTGTACCCTTTCAAGCACTTCACCGTCCAAACCTCCATCCTTACTCATCACACTACCCAAGTACTTAAACATACTCACATTTTCCAATTCCTGACCATCCAACCTCGCTGCACATTCACTGACTTCACCTCTCTCAAAGACCATCACTTTACTCTTCCCTACATTCACCTTTAGATTCTGTTTCTTACACACTCTCCCAAACTCATCCACCAGGCCTTGCAGCTCCCCTTTGTCTTCACTCAACAACACAGAATCATCTTCAAACAACAGTACAGGGAGTTTCCAAACATGCGCTGTAATTTTGAGTAAGTTTCTTTCAGCAAGAGAACATAATTTACCACCCTCAAAATAGTCAGAAAAATATAGAAGATAAACTAGAACAATATGAACTGAATTGGTAAGGTCCTTAGGCTGTATGCTTACACAAAGGATTATGGGTTTCACAATTTTAGGAGACAAAATGGAACAAAAATGTTCGCTAATCAGAAAAAAATAAGTACTCTTTCGTCCCACATGTTTTCGTAGGTTAGAATTCAGGTCCACATTCTCCATTTGGTATCTCTCTTCCCAATATACAGTAATCTCTCTACTATCTGATGTAATAGAGCCAAAAGCATGTCCAGAAAGTGGTCCCGTCCGGATAGTGGACCCCTAGCTCCTGGACTGGTACTTAAGAACCCTAACCCAGCCTAACTTTGAAAGCCACCTAAATAACTCCCTACCAGACATGCATAGCACCTATTTATACCTATTTAAGACCCTATTCACACCAATAATGGACATAAAGCATGAAATAAATGAAAAGGAACCAAAGAATGAAGAATTAGAAGTGACTGTACTTCAGCCAGGGTACTTACAGCACGTTTGTGGCCGGCTTTTCTAAGGTTTTGGCAGTGGTGAAAATGCTCTCGAAGCTCGTACATAATCCAGTGTTGTGCTGCGCTTAGTTCTTTGCACTGTGAGTTATAATTGTTTAACACTGCACATTGTTCTTGACTGCACCACGCCAGTTTCAACCACCAATTTACTCTCCACGGTTAATCCTTTGCACTCTAAATTCTAATTTCTTAACACTGCACAACATTGTAAATTCCTGTGTGGTCTAGTGGCGAGGTATCGCTGCTCATTCACTGTTTATTCACAAAAAATGAGCACGTGGCTTCCATTGCGATAGGCATCTACTTTCCATCGAAGTTAGGCAGTAACTGTTGGGAGTGTTGGTGATGGGGAAACAGAGTTGCCAGATCGCAACGGCCACATTACCAAACTCCTCAATTTTCATTACCAATTTTAACTTTTCATTACCAAATTCGTAAAGCTAGCATTTATTCTTCACCAATTATATATACAAGTGGAAATACATGTAATCACTCTTCTCTCAACATTAACAGCATGTTGATTATTTTCACGCTATGTTGGCTAGCAGATTAATCAGAGAGAGCAAACAATCCACCATCTCCATCCTGTGTATCCTCACACATGTGAAAAATCCGTTTGGTAATGCATTATTCTGATTCATTACCAAACAAATTTTTCATTACCAAATTGATCCACATTTGGTAATGAAAAATACCAAATGGAAACACTGACAGGGGAGGGGGGAGAGAGGAGGAAGGAAGGGGTGAAGGGGCCGTGGTGTAAACCAGCTGTTCGGTGCCGCACGGCAGTAAATTATGGGTGGGAAAAAATTAGGATTTTGGGGGGATTTAAAATTTTTTTTTGGCCATTTTTGGGTTCTGATGGTCCAGGCCCACAATGTCCAGTAAGTGGGGTGTCCGGAAAGTGGGCGTCCAGAAAGTACGGGGATTACTGTACGGTATTTCGAACCGACTGAGTACGGTTATTTCTGCTCCTTAAAGCATGTGTACATTTACTGCTCATTCTTTTGTTTGTTCTTTTGTGTATGTGTGAAGGAGAGAGGACTGATACAAACAGTAATGTATTCCATTATTGCTTTCATAGCTGCTGGCCTTGAACATTGCTTTACTGTCAGTGACACTGAGTTAGGGCGAGCTATAAAAAACTGCAAGCAATTATGGGAAGGGAACGAAGGTCATTGGTGTGTTAACACGACCCTACTCTACCATCCCAAGCAGTCAGGCGTTCACAGTTCACTTCATCCCAGATGTTTTCGCTGATGTTTACATGCTAACATAGCATGCATCCTAATTTTATTAATTCTTTCACGAATCATAGCAAATCACAGGATGAGTTTAGGGGAAAAAATAAAAGAAAAGGCCAGGTGTGCCAGATGAGTGTTTTCACATATGTAAGAAAAAGAAATTGATTTTAGAACTTTCAAAAAACGATCCCGAGGCCGACCATGCAAATTTCAGAATCCACAGCCACTGAGGGGGCTAAACATACGCTTTCTATCTATCTATTTATTGCCAGACGCCTCAATCCCGTTTGGGGTGGCCACAAACAAATCACCTCCAAGTCACCCTGTCCCCCGCCATTTCACTGCCCTGCTCCCAACTCACACCCCCCTCTCTCATATACCTCTCCACCCCATCCCTCCATCTCATCCTCAGCCTCCCCCTCCCTCTGCCCCCCTCCACCTCACTCACATACACTCTCTTCATCAGTCTTTTACCCTCCATCCTCTCCACATGGCCAAATATACTTAAAGCAATAAAAGCATATTACCAAACCAGTTCTTCCTGATAATCTATTACCGGTATATTTTTCAGATTATTTCTGGGTTAGTAAATAAACATTTCTTGTTAAATTTGTTTCTCCATCGTTTTTAGCTGTTCTGGTGTGAAAACTCTTGTTTATTTCGCTAACATGATGGCGGAAAGGACTGTTCTTCCCTAAGTGTTTAACTAAACCTGGCCTAACCGAGCTTATTTGTACCTAATAATTTAACCTAACCTAACCTCCAGTTGGGAAATTGGGAAACAATATCCACCTTTGAGCACATTGAGCTTTTTCCACTGCGCTGGAAACGATCGTAGAGGAAAGTGACGATAATAACGGGGAGGAAATTTTTCAGCAAGAAAACGTAGTTTGCGAAACTGAAAGTTGTCAGAAAATTACAGAAACAAGCTGGAGGATTATGAGTTGAATTGGTATGATCTTTCTGCTGCTTCAAGTGTACATTTACCAGTAAATCAATCAATCTAACAGTACAGTACTTGTGTTTTGTTTCCGCCAGATTAATCGTGACTTCAGACTATTCAGGCATCCCTTCACACCATATAGTCTGGATAATCAGGCTGTCTCTGTATTTCCTTTCGTATCGGTTTTCGTATCACTGAGACATATTTTCGTATTGTGGAATTTGTCCTATATTCATCGCTTTCGTATCATCGAAAATTCGTACTTCGGGTTTTCGTATTTCAAAGATTTACTGTACCCAACCCATACATGAACCCCATGTGTCAGTAAGCGGGTTGGTGGAGGGTTAGTGCCCCTCCCTGTAAAATCACTAACTCAAAAACAAATGGCCACTCCTTATGGGATTATGGCATCTGGCTGTAGATAGTAGAGATAACTGAGAATAACAAGGTGTTTCTATATTTTTGGTCAGATTATCCATCCAAATACAGTAATTTATCTGACTGACTTCCAGTCATAATGACCCCTGGATTTAAGGTCTTGTGTAAAGTTCTTAAGCAATGTGAGAAATTTTATACAAAAAAAAATATATTTCCCTTGCTAGTTATTTATACAATAACTGAATGAAAAATGTTACTTTTTGGAGTACTCTCTCTCTCTCTCTCTCTCTCTCTCTATGAAGGCTACTGTACAGCCATTCCTCATATTAAGTCTGAGCTGTGTTCCAGAATATATCAGCATTTTACATACAGCTGGTACTGTGAATTGGAGAAGATTAGCTATTAGTAGCAATGAAACATTAATAAACAATATACAGTATCTGGAATTTACCTTCTGCATGATTCATCCATCCATCATCCATTCCCATTTTGCCCCATACATAAAGGGGCATAGGGATGCAGGGCTAGACTTGTTTGTCCTGACATTTAAGGCAAGAGTGACCAGCTTCACTTGGCCCTGAGTGGCGTTATGTGAGTAATAAATTCCAGCTATCCCTCAGATGGAAACCCCGACTGCAGGATTCGCCTTTCTTTGAAGACACAGTCACACTGCCCTCCCATGTGTCTTAAGTCTGGATAAAAAAAGCATCATATTTTTAATGTAACAGAATTTACGAATGAGTACTCGCTTCAGAGTATTTCAGAATGCATGCATAGTTATTTTTCTAAACGATAATGAAAAGGACATGAAAGATTAGGAAAAATAACATCCGGAGTAAAATATCTATCTATCGCCAGATGCCTCAATCACGTTTGGGGTGGCCACAAACAAATCGCCTCCACATCGCCCTGTCCCCCGCCATTTCACTGCCCTGCTCCCAACTCACACCCCCCTCTCTCATATACCTCTCCACCCCATCCCTCCATCTCATCCTCGGCCTCCCCCTCCCTCTTCCCCCCTCCACCTCACTCACATACACTCTCTTCGTCAGTCTCTCACCCTCCATCCTCTCCACATGGCCAAACCACCTCAGTGTGTTCCTCATAACGCTTCTTATCACATCCACATCCACACCACAACGCTCCTTTATATCCTCATTCGTCAGCCTGTCTCTCCATGTGACTCCACAGGCTTCTCTTAAATAACTCATTTCCACTGCTCTCACTCTTGACTTGTGTCCTTCCAACAATGTCCAAGCTTCACTTCCATACATTAGAGTTGGTATCACAATACTGTCATGTAGTAACTTTTTCACTTCCCTGCTCACTTCCCTGTTTCTTATCACTGCTTTCAAAGAGCCAGCAACCTTTCTTCCCTGCTGTACCCTTTCAAGCACTTCACCCTCCAAACCTCCATCCTTACTCATCACACTACCCAAGTACTTAAACGTACTCACATTTTCCAATTCTTCACCATCCAACCTCGCCATACATTCACTGACTTCACCTCTCTCAAATCTCATCACTTTACTCATCCCTACATTCACCTTTAGATTCTGTTACTTACACACTCTCCCAAACTCATCCACCAAGCCTTGTAGCTCCCCCTCGTCTTCACTCAACAACACAGTATCATCTGCAAACAACAGTACAGGGAGTTTCCAAACACTATCCTCTCTCACCAGGGCCACTCCAACGTCCTCTACCCTACCTTGTACCTCTTTAATTACCCCATCCATGTACAGATTGAACAACTATGGAGACATGACACATCCCTGTTTCAACCCAACTTTCAAAGAGAAAAATTCACTTAGTTCACCATCCACACGCACTGCAGCCTTAGCACCATCATACATACTCTTCACAGCATTCAACAACTTCCCATCTACTCCATATATTCTTAATACTTTCCACAATCCTTGTCTATCCACTGTGTCATATGCTTTCTCCAAATCCATGAAAGCCGCATACAACTTCTTTCCCTACTCTAGAAACTTTTCCACTAAAGATGTAAGAATGAATATCTGATTACACAACCTCTTCCCTTCCTAAAGCCTCCCTGTTCTTCTCCAACTAATTCCTCTGTTCTTTCTCTAACTCTGTCAATAAGTGTCCTACCATACACTTTTCCTATTATACTAAGAAGACAAATGCCCCTATGATTACCACACACTTCTTTTTCCCCTTTTCCTTTGTACAAGGGAATAATTATACCTGACTTCCAGTGCTCCGGGACTCTACCTTCCTCCCAGGCCAATCTGCACATCTTCCACATCCATTTTACTACTATCTCTCCCCCATGCTTCAGCATTTCACCACACACTCCATCAATTCCTGGGGCTTTCCCCAATTTAACTTTCTTCATTGCTTCCACAACTTCTACCCTACTGATTTCTTCCTGTCTTCTCATCTCCCTCCTTCTCCCAGCCATTCCTCAGCCACTTATACTCGAATTACTTCCATCCTATTTGCTCTAAGGTAGTTGCCATATACTCCTTTCATGTCAGTAAAGTGAAGATATTCGGTGGTGAAACTAGTCATGCAGAACCATTCACCACACTACCATTGTCTCCATCTTATTTGAAAGAAAAGAAAAGAAAGAAATATTTTCAATGGCCCAGACTACTTTTACTCTCGCTTTATAACAACATTCATGTTGTCCTCACATCCTCCCAAGTATTTTGCACTGTCCACTGTGCAACCAGTCCAGCACCTGTCAGGAGCCCTGTAAGTCCACCATTTAAACAGCCTTATGACAAAAATCTGAGGATACTTGCAATACAGCTTGCTACATGGATTTACAGTGTTCTCATGACTGGAAATACAGTTCTCAAGTTCATCATCATCATCATCCAATCCTACATTGCCACATGAGGAGCATAGGAGCCCTTGGCTAGGCAAGCTGGTCCTGACATTTAAGATGAGAGTGACCGGCCTCACCTATCCCTGAGTGGCATTACGTGAGCAGTAAACCCCAACCATCCCTTGGATATAAACCTTCACCGGCTCAATCCGACTGATGCACTGTAATTAACCACTAAACCACCAGGCACCAAAATTTGGTTATATGGTTACCACCCAGTGTAGTAAATGGTTTCCTGGTGTACAAGAAACCATTTGGCTTGTCACCCAATGTAGAGTCTCCCACAGGCAGAAGGAAGAGGAAAGAAAGACAGAAGAGGGAGTGTAAAGTCACCCATAGGCAGAAGGATGAGGAAAGAATGAAGGAAAGACAGAAGATGATGGAAGTAAAGAAGGATGGAGGAGTTACCAGTATTAAATTTTGACAAGATTACAGGGCAAATATGTCTTTGTAATGAAATGTTAATTTGAGGAGTGTGAGCACCTGGAGTAGCTGAAAAATTATTGACCTCTCAGTAAGTAGCCTCACTCATCTGCTGTGTAAAACATGAAGTGAACAGGTTGATATATTTATATTTTTATATCATGGATTCTGTAAAGAAAAATTGCATATAATACACATATCTCAAGTTATAACTACAGTAGCTGAACTTCATGCAAGTAGACAGTTTTGTGAAATGCTACTAAGTTAAGCCGTAGTGTGAAAAAAAGTAGTCAGATATCTTCACTTTACTGGGGACATGGAATGTGAGAGGAGTGAATGATGAAGTGAAAGAGAGAGAGATTGTTCAGGTGCATGATGATGCAAAAGTGGATATATGTGGTTTGACTGAAACTAAATGGAAAGGTGAAAGGGTGAGAGAATGGGAATATGGTTTAGGTATATGTGCTGGAGTCAATGAGAATGAGAGGGCAAGAGAGGGAGTATGTCTGATGATAAGCAAGAAGTGGAAGGAAAATATAAGAGAGTATGGAACAGTGGGTGCAAGGATTGTACAGTATGGGTGAGGATGAAAGTAGGTATACAGGCGTGGGATATGTGTGTATGCTCCGACAGAGGACCGAGTAGCAAGAGTGAAAGATGAGTTTTGGGCGAGAGTAGAAGCATGTATGGACAAATTTGAGAGGAGCGAGAGAGTGCTTTTGATTGAAGAGATGAATGGCAAAGTTGGGAATGTACGAGTGGATGGAGTGGTTGGTCAGTGGGGTGTGCCAGCTGAAGTAGATGGGAATGGTAGTGCGTTGGTGGACATCTGTGCTGGTAAGGGGTTGGCAATAGCCAACACCTACTTTCAGCATAAGATGATCCACTGGTATACATGGAGAGTAGTGAGAAGGATGGATGGTGAACTTGTTGAACGAAAGGCAATGATAGACTGTGTGTGTGGATGAGCAAATGAGAAGACAAGTGTTGGATGCAAGAGTGTGGAGAGGGTGGGGGAATGGAGTCTCAGACCATCACTTAGTGATGGTCAAGGTAAAGCTGCAAAGAAAATGGATGAGGAGACAAAGGGGAAGACAGGAGGAAACAGCTCCTGTGAGAAGAGTGGAGAATTTGCAAGATAGTGAGAGAATGGCAGAGTATAAGAGCATAGTGGAAGAAAGATTGGGAAGGTATGAGCTAGAGCAGATGGAAGGGGTGGAAGACGTATGTAAGATATTTACGGAAGAGATAGGCGCAGCATGTGAGGTGGTTTGTGGAGTGAGGAGGAGATGCAAGGGTGTGCAAGGGACAGCATAGTGGAATGATGAGGTGAAACGAGCTGTGGAACAAAAGAAGAAGGCATATAGTGAATGGTTAGTGAGGAGAGGTAGGGGAGAAGATGAGAGAGAGAAGAGAGAGGTATATGTGAGCAGGAGAAGGGAGATGAAGAGACTGGTGAATGAGAGTATGAAGAAAGTGGATGAAGAGTTTGGGAGGAATTTGAGTGTGAAATGGAGGGAGAGTAAGAAATTGTTTTGGAAGGAGGTAAAGAAAGTAAGATAGTGTGAAAGGGGAAATAGTAGGGGAGTGAAAGATAGGAATAATAGATTGTTGGTGGAGAAGAGAGAGAAATTGAGGAGATGGAAGGAGCATTTTGAGGATTTGTTGAATGTAGAGAGTGAGAGCAGTGCAAGTATAAGTGGTTGGGGAATGGCTGGGAGAAGAGATGAGAGGAGGGAGGAAGAGATCAGTAGGGCAGAAGTAGTGGAAGCAGTGAAGAAGATCAAGTTGGGAAAGGCCCCAGGAATTGATGGAGTGTGTGGTGAAATGCTGAGGTATGGGGGTGAGATTGTTGTGGAGTGGATATGGATGTTGTGTAGATTGGCTTGGGAAGAGGGAAGGGTTCCAGAGGACTGGAAATCAGGTATAATTGTTCCTTTATACAAAGGAAAAGGGGAGAGAGAAGTATGTGGTAACCATAGGAGTATTTGCCTTCTTAGTGTGACTGGTAAAATATATGGTAGAATACTCATTGATAGGGTTAGGCATATGACAGAGGAGCTAGTTGGAGAAGAACAAGGGGGATTTAGGAAGGGAAAAGGGTGTGTAGATCAGATATTTGTTCTAAGATGTTTAGTGGAGAAGTATCTAGAGAAGGGAAGGAAAGTGTATGCTGCCTTCGTGGACTTGGAGAAAGCTTATGACAGAATAGGTAGGCAAGGTATGTGGAAGGTATTAAGAATATATGGAGTGGAGGGGAAATTGTTGAGTGCTGTGAAGAGTATGTACGAAGGAGCTAGGGCTACGGTGCGAGTGGATGGTGAGCTGAGTGAGTTCTTTGATCTCAATGTGGGACTAAAACAGGGTTGTGTGATGTCTCCATGGCTGTTTAATATATACATGGATGAGGTTGTAAAGGAAGTGCAAGGTAGGGCAGTGGATGTGGGGGTGGCTCTGATGAATGAGGGTGAGATTTGGAAGATTCCGGTGTCGCTGTTTGCTGATGATACAGTATTGTTAAGTGAAGACGAATGGGAGTTGCAAGGTTTGGTGAATGAATTTGGGACAGTGTGTAGGAGGAGGAAGCTGAAAGTTAATATAAACAAAAGTAAAGTTTTGGTGTTTGAGAGGATTGAAGTCACAGAATGTACAGTAAGGTTGGATGGTGAGGATATGGAGAATGTGAGTGCATTCAAGTACTTGGGTAGTGTGATGAGTAAGGATGGAACTTTGGGGGATGAAGTGCGTGAAAGGGTATAGCAGGGAAGGAAGGTTGTTGGCTCAGTGAAAGCAGTGATGAGGAATAGGGAGGTGAGTATGGAAGTTAAGAAGTCACTGCATGATAGTATTGTGATCCCTACCCTGACGTATGGAAGCAAGGCGTGGACCCTGCAAGAGGAGAACAAGTCAAGAGTGAGAGCAGTAGAAATGAGTTACTTGAGAGGAGTATGTAGAGTGACATGGAGGGACAGGTTGACGAATGAAGAAGTGAAGGAACATTGTGGGGTGGATGTGGATGTGGTTGAGAAAATTAGGAGAAATACATTGAGGTGGTTTGGACATGTGGAGAGAATGGAGAATGAAAGACTGACTAAGAGGGTGTATGTAGGTGAGGTGGAGGGAGGAAGAGGGAGGGGTAGACCAAGGATGAGGTGGAGGGATGGAGTTGAGAGGTATATGAGGGAAGGGGGGGGTGAATTGGGGGGAGGGTAGTCAAATGGTGGGTGACAGAGCGACTTGGAGGCGTGATGTCTGCGGCCACCCTTTGCGGGATTAGGGCGTCGGGCTATAGATAGATAGATAGACATATTTTTGAGCAAGTTAGTGTACCCTCAGTGAGGGAAGTCACTGGGATCCACACCAGGGCTGGTCCCAGTCCACTGTTTGTGCACCACAGCCCTACAGGCTCCATCAGGTTGGAACACCTTACCCACTAGACCACCAGGCATCATTTGTCTTCAGGTTATATAATTACCACCCAGTATAGTATATGATGTTATGGGGTACAGGAAGCTATTTGACACTATTTGACATGTCACTCAATTTAGAGCCACCTGAGAGAGAGAGAGAGAGAGAGAGAGAATACATCAAGTGGATGATGGGGATCCCTGCTAACCACTAATAAAGAATAAAGGGACTTAAAACAAGGACTTATACTCTGCAGTCAGGGACATGGGTTTTGTGTAATATTTCATGTAGTCTATTCCTCACCTTACCTGTGCTGGTTATTATTCCTACGCTGAGAGGCTTGGTATATTTCCTTGCTCGTGGTTGATTTTCTTGAATACATCAGGGAGGAACACGATGGATAACAAATGTGAAGTAGACATAGTGAAACAATACAAAGACTTTTATCCCTGACTTTGTACAGTATATTTCTGTACCGTATATATTGCTTTGGTACATGGAATGGTTTCTATATGTAGTTTGTACTCTTTCCAGAATCAAGAAAGCCTCTGGAATCGAGTTCAAAGATATGCTTTTCTTTGATGATGAGATGCGGAACAAGAGAGACTTGGATACCATCGGTGTCCTCATGATTCTAGTTCGTGATGGAGTAACATCAGACCTGATCAAAGAAGGTTTAAAAGAATATGCCAAGACTCAGCAGAAGTGAATTTAAGGTATGAATAACAATGTTATAATGTATGTGGTGCATAGCTGTGAATTAAATCTCTTCAGTATAATGGTGACCTTTTAATACTATTTTATTCTAGTTACTATCACACACATCTCACTCTTGGTTAGGAAAGTGCTCTGAAAGTGGAGGGATCAGTTCTGTATTTAATCCTTCCATTTCCAAAAAAAATCTCTCCTAAATTGAAGTGTGTGGAGATAGCAAGAGTAAAATTATACATCATCAGACTGGAGGGGTTAATAATGTACAGTAGTTGAAGCAGGAATAGTGCCACAGACACACTTTCCCAGATTGTGTGATTGACAGTATGAAACAAAGCACAGGGCTAGTGTTGGTACACTATAGTCTGGTTCAACTGATGAAACTGGGTCACTCACACATCTTGAATACAGGAAATTAGTTGGGCTTTTTTTATGAGGTAGGAATGATTATCCTTGGTTTCTAGTCAAAATGACACTCCAGTCTGACTATGCTTGGTCATCTCTTTGGTTGAAAAGGATATGGGATCCTTGTTCATTTAAAACAAACACTGTAACAAAATCTAAATGTTGGATGGAACCTTGTGTCTTGTTTTTTACTGATGACATGTTCAGGGCATTTGTGTCCATGCTTTAATGTTCTCCAAAGAAATTTACTAAATAATTTTGTTGTACAGAGAGATGTAAAAATTAATTCTTTCAGACTGGTGTTGTATTTTCTAGATTATTCTTGCTATCTCCAGATGATTTCATTCAGCTCAGAAGACCCCACCCCCACCCCCATAGGGATTATTGAGAGCTTTATCTAACCCCTCCATTTCAAGAAGTCTATCCTGAGGTCAATCAAATCACATGAGATGGCATGAATGAAATAGAAAATATGTTACCAGACTGAAATGGTTATTCAGAGTAGGTTAGTTAAAGCCACACAGTTGAAGTAGGGAAAAAAGGCTTTCAGATCCACAATCAAATACTGATTATTTTTCTGTAGTTGTAGGTAGTCCCAAAGGGGAAGCATAGTAGCAGTAGCAATCTCTCTTATTCTTATTTTAGAACAGGAGAGAGTAGTTGATGGTGTTCTGTTAATGAATAGAGAAACAGTGTACAGGGCATCATGGGAAATGTGTGACAATTTCTGGAGGATATTCCTGGGTTAATTTTGATGCATAAATGCTATGTCATTGTGGGATTTAATCGCCATCTGTCATGGAGCTGTGATAACTGTATTTATCGTGGTGACCTTGTCAATGAAAGTAATCTCTCATGATTCATCAGTAAGGTCATCAGTAATTATAGCTCCATAATGGCTGAGAATTGGACCCATGATGATGCAACATTTTGTACTCAGAATTAGCTCCTGAAGAACCTGTGAAGTTTCTCACACATTTCCTGGGACACCCTGTGCACTACAGCAAAATCATTACTCTACTGAGTTAGTAGGGATAAAAGATTATTTAATACAGTAATCCCTGTACTTTCTGGACGCCCACTTTCGGGACACCCCACTTACCGGACATTGTGGGCCTGGACCTTCGAAACCCAAAAATGGCCAAAAAAAAAAAAAAATCCCAAAAATATCCGAATTTTTTCCAACCCGTAATTTGAAATTGCCGCGCGGCGCCAAACGGCTGTTACACCATGGACCCTTCACCCCTTTCTTCCTTCCCCCTTCCCCCTCCTCTGTCAGGGTTGCCATTTGGTATTTTTCATTACCAAATGTGGGTCAATTTGGTAATGAAAAATTCGTTTGGTAATGAATTAGAATAATGCAATACCAGACGGATTTTTCACATGTGTGAGGATACACAGGATGGAGATGGTGAATTGTTTGCTCTCTCTAATTTATCTGCTAGCCTATATACAAGTAGCATGAAAGTAATCAACATGCTCTTAATTATAAGAAGAGTGATTACATGAATTTCCACTTGTATATATGTATCTATCTATTGCCAGATGCCACAATCCCGCAATGGGTGGTCATTTGACTTTGAGTTATTTGTTTTACGGGGAGGGGCACTAACCCTCCACCAACCCACTTGTTGACACGTAGGGAGCACGTATGGTTTGGTTATATGGTTACCACCCAGCATTGTAAATGGTTTCTTGGCTTACATGAAACCATTTGGCTTGTCACTTGATGTAAAGAAAAGCAGTAAGAAGTGACATAATTAATGAAAAATAAAGGGTAGCTTTACGAATTTGGTAATGAAAAGTTAAACTTGGTAATGAAAATTGAGGAGTTTGGTAATGTGGCCATTGTGATGTAGCAACTCTGTTACCCCATCATCAACAGTCACAACCTAACTCCGATCGAGATCAGATGCTTATCGTAATGGAAGCCACATGTGCTCGTTTTTTTGTGAATGAACAGTGAATAAACTGCAATACCTCGCCACTAGACCACACGGGAATTTGCAGTGTTGTGCAGTGTTAAGAAATTAGAATTTAGAGTGCAAAGGATTAACTGTGGATTGCACACTGGCGGTTGAAACTGGCAGTTGAAACTGGTGTGGTGCAATTAGCAATGTGCAGTGTTAAACAATTATAACTCACAGTGCAATGAATTACTGTATGTGCTTCAATAGCATTTTCACCACTCCCAAAGCCAAAGAAGGCAGCTGTAAGTACCCTGGCTGAGGTACAGCCACTTCTAATTCCTCATTCTTTGGTTCCTTTTCATTTATTTCATGCTTTATGTCCATTATTGGTGTGAATAGGGTCTTAAATAGGTTTAAATATGTGTTATGCATATCTGGTAGGGAGTTATTTAGGTGGCTTTTAAAGTTAGGCTGGGGTAGGGTCCTTAAGTACCAGTCCAGGAGCCAGGGACTTGTTGTAAGTACCCAGAATGTTTAATATTGTATAAACTCACCTCTAAAACCTCATTCTCTGGTTCTTTTGCATTTATTTCAGTCTTTTATGTCCCTTATTGGTGTGATTTAGGTCTTAAATAGGTGCATAGCCAGTAGGGAGTTGTATAGGTGTTTTTCTGAGTCAGGGTAGGTTAGGGTCCATAAGTACAAGTCCAGGAGGCTGGGGCCCACTTTCCGGATGGGACCACTTTCCGGACATGCTTTTGACTCTATTACATTGGAAAGTGGAGGGATTACTGTACTTTAATAGGCTAGAACTGTATGAAACCACAGTATATATTTTTGTTGTTATAGTGGCATTGGTGTTTTTCGGCTTGTAATACTGTATACTAAAATTTTCATACACTTCATTTACTGTAAGGTGTGACTTGTGTATTAAATTTGTAATCATGATTTTTATGTCTAATTTGGCTGCATTCCATAAGGCTACAAAAACCTTGTTTTATTTGTTCAAATGTACAATAAGCAAAAGAATGGAAAAAAGTGTGAATATTCTTTTCAGGTATAAGAGTGCATTGAAATAAGTTTTCTATCATACTGCAGTATGTTAGGACAGTAATTGCATTTTCAGAAAGGTTCCACTGTCCAGTTTCCTTGTTAGTCTGTGGGGAGTTGTTAGTGATCCTGGGTCACATTTTAAGAGGATTTGGAGAGTATGTCATTTCATTTTGATTCACTGTGCACAGTACATCTCAGCATTGTCTTTTTATTCCTTTTTTAATCGATGGAATTATGTCAATATTAGGACTTGAGAGAAAATACTAAAGTGTAATGTACTGAATGAAACACTAAGGTAAAAAAGTTACCATCTCATATGTCACTTGTAATACAGGCTGTAACACGGCATTAAATGAAGGAATTTATGTTTATGTTCCAACATTGAAGTGCTAAGTAAACTGGTAGGTTACGATATTTAAAGATGTTGATCTTGTTCGGTACCTCTCTTACCCGTTGGCATGCTGTGATTAGATATTAGCATGAGTCAGAAGTTTATAAGCATTTTTTAAGTTTTATTTATTTTTTTTTTAATTCAAATTTTTAAGGAATGATTTGTTTGTTGGGGGAGAAGGGCTGTTCAGTAACTCTTGCATGGAGAAAAACAGAGTTTAGTAATTGAATAACATCTGATTAATATACCTGTACCTATATTATCCTAATTGAGTTTTAGGGGTCCCAGGCTGTGAAGAGAAGAGAAGAATTAAGATTTTATTTACTAATATTGGTACTGAATGGGGGTTTTGAAATGGAAGTGAAGAGCTATTTTTTTTTTTTTCCCATCACTGAATGAATATTTTTTTTTAGACTGTGCAAGAATTTTCTTCTCTTCCAGTACTACCAGATTTTCATTTAGGTTGACTTCAGTATTATATGGTTTTAATGATACTGAGAAGTGGGAAAGGAATGAGTATTGTATATTAGTGAATGTAGAAGCTGGATGTAAGAGCACAATGCAGCATAGTATGTAATTTTTTGACATTTCCATAGTAGCTCTGAGTTATTTTGAAGACCAGTAGAGATGAATATATGGTATCAGAACTTTGCAGTTCTAATGTCTTTTGGGTGCATATTTTAGTTACAAAATACCATGCCATTTACAGTAATTGCACAGTATGGTTAGCATTAACACTGTATTTTTTATTTTTTATTTTTTAGCACATACTCTGGACTCATGCTGACTGATATATATTAACTGTTGAATTTTTGTGTCAGAGGTACATTAGGATTATAATTTTTTTCATATTGTCATTATGATTCTACTTCACCGAGGGTGGTAGATGGGGTCACCCATCATCTACCAGAGTAGTGCTGTGTACTTTTTCCTTCATGACTGTCATTCCATTACTGTGTTTTTCTTCCTCCCTTTCTATTTCATCCAACTTTCCTCGCAATTTTTTTACGCTTCAGGTGGCACTGCACTTAGTTACAAGCCAAATGGTTCCTTTAATTCAAGAAACCATTTACGTTGCTGGGTGGTAACCATCTATCTATCTATTGTCAGATGCCTCAATCCCATACGGGGTGGCCACAAACAAATCGCCTCCGTGTCGCCCTGTCCCCCGCCATTTCACTGCCTTGCTCCCAACTCACACCCCCCTCTCTCAAACACCTCTCCACCCTATCCCTCCATCTCATCCTTGGCCTCCCCCTCCCTCTCCCCCCCTCCACCTCACTCACATACACTCTCCTCATCAGTCTCTCACCCTCCATCCTCTCCACATGGCCAAACCACCTCAGTGTGTTTCTAATGCTTCCTATCACATCCACATCCACACCACAATGCTCCTTTATATCCTCATGTGTCAGCCTGTCTCCCCATGTACAGGTAAGCCCTTAATTCACGCGAGGGTTACGTTCCCAGACCCTTCGCGTATGTGGTAAATTCGCGTATATGTTCTGCCCTTGTGTGCACATAATTAAGCATGTCTACTAAGTATATTACATCTGAATAATACTGTTTATGCACTACATACACCTTATAAACTAGCATAAAGTATGAAAAACAACAAAAATGTAAGAAATTTAACACTGAAACCTGACAAGCACATGCGTAGGTGGAGACACTTCAACAGTCTGGTGCACAAGCCCTCACTGCCTCCCATATGCTACATTCTGCCTTCTTTATTGTCCAAACAGTTGACTCATTCACCCCAAACATACGGTTCCGAGCCAGTTCACAGGCATAGGTGGAGACACTTCAGCACAGTCTGGTGCATTAGCCCTCACTGCCTCCCGTATGCTACGTTCTGCCTTCTTTATTGTAAGAACAGTTGACTCACCCCAAACACACGGTTCCAAGATAATTCACCACGAAGTCAATTCACCATCAAAACATGGATGATTTCCTGTCATTCTATAAATATACTTATTATTGATTAATTAATACTTTAATAACTAATTTTCAGGGGGATTTTATAACTCATATAAGTAAAAAACTAGTGTACTGTACTTACTAAATAAACTGGTATGTAAATAAATGACGGGGAATTGTCCTGACGGAGAATTGTCGCCGACATTCCTCCCTTAACCCGCCCCATCCCGACGTTTTTGGACCTTTTTTTTTTTTTTTTTTTTTGGCCCAAACATCCGCTTTTGGTGAGAAACATCGAAAATTCATAGAGAAATCGCTCACTTGAGGTTTAAAATACCGGATTTAGGTACGAGTACTTCCTTACCTGACTGGGTTTTCTAACAGGCTGGCACCAAAGAAAACGAGTTCTATGGGAGGGTAACTATTTTATCCACTCATAAACAGTATTTATTTATTTACTTGGTACGAATTTATATGTAGTACAAGAGTATAATGGTTTTCAAACAGTAATATGGGCATTATAAGCATTGTTTCACTCACTAACTCATCACCATTCATGACCTTTTTTTTCCACATTACCTGATCATCATTTCTGACTGTTTCTTCCTCTGATGCTTTGTAAACTTTGTCCTCCACATTGTCATCGATTGGGGAATCACTCTGGCCCTGAATGTCTTTATTGGCCAGGTCACTGGTAACAGGTGAATTGCCGAGACAATGGCGTGCAGGGGGAGGGGGGGGAAATTATGCGGTGTAAGGCATTGTTCCTGCTTGGCATCTTGTAGAGGAATAGAGGAAGGTGTCCTGTGTATACATGCCAAAAATCACTTGCGAAAATTGAAAATTGTGCAAATTAGGGACGTTACAATGTTGCCGGTTAATTCACGTTGCTGGGACGGCGCGGGTTAAGTTTGTCCAACACTTTAACTTTCTCTGTCAGCAACATCACTTTACTAGTCCGTTTTGGTGTTTTACCACATACATCACTAGCATATTGGCAGACAAGGCAAGCAATCTCTGAAAGGCAGAAAAATAAGCCACAAATTATGATTCGCGAGTTACGCATGGTTCAACCATCGGATTCAAACTGACTGTGTGGTGCGTGGTAGACCGACCTCCCACACACACACACACACACACACACACACACACACACACACACACACACACACACACACACACACACACACACACACACACACACACACACACACACACACACACACACACACACACACACACACACACACACACACACACACACACACACACACACACATATATGTATGCACACAGGCAGCAGGTAGGCATTTTTATATTTTATTTATTTCTCTTATTAAAATTATGTATTTGAATACTATAATTTTGTTTTAATTATTGTACGAAAAATTTGTGGATAACCGAAATTGCGTGAAAAAAGTTCACGTGAATTAAGGACTTACCTGTAACTCCACAGGCACCTCTTAAATAACTCATTTCCACTGCTCTCACTCTTGACTTGTGTCCTTCCAACAACGTCCAAGCTTCAATTTCATACTTTAGAACTGGTATCACAGTACTCTCATGTAGTACCTTTTTCACTTCCATGCTCACTTCCCTGTTTCATATCACTGCTTTCAAGGAACCAGCAACCTTTCTTCCTTGTTGTACCCTTTCAAGCACTTCACCCTCCAAACTTCCATCCTTAATCATCACACTACCCAAGTACTTAAACGTACTCACATTTTCCATTTCCTCACCATCCAACCTCACTGTACATTCAATGTCTTCACCTCTCTCAATGACCATCATTTTACTCTTCCCTGCATTCACCTTTAGATTCCGTTTCTTACACACTCTGCCAAACTCATCCACCAAGCCTTGCAGCTCCCCTTCGTCTTCACTCAACAACACAGTATCATCTGCAAACAACAGTACAGGGAGTTTCCAAACACTACCCTCTCTCACCAGGGCCACTGCAACATCCACTGCCCTACCTTGTACCTCTTTCATTATCCCATCCATGTACAGATTGAACAACCATGGAGACATGACGCATCCATGTTTCAACCCAACCTTCAAAGAGAAAAATTCACTTAGTTCACCATCCACAAGCACTGCAGCCTTAGCACCATCATACATACTCTTCACAGCATTCAACAACTTCCCATCTACTCCATATATTCTTGATACTTTCCACAATCGTTGTCTATCCACCCTGTCATATTCTTTCTCCAAATCCATGAAAGCCGCATACAACTTCTTTCCCTTCTGTAGAAACTTTTCCACTAAAGATCTAAGAATGAATATCTGATCTACACAACCTCTCCCCTTCCTGAAGCCTCCCTGTTCTTCTCCAACTAATTCCTCTGTTCTTTCTCTAACTCTGTCAATAAGTATCCTACCATACACTTTTCCTATTATACTAAGAAGACAAATGCCCCTATGATTACCACACACTTCTTTTTCCCCTTTTCCTTTGTACAAGGGAATAATTATACCTGACTTCCAATGCTCCGGGACTCTACCTTCCTCCCAGGCAAATCTGCACATCTTCCACATTCATTCTACTACTATCTCTCCCCCATGCTTCAGCATTTCACCAGCAATTCCTGGGGCTTTCCCCAATTTGACTTTCTTCATTGCTTTCACAACTTCTATCCTACTGATTTCTTCCTGTCTTCTCACCTCCCTCCTTCTCCCAGTCATTCCCCAGCCACTTATACTCGCATTCCTTCCATCCTCTGTGTTCAATAATTCCTTAAGTGTTCTCTCCATCTGCTCACTTTTTCTCCCTTCTCCACTAGTAATCTACCATTTTTATCTTTCACTCCCCTGCTAACTTTACTACCACCCTGTCTTATTCTCTTCAACTCTTTCCAGAACATTTTCTTACAGTCCCTCCACTTTACACTCAAATTCCTTCCAAATTCCTCATCCACTCACTTCTTACTGTCTCTTACTAATCTTTTCACCTCTCTCTTCCTTTCTACATATAACTCTCTCTTCCGCCTCTCAACTTCTTCCACGCCCCTATTTCTCATCCATTCATTGTATGCTTTCTTCTTTTGTGCCATGGCCTGTCTCACCTCATTCCACCACGCTGTTCCTTGCACCCCCTTTCGTCTTCTCTTCACTCCACACACCACATCACATGCTGCAAATATTTCTTCTGTGAGTATCCTGCACACAGCTTCCACGTCCCCCATCTGCTCCAATTCATATTTACCCAATCGTTTGCTACTTCTCTCTTATATTCTGCCATTTTCTTATCCTCTTGTAACTTTTGCACTGTCCTTGCAACTATATAGCCAAATAATGGGGTGTTGTGAAGCCTGCTATGGTGTCCCTGTTAACTGAATGGAGAGATGCAAATATGGTGTCCACCTAGGAGAACCAGACTTCTACAGTAATCCCTGTGCCTCGCTGTGATGGGGTACTGTCATCCGCATGGGAACATCAGTTCACTGCATGGGATGGCCCTAGTGGGGTAGTTGCTTGTCTGTGATTGGTTGGTCAGCTCAGTCAGACACACTGGATTAATACAACAGCAACAACAACAACTTCAGATGGAAATTAGGGTCAAGGTGATTATAATTTTTTCTTTATCAGCATCTTTTAGTGTCATTGTTATTATGTAGTATATTGGATCTTGTCTTTGTGTTTCATGATATATCAGTGTGTGTTTGAGGAAATTTTGGTAATACAGTAATTTGTGTCTTATCACTGTACTGTATTTGTGTTCCTTAAAAGTACCATATTAAGTGATACTCGCTTTGAGTGAGGGTTATGTTCCAACAAGAAGGATTATCATATCACATGGTAATAAATCATACGCAAGGCTGTAATGAAGTATCAAAATGTATGTGATGTGATGTCTATGTATACATTAAATGTTAAAGTTTCTTAAGAAATTTTTAGAAATAAGTGATTTTTGACATAAATGCTAGTGTCCTGACCCTTTAGTTTAATGTACATCTCGACTGCTGAGTAATGAACAGGGGTGTGTTGTGTAAAAAGTTTTCTTATGTTAATTAACAGCTTAAAGTAAAATATTATGCTGTAGGGCTGATACCTTCACTTTGTGGCACCAATACAAGATGGCTTAACTGATGTGCATGTTCAAATGAGCCTGGGGTCACAGCACCAACATCATGGTAATGAAGTGTGTTAACGAAGTATGTCAGCACTGACGCATGTTTTAAAAGAATCCAAAATTTTTAGTCCAGGTTTTAATTGTGATGCAAAGGCTGGATTTTATGTGGTGTAGGAAACTTGGTAACACCTCCCCCTCAGCAATTTATTTTGCAAATTACACCATAGTGTTCATTTTTATGCTACTTATACCTTGCTAATATTGGCATAGTTTGTATCAGTAATATATAAGTTGAAATTGAGGTATAATGAGCAGAACACATTGCCAGCAAAGAGTTGTTATGAAATCATCAAAGCCCCATAGAATACAAGTCCGAGAGACTTGTTCTTCATTGACTTCTATATTCCCAGTGTTCTTTTACTCTGAGCATTGCTACCAAGGATACTTTTCTGTTTATAACCTCTTTAGCCTGAGGATGTCTGTTGTAACTCCTTCAGTCCAGTGGTGTATTTCATATTTTATTCTTTCTACCCCGAGATGCTGTCTTGTTCAGACTGTGTATTTAATTCTGGCTAATATCTGATGATTCTGGTCACCGTAATAGATGGGACCTGACCTCTTCAGTCGAAGAATGACAGATGACTACTATTTTTCTGGTACAGTATATTCTTACTGTCTCCAGAAAATTTTATTAATTTTAGGAAAGGCCTCTCATAATTCAGGAATACAGTAGATTCTCAAATTTAGTGAAATTAAATTTGGACAACTTGAATTTTGACAGCACATGAAATATCTACCAAGTAGCAATTTCTGATTACAGACTTGTGATTTTTGATAGGTTGAGGCTAGAGTTTGGGATTTGGAATTCATTTAGGGCCACATAGTTTCTGTTCGGAAACACAATCTGGCTACGTAGAACTGAAAAATCACAGCCGCCAGTCAAAATGTAAACACAGGTCATAATAAGATCATCTGGCATAAAGATTATAGCCATTATTTGTGCTGATCTGACTATATACAGTAAACCCTCGAGTGTGATGGCTATTTTTGTGACTATCCAGAGTTACAGTAAAGGAACTGATTCAGATTACACTCTTATATTATTCATATTCACACTGAAGTGTCACCATTCAAAATGATTTAAGTAAAGATAGAAATATAACATGAGTTGCATCATTAATGGCATGTATTGTGGCAGCTGTGTACATGGTCAAGGAAGTAGTCTCACGTAGTCAAGAAGAAAGGTACAAGCGGTGATACTCTAGCCATGCCAAAACACATGAATAGCAATGTAGTACAGTATATCGCACATTATATACAGTAACATAAAATATGATTGAAATAAAGACACTGAGTGACTGGTTGGGCAGGTACCAGCTGTGTACATGCTGTGTATCCTTGCAGTTAGAAATTACTGATGTCACTGTGGTCCTGAACTAGCCTTCACCAAAATAACACGTGAGTAGCAGCGTAATACCTCGCACATTGCATTATTTCCTTGCAGTATAACATTGAATAATGTACTAACAAAGACATTGAGTGAACAGTTGTGCAGGTACCAGCTGTGTGTGTTCTGTGCATGCGTTCTTTTACAACGTAATGTATTTATGCGCCATCAGGCACGAACCAGGACAAATGGTCCTAATGACTGTTTGCAGGAGGGCATGAATTAAAAAAAAAAAAAAAATTACGTTGCCCTTATTTCACTGAAAATACCTGGTAACTATGGTGACAAGAACCAAAAAAAAGGTAATGCACGATAACTAAAAATTATGAGAGGCAAAGATACTGTACAAGCGTGTGAATTGGTGAAAGAACACAGATGAAAGCAGCAGCTGGGAGGTGTCTGTATGCTTCAGCAGGTGTACCTAATTCTTTCTCAATATTTTACATTTATAACACCGCCACAGCATGACTTCTTGGTTATGTTGTAATTAAGAATCCAGTGGCAGATTATTAATTGACTGGTAATATCATTATATTGAAAGGGAGGTAGTGGAAATGGTAAGCTCTTATTTTACTTGATTTGTTTTCATGTTCAAAAGGAAAGGGTAAGAGAGAGAGAGAGAGAAAGAGATTATTTTATTTGTTAGTGTTGTCACCTGTCACTCCTAACACCACCTTATTTTTCTCCATAAGAAGTCCATTTAAAGTTGGACGACTCTAATTTTCTAAGATTTTTACACTACCAAATGGTCTCTAAATATGAGAATCTACTGTACAGTAAACACTTGCTATATTGAACCCCAATATAGTGGATATTGGATTTAATGACCACCACGAAGACCACCTAATTTTTGTCGGCTATAACGAATATTGGTCATAAATGGGGCACAGGGGGTCGCAATACATGTTTCTTGTCCATTTTATTCCAACCTGGCCTGAAATTGCCCTCTCCCCATCGTGATTGGTGAGTTGCAATAACAGACTGTAGTCTGGTCACACCATAAGACTTCACCACGTGATAAATCACCAGAACAATAATTCAAGAGTTATACCCTTTTTCAGAAGAAACGTTAAAAAGTTGGTTGCGATTTCACTAGAATGATAATATTGATGGCTGCCTCTGAGAGTCTTGTGCGGATGTGGTGACGTGTACAAGCCAACAGTCAGCTGTCAGAGCCAAGAGGGCCTCCTGGTGTTTACATTCTCTGTGATCATCTGCCTTTTGTTCAGTTTTGTGCATGAAAGGACAGTGAAACACCATTGCTATTACCAAGTAACACTGTAAATGGTTAACAGGTAGTGCAGTGTCCAATATTAATTGAAGTGATAACTTTATTTTCACTCTCATCTTAAATGTCAGGACCAACTTGCCTAGCCTAGGGCTCCTAAGCTCCTCATGGGGCAACATAAGATTGGATGATGGATAAATAACTTTATTTGCATGAAATATTGAAACTTGTGACTTGGAAATTGTGTCAACCTTATGTACACAACCTCCCCCATCAGCTGATGATGGGGCCTCCAGTCAGCTGATTGAGCCAAGATGGCCACCCAGTGTTTGCATTTGCTGTGATTGTGAGGTGGTTTGGCCATGTGGAGAGGATGGAGGGTGAAAGACTGATGAAGAGAGTGTATGTGAGTGAGGTGGAGGGGGGAAGAGGAAGGGGGAGGCCGAGGATGAGATGGAGGGATGGGGTGGAGAGGTATATGAGAGAGGGGTGTGTGAGTTGGGAGTAGGGCAGTGAAATGGCGGGGGACAGGGCGACTTGGAGGTGATTTGTTTGTGGCCACCCCAAACGGGATTGAGGCATCTGGCAATAGATAGATAGTTTACGTTTTGTTCCATGTTGAGCATGAAAGGCCGTTGATATACCATAGCTTTCGCCAGGTAACAGTGCAAGTGCATAACAAATAGTGCAGTGTGCAATATTAAGTGAAGCAATAATTTGTCTGTGTGTGTGTGTGTGTGTGTGTGTGTGTGTGTGTGAGAAATACTGAAACTTGTGACTTGGAAATCATGTGTGGCAAGCATGTTATCTGCAGGGAAAGCTTGGTGCTATTGAGGGACCCGGAGGACAAGCCTAAAAAGGTAAGTTTTTTTAGATTTTAGGTTTTATGGTCGAGGCCACCCTCCTTAAACCCATTGAATCCATGTTACATTGACCTCACTATAAGATAAATCATTATGTCATAGGTTTGCACTTGATGCAACCCTACTGTATACATTGCAGCGTCATTATGCGATAAGGTTGCATCAAGTGAAGACCTATTGCAAAATGAATTATTGCATAAGGAGGTCGGTATAACATGGGTTCAATGGGTTAGGGAGGGTGACCTTGATTGCGAAGCCTAAAATGACTTAAAACACCTCTGCCACCCTCCTGAAATTTGTCATATGCTGGTACAAGTTGTCACCAAGGGTCCCCCTCCACAGGATGGGGGCCAGTTGGAGGGCCTGATGACCACTCCTTACAAAAAGATATGGTAACACTTCATTCAGTATCACACACAGTACTTTGTTAAGTACTTGCACTGTTATTTTATAGTAGCAATGATGTTTCAGTGGCCTTTCATGCACAAAATAAAATGAAAGGCAACAATTACAGCCAATGTAAATACAGGGTGGGAATCTTGCTCAGCTGTATAGAGACCTGTCATAGGGGTGATGATTATGTAAGGTTGACACAATTTCTAAGTCTCAAGTTTAAGTATTTCACATACAAAAAGTATCACTTTACTTAATATTGCGCCCTTCACTATTTCTTAAGCACTTGCACTGTTATTTGGTGATAACAATGGTGTTTCAGTGGCCTTTCAAGCACGAAATAGGACAAAAGGCAATGATGACAGTCAGTGTAAACTCTGGGCAGCTATTTTGGCTTGTGTGCGTCACCACGTCCACACAAGATTCTTGGAGGTGGCTGATGAACATATTTTTGTAGCGAAATTGCTGGTAATTTTTTAACGTTGTATTGAGACAGGGTATAATTTTTTAATCGTTGTTGTAGCAGTTTATCACATTACGAGGCGTCATATAATGAGGCTGCACAGTAGTGAGAAGTGACTACAGTAATACCTGTACAGTGCTGTACTAGTCATGAAACACTGTGCAAGGATGTGAAATAGGCTGCCAAAGGGCAATATTATGGTCTAAGTTAGCATAAAATGGGCATAGTTTACATTTTTAGCATTCTATTGATATTATACTGTACTCATTTATTTTCAGACATATGCTTGAAATCCCACCTCTAGGGGGGACCCTCAAATATTACGAACTGTCATCATAAATGAACCTGGCTTTTTAAAGTGAAGTAACGTTGTCAGATGGTTTGTCTGGGCTAAAGAGGTCTATGGTATTAGGTTGTTTGCCAGAACAAATTATAAAAGAGATAAAATTTGTTTTTATTGAGAGATGCAACTATTTTTACCCAGCATGGACCCTTGACACCTGAAAAGGGGTCAGGTGGTACTATCATGTGGATTTACTGTCTGTTCCCTGTGTAACCTAGATTTGTTCTTGCAGGAAGAATTAAATGCAAGGGAAGTTTCTGCATTCTCCTTTCCATGTACAGTACTTCCTGTAGTGAGAACAGATATAACCTATGACAATTTTCCTCATGTAACTAAAATTTTTGTTTTGGATGAAGAACAAGAGATATGGGAAAACTTTGCACTTTCCTTTCCTTGCCCCTCCTGGAAGATCAGATTACAGTTACAGCAGGGAATTGGGCATAAAAATGTTGGAGATTCCCATCCTAGGTTAGGCCAAAACTGTTGTATCTTGACAATAAAAACAGTCATTCAAATGTGTATCACGTCATCAAATCACGGGACTGTAATAGAAAGACAAAACATGCTAGGCATCCTTACCATGAATGGATTAATTGAAGTTGTTTCCATCTACTTCAGCCTGGTAGTACATTTCCAGTAATGATTTTTTTTTTTTCCCCCCATCTACCAGAATTTAAAAAAAATAATAATAATCCAAAGGCTGAAAGGGTAATCAAATACAGGTATTGTACCTCTTTTCTCTGCTTCAAAAAAATGTTAAATCTCTTTGTAGCCTGTGGAAGCTGTTTTTTTTACTACATTGTAAGATTGTGATATCAACTGTGCCAGGGTAACGTAGGATATCATTAATGGGGCTTTTATTCCTTCGTGCTGATAGGGAAGCCTTCATGCAGTGGCACAATGATAATGGGGTGGCCCCACTGCTTCTTTATGCAAACATCCCTCATCTCCCTCTCTCTTTCCTGGAAGAAGGATGTTGGACTGCTGGTTAGGGCACATTCAACCTGCAGTCCACTGGGTTTGCATTCCAAAGAGCATGGGGCACAATGGCAGCAACAAGGAAAACCTTGCAGTGAGGGGAATTATGAAGATAATTCCAGTCCTTCACAGTGAGGAGATCTCCTAGCACCTTGAATCTACTGACTTTTTCATCCTTGATGCTACCAGACTATTTTGTTCGTCTTCAAGGATACTTATTGTAGTAGTAGTAGTAGTACAGTAGTAGTAATAGTTGCAACCTAAGGCTCATTTGCATGTGAACCCAGGGGACAGCAGGGCTAAGTTGTCCTCCAGCAGTTCACCATACACCTTTCAGGGGATACGGAAGGAGTTGATGGATGTCTGAATAACTGATAAGTGGAGCAGCTCAGTTACAGGTGGGTCCTGTCATATGAGCGTTGGCTACATGAGAAACCAGTGATATGTGAATGGGCAATTTAGTTCCAGATTCGGTAATGCGACAGGGTCACTTAACCCAACCCAATTTTTTCCTTAAGTTAAATACTCCTTTTATATGAGTGTCGCAGTGCTTTTTTTCTTTCTTTCTTTCTTTCTTTTTAAATCTTATACAAGTATCCGCTGTCTGAGCAGTCCTCCATTAACATAGCCCACTCGTATAATGGGACCTGCTTGTGTATCAGTGCTGCCACATGAAGGCCTACCGTTTCAGCACCCCTCTTGTAATGGATGAGGTAATGAAGGTTGTATCTTATGGTCTCATTCTGAAAAGCACCTACCACCTGAAAGATCATCTGAAGGAAGCAAATTTGTTATTAAAAATATGTTGTCAGATTGAAAAGGGCTAAGTGGAAGAAAATCATCAGGGGGTGGGGGATAGCATACATAAAGTGTAAAAGACATTACCATACTGAAAGAGTTAAACCCTTCATTTGAGTTTCATATTTTTGTTTTTTGTGTTTGCTTCCTTCAGACAGTTTTTGAGTTAGGGGAAGACTTTTCAAGTCGGAGGGGTGAGATGTAATCTTCATTAACCCTTTCATTAGGCAAGATCGTTCATTAATGAAGTAAGAATTGTTTGGTGGCAGCCTGAGTGATATTACGGTAATGTTATACCTTTTTAGTGAAGGGTTTAACTGTGGGAAGCAGCCTAGGTATATAGATATAGATAGATAAGTGGCTGCTGCCAGTTCTCATTTTATATTGTGTATTTATTCATTTATTTATTTGTTCACTCTCATCTTAAATGTCAGGACCAACTTGCCTAGCCCTGGGCTCCTCTGCTCCTCATGGGGCAACATAGGATTGGATGATGGATGGATAGATTTATTCCAAATAATGATCTTCCGTGAACATTGTATGACAGTTTGGCGTAAAAGTACAGTTCCCATTCTCATTCATTTCAGTATTATGAATTTTACCTCATTGATTACAATATGCAAAATATGGCTAAGTATGGTAGTACATTAACCCCCTGAACATTAGTGATGTCCTTTTTAGTTTTCTCTTTTGGTACCAGATGATTTTATTCTTGCTGGTACCAGATAATTTTATTCTTGGTGCCATCAGATGATTTTATTCAATTGAGGAAAGACCTTTCTTGCTGAAGGGGTTTATGGAGGCTATATCCAACTCCACCTGTTCAAAAAGCCTATCCTGCGATGAATGAAATCAAGAGATGGCAAAAATAAAATGAGAAAGACATCTCATGGATCAGTAAGTTAAAGTTTAGATGCATTTTTCTTTACATTGTAATTTTTGTGGTGCACAAAGCCATTCTTCTTTGCATATACTGTATTCATTATAAACTGCCTGTTTTCTTGTTTTTGTTTTATATTATTTTTAGCTGACTATGCTGGGTGGTAACCATATAACCAAATTTTGGCACCTGGTGGTTTAGTGGGTAATTATTGCACTCCAATCGGATTAAGCCGGTGAAGGTTTTTATCCAAGGGGTGGTTGCGGTTGATTGCTCATGTAATGCCACTCAGGGATGAGTGAGGCTGGTCACTCTCATCTCAAATGTCGGGACCAACTGCCTAGCTCTGGGCTCCTACGCTCCTTATGGGGCAATGTAGGACTGGATGATGGATGGACGGATGGAGCTGATAGCACTGGGAATACTGTCACGATGATGGCTTATTATTAAATGTCCTTATTTATATATGATGTTCTTATTCCTTCTTAGATACATATCCATTTAATCCTTTCAGCCTGAGGACATGAGGACACTTTTATAATTTATACTGTGGTTAATATCAAAATATTGCCATAAAATCTTAGTACAGTGCAGCCTCGTTATACGATGCCTCGTTATTTGGTAAATCGCTACATTTCATTTTCATTTAGTTTTTGAAGGTTCCATCATGCTTGCATGCATTGGCCTTGGTCACCTAATGGCGGCTTTCCATGCTGCTTTATCTCTGGCAGCTTCCCTGTTTAGTCTCTTAACCCTGAGATCATACTTAATGACCTCATCCCAGGTCTTTTTTGGTCTACCCTTCGCAACCCCACCCCTAATATTAACGCTTCCCTTTTTCTGCACCCAACTGTCATCCCCCTATACTCTCCACATGCCCAAACCATCTCAGTCTACCTCTCCTTATCAGAGCATTAATACATTCCAGTCCCATCCTACCTCTCAACTCTTCCATTGTAAACCCAGCCCCCCCCAGGCCTTGCACTCAGGGATGCACTGCACATCCACCTAATCATTGTCATTTCTGTATGTTTAAGCCTGTGAATATCCTCTTCCTCTACTGCCCAGGTCTTGCAACCATACAGTGTTACACTCCTAACACGCTGCATACAAAAATCCCTTAGCATATAGGAAGAGCCCTCTCAGTGTCAGGAGAGGCAACAGCTCCCTGAACTACTTCCAACCACTCCTCACCTTAGCCACAGAGCTAGCTCGAGCCCCACCTCCACCACAACATATCTCCAAAATGACAAAACTCATCCATACACTCAAGATACGCACCAGCCTTACAATCTCCTCCTGCTCTCCCCTACACACTGCACACATAAAATCAGCATTATCTTGCAGTCTACATCTGATACCACTACATCTCTTATGCACCTACTTATCACAAACACTGCATAAGATGGAATTACTTCTCACGCCCTTGTGGCAAATTGCACATGGCCACTCTCCCTCATCTTTGAGTACCGCCACCAACCCTATATATCATCGCTTTTGTGTTATATGGATTTACTCTCAATCCATTGTGCACCATACCATCTCTCCATTTCCTAAATCTGTCCTTCGCCTCCCTTTCATTCACTGCAATCAACACCAAATCATCAACATACAACTTCTCCCATGGGAGTCCATTTCTAAAGTCACATAAGAGGGCTTCAAGTACCATGATAAACAACAAGAGACTCGGACCTGACCTCTGATGCACACCAACATTCACGGAAAACTCATCACTCAAATCTCCATTCACTTTTACCTGGGTGCGAGCACCCACATACATGGCCATAATCACCCTAACCAGCCACTCCTTGATCCCATGCTTACTTATTGTCCACTTCACCTCTCTAGGGACTGTCAAAGGCCTTCTCCAATCAACAAAAATACAGTTCCCTTTTCTTTCCTATATATTATTCCTGAAGGTATCGAAAAATGAATATGGCATCAGTGGTCCCCCTGCCTGGTGTCAACCCAAACTGCATCTCATCAATATTCAGTTTTTCTCTAATCATACCTTCTAGAACTCTCTCCATTACCTTCATTATCAGATCTAGATGCTTTATACCTCTATAGTTTCCTCTTTCCAGGGCTTCATCCTTCCCCTTGTACATATATACGTTTACAGTCTAAAGCCAGTCATCTGGGACAACTCATCATCATCATCATGTGGACCCCCTTTCCCACCCAAGGGCAGGGTGAGGAGTAACAATGTCCAGACAGCCCAAAATTGCCCAATCCAATGGGCCACGCTTCCATTCTCTCATCATTCAAGCCCCCGGAATCCTGGCTCTATCGGATGCGCCAAAAACATTCACCACGTTCCGTAGCTTCACATAATCGTATCCGACAGAGTCAATCCAGACGCTGCCATGTTAAAAAGGGGTGCCAAAAATCCCTGATCATGCACTTCTCACAAAATTCATCCAGCCAGCTCGATCTTCTGTCAGTTCCCTAGCCTCACCGACTTCCAAATCTCTCTTCCTCACACATTCATCCACCATATCTCTCCACCTTCTCCTTGGCCTTCCTTCGAATTCGCTGAGATATACCTTCTTCACCACTTTATTGTTATCCATTCTTTCCACATGACCATACCATCTCAGTACACTCTCTTCAATTCTGGTGTCCACCGACTTCCTCACTCCGCATCTTTCACGAATCACATTATTTCGTATCCTATCCACCCTCTGTACTCCACATACATTCCTCAGCAGTCCCATCTCCACTGCTCTTACTCTTGACTTTTTATTTTCATGCCACACCATAGTCTCACATCCATATATTAAAGTTGGCACTAACACTCCCTCATGTAAGCCTCATGCAGCTGCAACACTCAAGCCTCTGTTTCTTATCAAGGCTTTCATTGTGTCACGGGGTTTTTAAAATAAACGCTTATATTATTTAATTGATAATAATATTCAATAATATTAAAGAGCAGGGACAATGATTGTCTTGCTAAATCAAGCAGTGATTACTTTATACCGGCTTGCTTCGCCGATTTTCTCAGAACGAGAATTTATAAACTTTCTCAACAGTACACAGCAGAGACTAATTACTCACAAATGCTGATTACTTGTACTGTAGCCTCTGGAGAAAGTTACTTCACCCCTGACAATAAATAACTAATACTAATAACAGTATCAGGTTCTTGCTGATGCTTAACTCCTAGGAGGCACAACGGATTTTAAGCTTAATACAAGACTGGCCTAAGTACCAGTTATAAATGGCAAACGTTTATGCAAGCTAGGAGCTAGGAGAAATAGGCTTAATTGTGGAGAAATGAAACAAGAGTTTACTTTACATTAAGCTCAAGCAAAAGAACTGTTAAATTTATTGATTACAAAATAAATTTAACGTACATTTCAAAATCAAATAAAGAGATCGCACTCACTCACTCACACAAAAGCTAAATGCTTACGCCTAGGAAAAACACCTTAATTAAACTCTTAAGTCTAGGAAAATACAAAAAAAGAAATACTGGTCGATGAATGCTGCGTATCACCCAAAGCTGAACTAAGGGTGGGAGCACTGGAGAACTGTGAAGTGGAGTTTGGGTACTAGCTGACCTCTCACACTGCTGGCACAGGACCTCTCTCCGTCACAGCAAACACTTGACTGAACTCAAATGATGCGTGTGGTAGAACGCATAGGCCACCGGAAAAAGGCGTGGCTAACAGTTGAGGCAAGCAGGGGCGAACAATAAAGAAACAATAGTATCGCTCAGTAGAGCACTTAGTGACGTGCATTAGATCGGTCACTTTTGAAACAGTGACGAATGTTTTGAAAGGTATACCACCGAAGTGGAGAGAGAAATGGTTAACTGAGTGATACTCAGTGAATTTTCCACTAATAGTTCGTGGCTTCTCACAAAAGGGAAATGTCGCGAATTTGATTCGTGACATTACGCCCTCACAAAATTAAATTTTCTCCTTATAGGAAAAAATTTGTGGATATATATATATATATATATATATATATATATATATATTTATGTATATATATATATATATATATATATATATATATATATATATGTACACATCCTAACTCAGTCACACAAGATTCACACTGTGGTGTGTGTGCTATCCTGCTACAGGAGAAAGTCGCTGTCGCCAGTGAGCGAAAAAACCTCGTGTTTACGTTAATAGAAACAAGCTTGAGGGAAAAACTCCGTGACGACGGTGAAAATCCTGTACTCAGGTCAAACTGAGCGAAAGTTCGCTACATTTACATTAACAACTAATTGTTATGTAGTGTAGTGTATGTAATACACGGTGTAGGTGTGACAGTTGTAGTGTAACTGTGCGTACGTGTAAAATCACATAATACAAATTTATAGTGAATAATGAGGACGAGGCAGAGGAGAAGGGGTGGCAGCATGCGACAGGAACGACCAGCTGATCTGCACGGCAATGCTGCACCCACCAGCTACACCTGCGAAAGGAATTAAGGTGGAGCATCAAAACTGTTATTTCTCTCTCTCTCTCTCTCTCTCTCTCTCTCTCTCTGCCTAGCAATCAGTACTTATGTCATTATTAACCAGGAAACGTAATTCTTTAATTCACAAATTGCTTAGAACCCTTATAGCTTACTGGTTAACGCTTATTAACTAGGAAATGTGCCAGTTCTTGAATTACTCAAATCTCTTAGAACGGGCGGTTTACTAGTTAACCTAACATTATTAACCAGGAAACGTGCCAGTTCTTGAATTACTCAAATCTCTTAGAACGGGCGGTTTACTAGTTAACCTAACATTATTAACCAGGAAACGTGCCAGTTCTTGAATTCACAAATTGCTTAGGACGGGCGGTTTACTGATTAACCTAACTCTACACTTACGACTAATACAGGAAGCTGAAAATCGCTACGCAATCTCGGGCAGGTCACGTTTTAACACCCACCGTGGGTGTGAACACTCATGTGGGTAATGTGCATTCTCCGTGAATCCTCAGAGAGGCCCACAGCTCGAGACGTTCCACAAGGTAATTCATACACAGCCTCGGACTGTCTCTGCAGGGTTCTCAAACTTCCCCCTTAACTTATGGTATACATGTATGTACAGGCCCTGGATATACTGTGTCCTGTGGGGCCAACGAGTGAGACGTCTGGTCTACACTTTTAACTGGGAACCAGGCTGGTCCTTGGATTACTCAAATCTCTGAGGCCGCCTATTTACGAAATCCAACATACAACAGCTGCTAGTTAGTAAGCAGTTAGTAGGTGAGACATCAGGTCTACACCCACATTACCACTACCCTGTCTCTCAACTGACTCAGAGATTACAGGTGTGGTCAGAAAGGGCACAGGAAGGGCATGTCCCTGATTAGTGGTTTTACTTTGACACACACTGCAGGAACGCACAAAACTATCTATGTCTCGTCCCATCCCTGGCCAGAAAAAGTCAGCTCGGATACGGCCCTGGGTCTTCCATTTGCCCATGTGACCTCCTGAGGCTGAACAATGACCCCATTGTAACACTGCTAGGCGGTACTTGGCGGGAACGACAAACTGCAGTTGAACCTCGCCCTCGGGTGTTCGTGACTCACGGTAGAGCCGTCCTTGTTTGCGAAGGAACTTGGCTCGACCTCCCCGTGAATACTTAATCACTCGACCCTTTTGTTTGTTCCGCACGGCAGCAAGTTTCGGGTCAGAATGTTGTTCTTGCACAACAAGTTGACTACACATCAGATCTTGCGGCGATTCAATGATCACTGGGGTGACACAGTCTGGAGCCTCAGCCATGGCTCGTGTTACCGCAGCAGCCGAAGTCTGAGTAGCGTCATCATAGGAGCAACTATCCTTGACACCGGAAATATTGCCGATGATGAGTTCAAATAAAGGTTCTGATATGACAACTGCGAGTGTCATACCAGTATAAAATGGAGATGCCACCTGGATACATGCCTCAGGGAACAATCTCACTGATCCATCAATAAGGTTTGCATGGATCTGTCGACCTGTATACTGCTCAGGCCGAACTAGACTTTGCTTGACAGAGCAACCTGAGGAACCATTATCTCTCAGGACCTTCACAGGAATGTCTCCCACAAACCCTGGCTGAACAAGGAAGGTACTGTCACCTGTGGGAGGGCCTGTGGAGGAAGCAGCTAGCCATTCATAAGGCTGCTGAATTGATGTGGCAAACATTGTGCCTTGTGATTTATATACTTGAGGAGTCATACTCACTGCCTGTGGAGATGGAACATTGGCCATCTGTGGAGGGGGGTTCACTGTCACTGTGGGACTAGTGAACTGTGGGGAAGTACCCATACTGGTAGGGACGTGACCACCATGCTGCTGCTGAGGAATGACGGCTGCATTTGCTTCCTGCCTCTTTTGAGCTGGTGGTAAAAAAGTTTGTCCTGACGGTCGGTTGCTTGGCTGATACTGCTGCTGGTTAGGGTACTTGTTGTACCTCTTCCACTCAGGTTTCTGAGTGTTTTGCCCCTGGTCCTTCCACTGCAGTTTTGGACCTTGGCCATTATTCTGAGAATGACCTTGTTGCCGGGGTTCAGTCTGAGACGATTTCCCAGATTTATCAGATTTTCTGTTCCAGGTGTTTTGCTTACGAGTTTGATACCCGTATGCAGTAAAGAATGCGTCAGCCTTCTCTGCCATTTGGCTGGCATCTTTCACCTGGCAGATCTTAAGCTGTGCTATGAGCTCAGCAGGCCACGACCTCTCTAGCTGTGTACGCAGCATAAGGTCAATTATCCCCTCACGCGTGGAAGGAGTTTCATCCTTCTCCATCCACTCACCTAAGTAAGCAGTGAGACGGTCGAGGAACTGAACAGCTGTCTCCTTGTCTTGGAGACGAGCTCGCATGAACTGAACTTTGGCGTCGTCTACTGTGAGACCATACGCCTTAATGAGTGCAGCTTTCATTACTTCATACGTGAGATTGTCTCCACCAATTCTGTGGAGAATATCGAGGGCAGGACCCTCAAACAGGCTAAGAAACTGAAGCCGCTTAGCTACATCATCAAGCTGGTAAAGTTGAGCCATGTCTTCAAAACGAGCTATGTATGGCTCGATTCGCTCGCCATCTTTGTATGGGGGAAGCTTGATGTGTGGGGTCGCCATAACATGTGCAGGGAGAACGCTTGTGGAGCTTGAACCAACTGCACCAGATGTGTCTGAAGCCAAGGATTCTTGCTTGAGCTTCAGCACTTCAAGTTCATGTTTTTCTCGTGCTTCTCGCTCGGCACGTTCGTGTTCTCGTTCTCTGTCTCATTGTTCACGCTCGTGTTCGGGCTGTTCTCGCTCATATTCGCGCTGAATCTTACGCTCTTCACGTGCATCATTCTCGCGCTGCTGGTCCATATTATGCCGTGAGAGTATGTACTCTTTAATTTCAGTTGGGTCTGTAAGACCCATATCTTTGGCGTCCTGTAAAAATATGGTGGTAGCCATGTCGCTAACTCAATCTAAATAACTAGCGACTCAGTACTGATTGCTACTTCGCAAACGAATGCTAATAAATACAAGTAAAGAGTACAGACACAAGCTAGTGGTGACCAGTCTTATCTAGTTAACTGGATAAGAATAAAGCAAAAATGCAAATGACTGGGAAGACTCAATAATTAACACAATGGGTACAGCGACTTCCCAGAAGCGAGTAAAATCGTCTGGCGTTACCAAGAATAAAGTACTAAATAGTGTTAAGTACTCTGTGGATTAATAAAGCAAAAATTCACTTGCTAAATTAACGGTAAACACCAGTAAACTTGTGCCTATAAACTTTAATGATAAATACCTAAATATGAACGAGTGAGCACTATCTCGTGAATAGCTTTAAAGCTAGGAGTTAATATCCTGGAATGAGGTCGCCAATTGTCACGGGGTTTTTAAAATAAAGGCAATTATTAAAAATAATGATAATGATATTGAAGAGCAGGGACAATGATTGTCTTGCTAAATCAAGCAGTGATTACTTTATACCGGCTTGCTTCGCCGATTTTCTCAGAACGAGAATTTATAAACTTTCTCAACAGTACACAGCAGAGACTAATTACTCACAAATGCTGATTACTTGTACTGTAGCCTCTGGAGAAAGTTACTTCACCCCTGACAATAAATAACTAATACTAATAACAGTATCAGGTTCTTGCTGATGCTTAACTCCTAGGAGGCACAACGGATTTTAAGCTTAATACAAGACTGGCCTAAGTACCAGTTATAAATGGCAAACGTTTATGCAAGCTAGGAGCTAGGAGAAATAGACTTAATTGTGGAGAAATGAAACAAGAGTTTACATTACATTAAGCTCAAGCAAAAGAACTGTTAAATTTACTGATTACAAAATAAATTTAACATACATTTCAAAATCAAATAAAGAGATCGCACTCACTCACTCACACAAAAGCTAAATGCTTACGCATAGGAAAAACACCTTAATTTTAGTCTAGGAAAATACAAAAAAAGAAATACTGGTCGATGAATGCTGCGTATCACCCAAAGCTGAACTAAGGGTGGGAGCACTGGAGAACTGTGAAGTGGAGTTTGGGTACTAGCTGACCTCTCACACTGCTGGCACAGGACCTCTCTCCGTCACAGCAAACACTTGACTGAATTCAAATGATGCGTGTGGTAGAACGCATAGGCCACCGGAAAAAGGCGTGGCTAACGGTTGAGGCAAGCAGGGGCGAACAATAAAGAAACAATAGTATCGCTCAGTAGAGCACTTAGTGACGTGCATTAGATCGGTCACTTTTGAAACAGTGACGAATGTTTTGAAAGGTATACCACCGAAGTGGAGAGAGAAACGGTTAACTGAGCGATACACAGTGAATTTTCCACTAATAGTTCGTGGCTTCTCACAAAAGGGAAATGTTGCGAATTTGATTCATGACACATTGCACCAGCTACTTTTCTTCCTTGTGTCACTCTACTTTCAACTTCTTTTGCACATTTTCCTATGTTTTCTATCACTGTACCCAGGTATTAGAACTCTCTCACCAATTCCAGGCTCTCTCCATTCACTGTTACATTGCACTGGGAGTCACCTTCTCTCTCGGTAACCATCACTTTACTCTTTTCCACATTTACTCTCAAGGAACGATGCTTACAGCCATCAGCAAAACTCTGACTAGCCTACCAAGTTCTTGTCCGGTACTTGCAAGCAATACTGGATCATCAGCATATTCCATCCATCACCATTCATTATCAATGCCATCCCTCTCTCCGTTACTCGTGTTTTCACTTCTTTCATCACCCCATCCATATATACATTGAACAACCATGGGGACATCACACAACCTTGTCGCACGCCCACACTGATCGTGAACATTCACTTAGATGCCCATTAACCCTGACACATGCTTCACTACCATCATAAAAACTTGACGACACCTAGCATCTTACCCTCAACACTGTACATGTGGAAAACTTTCCACAATCCTTCTCTGTCCACTTTGTCTTATGCTTTTTCCAGATCCATGAATGCTATAAACACGTTATGGTCCTTCTCACAATCCTTATTTACTATATGTCTCACTGCAAATATTTGGTCCACACATCCTCTGCCACTCCTAAAGCCACCCTGTTCATCACTCACTAGGACTTCTGATATCTCTCTTACTTTATAATAATTCTTCCATATACCTTCCCTACCACACTCAGTAAGCTTATGCCACGGTAATTCTTGCATTCACTTCGTTCACCTTTATTTTTGTACAGGGGTAAAATCACAGCCTTTTTCCACTCTGCAGGCACAGTTTCACTCATCCATGCCTTCTTACCTATCGCCAACAAGCACTTCATTTCATTCTCTCCACTGCATTTTAGCATCTCTGCTTACACATCATCAACCCCCAGCTGCTTTCCCATTGTTCAGCCGCTTCACAGCACTCTTCACCTGTGCTAGTGTCACATCTCCTGGCACTGCATTCCTTCTCTGCGCACCCCCAAAACCAATCATGTTTACAGCTGCTCTGCTCTTTCTATCCCCATTCATCAGGCTTTCAAAATATTCTTTCCATCTGGTCCTTATTTTATCTCCATGGGTTAATAATCTACCACCTGCATCCTTCACACCATCCCATATCGTTCCGCTTTCACCTCTACATACTCATATATAATCATATTTATCAGCTTAGTGACTAACCTCACTCCTGTATCTCCTGAGGCCTTCAATATTTCAGCACTCAACTCGGACACACCTTCTGCTGGCGGCAAACCTTCCCTGTCCCAGTCAAACTCCTCATTCAACAACCGGCTATAATACTTTCTCCAGGAGTCTTTAATATCCCCATTGTTCACCACTATCCTTCCTTCATCATTCTTCACACACTGCTCACCAGTAATATCCCGATTCTCCCTTTTCACATGATTTGCTGCTTAAATATCATATTCTTCCTTCCCACACGATTTAGGTTATCTCTCTTGACTCAGTGCCCTGTACAGTGTACCTCTCTTCGAGCCCTACGCTTGGCAGCCAAGTTTTCCTCTTTGTTACCACCCTTCTTCCATTCCTGGAAAAGCCTTCTTTTCTCCTTAACTGCAGCTTCTACACCTTCATTCTCCTTAACTGCAGCTTCTACACCTTCATTCTCCTTAACTGCAGCTTCTACACCTTCATCCCTCTGCCAGGTTACTTTATGTCTTGGGGGGCCTCTTGTCCAACCACATACCACATCATTAACTCTCAATTAGGGGTTGTTCTTGAGGGTTCTGTACTGTTCATTAATGCTTCTGTCAATGGATTCCTGTTCAGCCACTACTCTCCTTACCTCGTTATAGAAGGCATCCCTTACTGCTTGGTTTTCCAGCTTCCATATTTTCCTCTTAGGTGCATAAGTTTTCTTTTTTCATCACTCGCTCTTTTACGTACCATGTCACATATCAATAATTTGTGCTGCTGCACACATTCCTCACTTCCTATAACTTTAATATCCCTCATTAACTTCCTATCAGCCCTCCTGACCATGAAAAAATCTATCTGACTGCTATTTCCCCCAGACTCATATGTAATCAACCTACTCTCTCCTTTTCTATAATGTGTGTTGCTAACAATCATGTTCATTGTCTCCCCAAACTGGAGTATCCGTTCCCCCTTCCTCATTTCTTGTACCATATGCACATCCCCTTTGTACTTCTTTATACCCTTGAGTTACATCACTTATATGACCATTTAAGTCCCCTCCCAATATCACTGTCTCATCATCCCCCTTAGTTTGTAATCAGTCATCCCAAAATCTATCCTTTACCTCATCCAAGCCTGCCTGTGGAGCATATGCCAATATAACTGCAAACATCATTCCACCAATCAAAATTTTCACTATTAATATCCTATCACGTACTGTCATAACATGCATAACATATTCCCCCCATTTCTCCGCAACCAACACCCCCACACCCCCATATCTGTTTGTTCCCCCTGCCAAAACAATAACAATAGCAATCCTTCCCTGAAATCTTTCTGGCTAATCCACCCCTGTACTGGACTACCTGCAAACATGGCACATCCACCCAGCTCCTACTGAATGCCTTAACCACTTCCCCTGCTCACCAGTTAAACATCCTTCATTTCATGAACCTACTCTTATCCTCCTGGGTGATTTAATGTCCTCAGGCTTGCTTTGAAACTCATTCTTGTACTTGGTCAAGGGGGAGAGACATGCCACAGGCCCCACCCATTGCACAGTCCCAGGTCCAGGCAGTGGATCTGGGACCCCTAGCTCACAAGCCTTACCAGTGGCTGTGGTAATGGCCTCGGGACACTGTCACGAGTTGGCGCGATTCAGTATTTAAACAAACTCGTGACATTGAACTTTGGTGGGAAATCACGAATTCTAGTGGAATCCCAGTAAGTATCACTCGGTCAACCACCACGTATTCACTCGATCGGGAGTGTTTTCAACATTTTTCACTGTTTCATAAGTGATCGTCCTTGCGCGCGACATTAGTGGTTCCGCAGAGTGATTTATTGTGAATGTGAATCGCTCACACTAATTTCGTCAGCCGTTAGCAAGAGCGCGGCCAACACTCGCCTCTCTCTCTCATAATTTGAATTCAGTCTGGATTAGAGCGCTGTGGAAGCAGGTTCAATTGGGCCCAGTGTGGAGCAGCGCCTCCGTTGTCCAGCGAGTTCCTGAATTCCCACCCAGTGTGAACCGGCGAGAGGTTTAGTGTGTGGCAGCGTCCTTCCTCAGTAACGACGCCCAGTCCATTCTGCACAGCCCACTCTCTGACCAGTGTTTTCTTTTCGTATTTTCCTAGGCTTAAGAGTTTAGCTTTTGAGTGAGCAAGTGAGTGTGTTTTCCTTACTTTTGAATTCATTTTGAAACGTTACGTAAATTTAACTCACTGTAATCAATAAATTAACAGTTCTTTTTCTTGAGCTTAATGTAATGTAAACTCGTGTTTTATTTCTCCACATTAAGCTTATTTCACTTATAGCTCCTAGTTTGCATAAACGCTTTGCATTATTCATAACTGGTACTTAAGCCAGTCCTTTTGCATCAAACTTAAATGCATTGTGCCAACTCGGAGTTAATGCACCAGCAAGAACCTGCTTATCGTTCATAGCATTAGATATTGATTGTCAGGGGTGGAGTCACTTTCTCCAGAGGCTAACAGTACCAATAAAGAGCACGTGTGAGTAATTAGTCTCTGCTGTGTACTGTTGAGAAAGTTTATAAATTCTCGTCCTTAGAGAATCGGCAAAGTAAGCCGCATAAAGTAATCATTGCTTGATTTTCACAAGTCAGTTCTTTGTCCTGTTCTCAAGTATTATTGAATATTATTCTTTAATATTGCATAATCTCAAAAACCCCGTGACATCTGGCGACCTCATTCCAGGATATTAACTCCTAGCTCTAAAGTTATTCACGAAACAATACTCACTCACTCATACTTAGGTATTTATCATTAAAGTCTATAGGCACTATCTTACTGGTGATTATTAATTCATTTTATCAATTTTAAGCAATAGTTTTCACAGTCAGTGTTTCGTTTTTCTTTCTTTACCAGTCTAACTACATAAAACTGGTCACCACTAACCTGTGCCTATATTCTTTATTCTCGATTATTGGCATCTTTCTCTGCAAAATAGCAGTCAGTGCTTAGTCTTTAGTTCACTTTGATTAACTTAGCATCATGTCTAGCAGCATCTATGTACAGGAAGCTAAAGATATGGAGCTTATAGACCCCAGAGAAGTAAAAGATTACGTCCTCTCTCGGTTTACTTACGAGCAGCAACATGAGAATGCTGCTCGCGAAGAGCGTCGAATTCAGCGTGTGGAACGCGAGAGAGAACGCGAACACGGGCGAAAACAATGCGAACTTGAGTTAGAACATGAGCGAGAACAGCGTGAGGAATGAGAGAACGAGAACACGAACGTGCCGAGCGAGAAGCACGTGAAAAACATGAACTTGAAATGTTGAAGCTCAAGCGAGATTCCTTGGCTTCAGACACATATGGTGCAGCCAGCCCATCCTCCATGAGTGCTATCCCTGCACATATTATGGCGACCCCACACATCAAGCTTCCTCCATACAAGGAAGGCAAGTGAATCGAGCCATACATAGCTCGTTTTGAAGACATGGCTCAACTTTATCAGCTGGATGAGGCTGGATGAGTCTCACAGTTGACGACACCAAGAGTCAGTTCATGAGGGCGCGTTTACAGGGAAAAGAGTCTGTCGTTCAGTTTCTTGACCGGCTTACTGCTTACTTAGATGAGTGGATGGAGAAAGATGAAACTCCTTCCACGCGTGAGGGGATAATCAACCTTATGCTGCGCACGCAGCTAGAAAAGTCGTGGCCTACTGAACTTATGGTTCAGCTTAAGATCTGTCATGTAAGGGATGCCAGCCAAATGGTGGAGAAGGCTGATGCATTCTTCACTGCATACGGGTATCAAACTCGCAAGCAGCATACCTGGAACAGGAAAGCTGATAAATCTGGGAAACCATCTCAGACTGAACCCTAGCAACAAGGTCGTTCTCAGGATAATGGCCAAGGTCCAAAACTGCAGAGGAAGGACCAGGGGCAAAACACCCAGAAACCTGAGTGGAATGGGTACAACAGGTACCCAAACCAACAGCAGTATCAGCCATGCAACCGACCGTCAGGACTGTCCTTTTCAGCACCAGCTCAAGTGAATAGGAGGCAGGAGGCGAACGCAGCCTTCATTCCTCAGCAGCAGCATGATGGTCACGTCCCTACCAGTATGGGTACTCCCCCACAGTTCTCTAGTCCCACAGCGACAGTGAACACTCTGCCACTGGAGGTCAATGCTCCATCTCCCCTGACAGTGAGTACAACCCCTCAAGTATCTAATTCTCAGGGCACCATGTTTGCTGCATCATTTATTCAGCAGCCTAATCAGTGGATAGCTGCTTCCTCCACAGGCCCTCCCACAGGTGACAGTGCCTTGTTCAGCCAGGGTTTGTGGGAGACATTCCTGTGAAGGTCCTGAGAGACAACGATTCCTCAGGTTGCTCTGTTAATCAGAGTCTAGTTCGGCCTGAGCAGTACACAGGTCAACAGATCCAAGCTAACCTTATTGATGGATCAGTGAGATGGTTTCCTGAGGCACGTATCCAGGTGGCATCTCTATTTTACACTGGTACGACAGTCGCAGTTGTCATGCCACAACCCTTATTTGACCTTATCATAGGCAATATTCCCGGTGCCAAGGATAGTTGCACCGAAGATGACGCTACTCAGACTTCCGCTACAGTAATGCAAGCCATGGCTGAGGCTCCAAACTGTGTCACCCCGGTGACCATTGAATCGCCGCAAGATCTGATGTGTAGCCAAGTTGTTGTTCAAGAACATCATTCTGACCCGACACCTGCTGCCGTGCGAAAGAAACAAAAGGGTAGAGTGATAAAGTATTCACGGGGAGGTCAAGCCAGGTTCCTTCGCAAACAAGGACGGCTGTACCGTGAGTCACAAACACCCCAGGGCGAGGTTCGACTGCAGTGTCGTTCCCGTTAACTACCACCTAGTAGTGTTAGAATGGGGTCATTGTTCAGCCTCAGGAGGTCACCTGGGCAAAAGGAAAACCCAGGGCCATATCCGTGCTGACTTTTTCTGGCCAGGGATGTTTTCGTTTTCGTTTTCGTTTTTAAAGGCTCCAACATGCTTGCATGTGTCAGCCTTGGTCACCTAATGGCGGCTCTCCACGCTGCACGATCCATTGCAGCCTCCCTGTTCAGTCCCTTAACCCTGAGGTCACACTTAATGACCTCATCCCATGTCTTTCTTGGTCTACCCCTCATAACCCCACCCCCAATATTAACACTTCTCACCTTCCTCACCCAATTATCATCCCCCATCCTCTCCACATGTCCAAACCATCTCAATCTACCTCTCCTCATCACAACACAAATACACTCCAGTCCCATCCTACCTCTCAAATCTTCCATCGTAAACCCAGCCCCTCCAGGCCTTGGACGCAGGGATGCACTGCACATCCACCTAATCATTGCCATTTCTGTACGTCTGAGCCGGCGATTATCTTCCTCCTTCACTGCCCAGGTCTCACTACCATACAGCATTACACTCCTAACACATGCTGCATACAAAGACCCCTTAGCACGTAGGGAGAGTCCTCTCAATGTCAGGAGAGGCATGAGCTCCCTGAACTTCTTCCAACCACTTCTCACCCTAGTCACAGAGCTAGCTCCAGCCCCACCTCCAGCACACAACATGTCTCCCAAATAACAAAACTCTTCCACACACTCAAGAGATTCACCAGCAAGTTCAATCCTTTCACGTCTGACAATCTCCACGTGCTCACCCTGACACACCGTACACATAAAATCAGCATTATCTCACAGTCTACCTCTGATACCACTACATCTCTTATGCATCCATTTATCACACACTGCACAAGATGGAATTACTTCCCACGCCCTTGTGGCAAACTGCATGTGGCCACTCTCCCTCGTCTTTGACAGTACCGCCACCATCCCTAGATATCATCACTTTTGTTTTATCTGCATTTACCCTTAAACCCTTGTGCCCCATACCATCTCTCCACTTCCTAAACCTTTCCTCCGCTTCCCTTTCGTTCTCTGCAATCAACACCAAATCATCAGCATACAACAACTCCCACGGGAGTCCGTTTCTAAAGTCACGTGAAAGGGCTTCAAGTACCATGATAAACAACATGGGACTCAAGACTGACCCCTGATGCACACCAACATTCACGGAATACTCATCACTCAAATCTCCATTCACTCTTACCTGGGTGTGAGCACCCACATACATAGCCATAACCACCCTATCCAGCCACTCCTCCAAGCCAAGCTTTCTCATTGCCCACTTCACCACCTCTCTAGGGACTCTGTCAAAGGCCTTTTCCAAATCAACAAAAACAAAATACAGATCCCTTCTCCTACCAATATATTTTTCCTGAAGCTGTTGAACAGTGAATATGGCATCAGTGGTCCCCCTACCTGGCATAAACCCACACTGCATCTCATCAATATTCACTCTTTCTCTAATCATACCTTCTAAAACTCTCTCCATTACCTTCATTATCTGATCTAAAAGCTTTATACCTCTATAATTTCCTCTTTCCAGGGCATCACCCTTCCCTTTATACACATTTACAATTTCACTCTTCAGCCAATCATCTGGGACAACACACTCATAAATAATCCTATTTATCAGGTCAGTGACTAAACTCACCCCTATATCGCCTGAGGCCTTCAGCATTTCGGCAGTCACCCCAGACACACCTGCTGCCTTCCCCACCCTCATCCTTTTTTTTTTTTTTTTTTTTTTTTTTTTTTAATAGAACGGAGGAAGGAAAAACAAATGGGGAAAAAAAAATAATCCATACACCAGATTACTGGTGTCCTCTGTTCATAAAATATCTGTAACAGATAGACTTGAACAGTTGTAGGTTGAAATTTGGAGGAAAACAACTCTGGGGAAGCGAGTTCCAGAGAGATGCAGTTCGGGGAATGAAAGAATTCTGATAGGCAGAAGTTCTGCAATATGGTTGAGTGACATTCCAGTCATGAGTGCTACCAGATGCCCATGTAGCACGAGGGAAGGCATGGAGAGGTGGCACCATGGACGCAACTTCCTCTGAGCATTTGACAAAAAAAATATCTGTAAAATAACAAGGGAGGCAACATTCCTTCTTACTTGCAGGGGAGGTAGTTTATATGTAATGGCAGGGTTGTTAATGATTCTAACAGCTTTATTCTGAATTTTGTCTAGTTGTCTTAATGCAACCTCTCCACAACCATTCCACAAGGGTGAGCAATATTCAGGCTGAGAGCGCACATGACTTATAAATTATAGCTAACTGCTCATCGGCGAAGAAGTTACGGACTCTGTACAATAATCCAAGTTTCTTTGAGGTGGTTTTAGCAAGTGATCTGACATGAGAGGTCCAGCTGAGGGCACTGTTAAGTGAGACACCAAGAATTTCAATACTTTTGGAGATGGGAATATTAGTAGCACTGAAGGTAATGTACGAATCTGGTAATATCTGTCTATTAGTAAACTGTATATATTTAGTTTTACTAGCATTAAAAGAGACAAGGTTGTTTTGTCCCCATTCACTGATTGTAGATAGATCTTGATTTATGGAGATGGCTGTACTGAGGTGAGAGGTAGAGATATTAGACTTTGTAAATGGATGTCTGAGTGTGAATGAACTATGTAGTGTTCAGTCATCTGCATATGAGTGAATGGGATTGTGAGTGACAGATAAGAGATCATTAATATGAACCAGAAATAGGGTTGCCAGAACTGATCCCTGCGGCACGCCGGCGTTAATTGAGTGGAAATTCGAATATACATCATCTACTTTTACTCTTATTTTCCTGTCACTAAGATAAGAAGAAATCAAAGGAACAAAAGACGTTAGTCCATAGCAAGGGAGTTTGGACAGCAGGGAACTGTGCCATACTCTGTCGAAAGCTTTAGAGATATCAAGAGCTACTGCATGAGTTTCTCCAAAAAGATCAATTGATTGATGGATGGTATGAGTTAAGAGATTATGTCAATGGTGGATCTTTCGTGGCGAAAACCGTATTGTCTATCACTAATTAAGTTGTTGGATTCAAGATGTTTAACAATATGCTTATTAATTAAAGTTTCAAATACCTTACCAAGAGAAGATGTGATAGCTATTGGTCTGTAATTGGAGGGGTCAGACGAACTTCCTTTCTTCGGAACTGGGTGGATTTTGGCTTCTTTCCATGAATTTGGGAATAAAGAAGTACATATGCATAGTCTGAATAATTCTGCCTATTGCCTCACTCACAGTAGCAGTATCAATCAAAGGCCGAGGGCCAGACACTGGATCTGCTGGCTCCAAACCTTCCCTGTCCCAGTCAGACTCCTCATTCAACAACCGGTTATAATACTCTCTCCATGCATCTTTGATATCCTCAGTGTTCACCACTACCCTTCCTTCATCATTCTTCACACACTGCTCACCTATAATATCCCGATTATCCCTCTTCACTTGACCTGCCATCCTAAATATCATATTTTTCCTTTCCCCATGATTTAGGTTATCAAGTAAGAGTCTCTGTGACTCAGACTTTGCCCTGTATACCTCTCTTCTAGCCCTACGCTTGGCAGCCAAATATTCCTCTTTGCTACCTCCCTTCTTCCATTCCCGGAAAAGCCTTCTTTTCTCCTTAATTGCAGCTTCTACACCCTCATCCCACCACCAAGTTACTTTATGTCTTGGTGGTCCTCTTGTCTAGCCACATGTTACATCAGTAACTCTCAAGAAATTGTTCTTAAGGGCTCTGTACTGTTCATTAACGCCTCTGTCTACAGCTCCCTGTTCAGCCACCATTCTCCTCAACTCGCTATAGAAGGCATCCCTTACTACTTGGTTTTTCAGCTTCCATATTTTCCTTCTAGGGACATAAGTCCTCTTTTTCATCACTTGTTCTTTAAGCACCATATCACAAATCAATAGTTTGTGCTGCTGCACACACTCCTCACTTCCTATAAACTTTAACATCCCTCACTAACCTCCTATCAGCCCTCCTAACCAGAAAATAATCTATCTGACTGCTATTTCCCCCAGACTCATACGTAATTAACCTACTGTCTCTTTTCCTAAAATATGTGTTGCACACAATCATGTCCGGTGCCTCCCCAAACTCGAGTATCCTTTCCCCTTCTGCATTCCTTAGACCACACGCACATCCCCCATGCACTCCTCCATAACCTTGTGCTGCTTCACCTATATGACCATTTAAGTCCCCTCCCAAAATCACTATCTCATCAACCCACATACCACCCTCTACATGTATTAAATCATCCCAAAATCTATCTTTCTCTGCTTCATCCAATCCTGCCTGTGGTGCATATGCCAATATAATCACAGCTACCTTTCTACCCAACAGAATTTTCACTACCAATATCCTATCGCTTACTCTCAAAACATTCATAACATATTCCACCCATTTCTCCGCAATCATCACACCAACACCTCCATATCCGTCTGTCCCCCCCTGCCAAAACAACTTATAACAATAGTCCTTCCCAACAATCTTTCTGGCTGATCCACCCCTGTACCAGACTTCCTGCAAACACGCCACATCCACCCACCTCCTACTGAATGCCTCAACGACTTCCCCCGTTCTTCCCCTCAAACTTCCCACATTCCATGAACCCACCCTCATGCCCATGGGTGATTTACTGTCCTCAGGCTTGCTTTGAAACTTGTTTTGTCATCTTCAGTATTAATGAGGGGGGACAGACATAGCACAGGTCCCACTCACTGCACAGTCCCAGGTCCAGGCAATGGATCTGGGACCCCTAGCCCACCAGCTTACCAGTGGCTGTGGTAGTGGCCTCGGGGCACCCTGCCAGGACAGCTGCAGGGACACCCTCCAAGCGTGCCTTGGCACTGCAACTATCCCGCCATTATTCACCCACTGATAGGGCAGCCTCCTGGGGCGCTACTCCCAGGTTTGGGCCCCTCTCTGTTGGGTGGAAGCGGCAACCTGGGAACCGTAATGCCCTGTATCCTCTAGCACAGGCCCTAGCCCCATCTCGCCCTGGACGCACGATCTATGCCGGCGGAACCCCCGCCATGCCTCCCCCCAGAAGTCCGCCACTAGGTAGCGGGGGCAAAGTTTTCTGGCCGCATGCCCTTGCTGGCGCCAACCCCTGTAACGTAGTGGGGTACGTTGTATGAAATGTAAAGTGCATGTGGTGTAGTGCATAGATAGTTAGACCAGCAATGCTGGTCTACTCTCCATGTTACTGTCACACTGAAAAGGTCAGCAAAGGGGGATGGTTAGATAGCTAGTGAAACAGGAGCTCCAGCTCTCCCTACCACCAGCATTCCCATTCCCCTCGGGAGTACTACCCTGTTTGGCCCGTGGGACGAGAAATAGATAGTTTTGTGTGTTCCTGCAATGTGTGTCCACGTACCACTAATCAGGGACATGTCCTTCCTGTGCCGTTCGAAACCACACCCGTAATCTCTGAGTCAGTTGAGAGACAGGGCAGTGGTTAAGTGGGTGCAGACCTGACGTCTCACCCGTTGGTCCCACAGAACACAGTATGTCCAGGGCCTGTACATACACATGTTCCTTAAGTTAAGGGGGAAGTTCGAGAACCCCGCAGAGACAGTCCGAGGCTGTGTATGAATTACCTTGTGGAATGTCTCGAGCTGTGGGCCTCTCAGAGGATTCCCGGAGAATGCACATTATCCACATGAGTGTTCACACCCATGGTGGGTGTTAAAATGTGACCTCCCCGAGATTGCGTAGGGATTCTCAGCTTCCTGTCGTTAATTGTAAGTGTAGAGTTAGTTTAACCAGTAAACTGGGTTCCATTAGCGAATTGCAGCGTTAGATGTCCTGCACAGACGCCCAGTCTTTTCGCTCATGACCACGTTCCCTGGTTAATTTAACGAATTGCAGCGTTTGATGTCCTGCACAAATGCCCAGTCTTTTCGCTAATTAAGTTTAGGGTTTAACCAGTAAAATGGGTCAGCATTTGATGTCCTGCAGAGACGCCTTGACTACGTTTCCTGGTTAATAATGTAAATAGTGTACTTTTTGTAACATAAGTACTGATTTGCTAGGCAGAGAGAGAAATGACACTTTTGATGCTTCACCTTGATTGCTTTCGCAGGTGCAGCTGGCGGGTGCAGCATTGCCGTGCAGAACAGCTGATCGTCCCTGACGCATGCTGCCGCCTCTTCTCTTCTGCCTCGTTGTCATCATTTACTATTGACTTACATTATGTAATTTTACACGTAGGTACAGTTACACCACAACTGTCACACCTACACCGTGTATTACATACATCACGCTACATAACAATTAGTTGTTAATGTAAATATAATGAACTTTTCGCTCAGTTTGACCTGAGTACAGGATTTTTCACCGTTGTCACGGAGTTTTTTCCTCGAGCTTGCTTCTTTTAACGTAAATACGAGTTTTTTTTCGCTCACTGGTGACTGTGACTTTCTCCTGTAGCACGGCAGCACACACACCACAGTGTGAATCTTGTGTGATTGAGTTAGGATTTATATGTATGTATATATCATAAAATTTCTCTTGTAAAAAAAAAAATTTGATTTTGATGGGGCGTAATGTCACGAGTTGGCACGATTCAGTGTTTAAACAAACTCATGACATTGAACTTTTGTGGGAAACCGCGAATTCTAGTGGAATCCCAGTAAGTATCACTCAGTCAACTGCCACGTATTCACCCGATCGGGAGTGTTTTCAACATTTTTCACTGTTTCATAAGTGATTGTCCTTGCACCCGACATTAGCGCTTCCGCTGAGTGATTTATTGTGAGTGTGAATCGCTCACACTAATTTCGTTAGCCGTTAGCAAGAGCGTGGCCAACACTCGCCTCTCTCTCATAATTTGAATTCAGTCAGGATTAGAGCGCCGTGGAAGCAGGTTCGATTGGGCCCAGTGTGGAGCAGCGCCGCCGTTGTCCAGCGAGTTCCTGAATTCCCACCTAATGTGAACCGGCGAGAGGTTTAGTGTGTGGCAGCGTCCTTCCTCAGCAACGACGCCCAGTCCATTCCACTTAGCCCACTCTCTGACCAGTATTTTCTTTTCGTATTTTCCTAGGATTAAGAGTTTAGCTTTTGAGGGACCAAGTGAGTGTGTTCTTATTTTTGAATTCATTTTGAAACATGTTACATAAATTTAACTCATTGTAATCAATAAATTAACAGTTCTTTTTCTTGAGCTTTATGTAATGTAAACTCGTGTTTTTTTTTCTCCACATTAAGCTTATTTCACTTATAGCTCCTAGTTTGCATAAACACTTTGCATTATTCATAACTGGTACTTAGGCCAGTCTTTTTGCATCAAACTTGAATCCGTTGTGCCAAATTGGAGTTAATGCACCAGCAAGAACCTGCTTATCGTTCATAGCTTAGATATTGATTGTCAGGGGTGAAGTCACTTTCTCCAGAGGCTAACGGTACCAATAAAGAGCACGTGTGAGTAATTAGTCTCTGCTGTGTACTGTTGAGAAAGTTTATAAATTCTCGTCCTTAGAGAATCGGCAAAGTAAGCCGGAAGAAAGTAATCATTACTTGATTTTCACAAGTCAGTTCTTTGTCCTGTTCTCAAGTATTATTGAATATTATTCTTTAATATTGCATATTTTCAAAAAACCCCGTGACAGACACCCTGGTAGGACAGCCACAGAGACACCCTCCAAGCGAGCCTGGCACTGTAACTGCCCTGCCATTATGCACTCCCTGATAGGGCAGCCTTCTGGGCACTACTCTCAGGTTCGGGCACCTCTCTATTGGGCGGAAGCAGCAGCATGAGAACTGCAGTGCCCTGTACCTTCTAGCACAGGTTTGAGCTCCATCTCGCCCCGGACCCACGATTTATGCCAGCGGAACCTCCGTCACACATCCCCCCAAAAGTCTGCCACTAGGCAGTGGGAGAAAAGTTTTCTAGCCACATGCCCTTGCTGGCATCAACCTGGAATATAGTGGGGAGAGTTAAAAAGTTATACACTCTTGGTACAACATTATAAAATTAATTACAATTTTGCTACAACGATATTTTCGACAGCTGCCTCCAAGAATCTTGTGTGGATGCGTTGATGCTCACAAGCCTAAGTGGCCTCCCAGAGTTTACAATGGTTGTGATAGTTGCCTTTGGTTCTGCTTTGTGCACGAAAAGCCACTGAAACACGATTATCATCAAATAACAGTGCAAGTGCATAATAAATAGTGCAGTGTGCAATATTAAGTGAAGTAATACTTTTTTGTGTGAAAAACTGAAACTTGCGACTTGGAAAGCGTGTCAAGCTTATAACCATCATCTCCTTTCTAGGCCTTTGCACAGCTGAGCGAAGATGCCCGCCCAGTGTTTACACTAGCTGTGATCATTGCCTTTCGTTTTTTGTGCATGAAAGGCCACTGGAACACCATTATTATTCCTAAATAACAGTGTAAGTGTCTTAAAAATTGTGCAGTGTGTAATACTAAGTGAAGTGATACTGTATCTTATAGTTTGGAGTGGTCATCCAGGCACTCTGTCCCTCAACTTGAGGGGAGGGGACCCTTGGTGACAACTCATACCAGCATAGGACAAACTTAATGTGCATAGCAGAGGCTTTTTTTTTTTTTTTTTTTTTTTTTTTAATGCTTTGCCGTTGAAGTCAACCTCTCCAACCCCATTAAACCCATGTTATATCAACCTCTTTCATGCAGTATTTCGGTATGCAATAGGCCTTCATTTGACACAACTCTATCTTTAACGATGCTGCACTGTATTATAATTACTTTTATATAGCTTTTGTATGATGAGCTAATTCAGGTCTGGCAACAATTCTCGTATGGAGAGAAAGGATCACCATGAAACCGTCTGTAATATTTGAGCAACTGTTGGCAAGTAATTAGTTGCTCTTGACAACTTTCAGTTTATAGAAAATAAAAAGCTGTGTCATATCCAACCTTGTTATGGGGATTCCTTAAGAGGAAGCATGGCATCACTGGATGTATTTGATTGTAAAATACGCGCCTCTGCCGCCAGACCACCCACCCCGCTATGGAGCCGCAGCCCTACCCCCACCCCAGGAGGACACCACGGTGGGCCAGGTGAGTGCGGGACTAGCCCAGAGCAAGACGGGCGCTGGGGCATCCCTACCTTGAGTCCCTCTTCCCCTCAACCTACCTAACTGCAATGTCGCAGGAATGCGACACTACTTCATGGACGAAGCAGCCCTCACAAGGATCGGGGTGGGACTGCTCCAGATACAGTCCCAGGCAACACCGTGGTAACGACCACTGTACGTACCGGGTAGGGAACGGCCACTGTACGTACCGGGGAGGGTACGGCCACTGTACGTCCTTCAGTTGCTTCCCCCTGCAGCCCCGCGGTAGTGGCCACTGTACGTACTGGGGAGGGAATGGCCACTGTATGTCCTTTAGCTGCAGCCACATCTGGAGACCGCCTCGGTGTGCTAGCTATTGAGCACACACCGACAGGCAAAGGCAGGAGTGGAACTGCGACGACGGCCACTGTACGCGTTGGGGAGGGAACGGCCACTGTACGTCCCTCGTCCACCTCCTCCTCCTCCTACGGGAGTAGCCCCGCGGTAATGGCCACTGTACGTACTGAGGGGGAAAAGGCCACTGTACATCCCTCAGCTACTTCCCGTTAGGCAGGCAGACCCGCGGTAATGGCCATTGCACGTGCCGGGGAGGGAACAGCTACTGTACCTCCCTCATCTGCCTCTTCCTCCTTCAGGAGCAGCGCCGCGGTAACAGCCACTTTACGTACCAGGGGAGGAATGGCCACTGTACGTCCTTCTGCTGTTGCCCTTAGAGACTGACAGACGCCCCGCAGGAGAGGTGCCACAGCCAGCCCCTGACGGTGCCCCACTCTGTAGGCGACTGCAGCACCAGGCCTCCCAGGGCCAGCCTGCGGACCCCAAGATGGGACCGCTCAGGCCCCACTTCCCATCGGGCCTCCGCCCGGAGTAAGAAGCGGCAGGCCCGACTCCTGACGCTGTTTGGCCCCAGCCCCGAGGGCCACTTACCAGGTCGAGGCCCCCAGACGGAAGGGCCTCCCTGCACCCCAGACCGGACACGCGCCTGGGCGGTGACGCCCCCGAGAGCTGTGCCTTGCCTCCTACAGGAGAGCTCTCCCGAGGGGCCCCGTCCCACTCCCGGGAGCCACCTCTGTTAACCCCAGGTATAAGCAGTCCAGTGACGACACCTTCCACCTCCTGAGCCATGTCAGAGACTTAGTGAAAGTGGCAGTTGGTGAAAGTGAACAGTAAGACAGAAACAATACACTAGAAAGTGACGGTTAGTGAATATGAACAGTGAGACAGAAATTATACACCAGAAGGTAATGGTCAGGGAATATGAACAGTGAGACCAAAGTAATATACCAAGATTCCTACCCTAACTGACCCAAGGTACTGTGTCTGTACCTAAGCCCTACGGAACAGGGAAATGTATCAATGGCGGCCCGAGACTCACTAAGAACAGTCCATAGAGACAGAACATGTAAACAATGTCGCCGCGGCTAAGTGACATTCCCGCGCGCCGTGACTCAGGTACAGGCATTGCGCCTACGTGATATGTGTGGTAGTACTGATTAACCTGGTGCTGCACTCCATCCGTATGTAGCGTACCCTGGCGAGTGTATTAAATGGCAATTGTGCATTAACTCTAACACCTATATTGTGCCCTTGTGACCTGTCATATACAGTATATACTGAATGTGTACTGAAGGAAGTTATGTATTGAAGGAAGTTGTGTACTGACCCCGACATCAATACGGTGCTTATGGACACATTGTACCAATAGTAGTAACTGTCACTTTGTCCTTTCCATATTCAGTGTATCTTTGTTTATGTATTGTAAGGAGTTTGGATTAAGATAAAAGATGTGTTAAGGTGTACTGCCGAGTTTTTATGCCCGGTTCCTTCGTGAGTGTTCTACTTCCGGTCTAGAAAGAGGACCCCGCTCAGTCGCTGGTGTCTTTAGGACGAGAGGTCCAACTAAAAACACTCAGCATAACAGATTGCTTTTTATATCCTTTTCTTGGTACACCTCTAGAAAGTGTTATGCTGCATAGGGAACATATAGTGAAGGGGTTAATATTTCTTAACCTGGCAAACTGAGTAAATACAAGTAAGCTTAACCCTTTTAGTCCGATGATTATAGAGTTCTGTACTCATAATATGCAGCATGTTAGGAGTGTAACACTGAATGGTGGTGAGACTTGAGCAGTAAGGGAAGAGGATATGCGTTGGCTTAAATGTACAGGAATTACAATGATTAAGTGGTTGTGTTTTGCGTTCTTAAATGCGAGACGTGGAGGGGCTAGGGTAATGATTGAAGAGTTGAGACAGGCCCGTAATTTTCAACAGAATTTTGGGGGGGCTAGACCAAATGTATATAACTCCGTATTACAAACTTGAAATTAAATCAAAGCTCTTTGCAGACCATCCGATAATTTTCGGTTTGATTCTACCCAAAAGCTGATGTTCAATGAGGCATGTATGTTTAATGACGGAGGTGGGCATTTAAATAAAAGGCTTCACTTTCTGCCAATCTGAACTTTCAACTCAAACTGTCTCTTCGTTTAATAATTTGGCCATTTTACATTTTTGTTGCACAATGCTGCACCTTTACCAATATTGTTTTTTCACGCCTGTGGTAGGATTCAGGTTGAAATATACCGTCCTGCCTTTATTCTTTTGGAAATGATAAAATAATCAATATTTAAGTATTACTGCGATTTAGTTTATGATAAATTGGGTTAAACACACGTAGATTTGTTTGAATTTTCAACAAAACTACTCAAAGTTTTTCTTTTTATATTCAAGTTCAGCCTTATCAGCCCTCAATCTTAGTTGAAGTTTTGACATTAATATACAGAAAACACGGGGGGGGGGCTATAGCCCCCCTAGCCCCCCCAGAAATTACGGCCCTGTGAGAGGAAGGATGGGACTGGAGTTGTGATGAGGAGTAGATTGAAATGGTTTGGGCATGTGGAGAGGATGAAGGATGACAATTAGGTGTGGAAAGCAAGAAGTGTTAACGTTGAATGTAGGATTGTGAAAAGCAGGCCGAAAAAGACCTGGGATAAGGTCGTGGAGGGTGACCTCAGGGATAAGCGACTGAATAGGGAGGCTGCCAGAGACTGAACAGCGTGGAGAGCTGCCATTAGGTGAACAAGATTAATGCATGCAAGCACGTTAGAGCCTTTACAAATACTACAATATGATAGGAACGATACAACCTGGTGGCATGGAGGTAGGGCTCTCAGGTTGGATGGTACAGTATTATGGTTTGTGCACAATAATTTGAGTCTCAGAAGTGGCCAAATGTTTTTCAGTCCTGTAAATACTACGAATGTTGTACAGTAGGTCTGTCTTCTGTCCCTAACTACGGGAGTCAAGCTCGCGCCCTGTGCAGCAAAGGGTGGAAAATGGGTCCAGGATTCATCACCATAAAAGTGGGTGGAGTCATACAGTCGTACTGATACCTTCGTCTCGATTCTCGCTCAAGTTGGTGTTTTCAAAGACTCTGGATCTGAGACTTCCAAAAGGGGCCGGGGCATGGATGATTCGTACAAGAACGTCTGCATCAGTGTTATGTTTATCAGTCAGCACACTTCCCAAGTAGGTAAAATTTTCCACCTGTTTTATATATTCACTATTTATCTGAAAAGCAAGAGGCTTTGCTGGGTTGTTTCTCTGAGGTATGATTTCTCTTCTGTTGACATTTATTCAGAGCCCCATTGCACGGTATACTCCTTCAGAGCCCCATTGCACGGTATACTCCTATGTTGGAGGCGATGGTGAGACGGATGTAGGACTTCAGGGATATGTGCAAGGACAGCACAGTCTTCAGCTTATTGTAACTCTAGGAGATTAGCCATTTCAGTCTTTGATTGAGTTAGAGGACGTCTGAGATTAAACAAGTTATCATCTAGACGGAAGTGGATTTTTATTCAATCATCAGGGTTCACTTGCTGGGGACTTCAAAGGGTGAGTGCAGTTAGATACTATAGATTTTGAAAATGGCAGGAGCCAGGACACATCCTTGCTTCACTTCCACGTCCAAGTTGAATTGTTCAGATTTGCTCCCACCTATGGACACACGAGCATTCATGTTGTTACTCAGGCCCTTCAGAATGGCAAGAAATTTGTTTGGAACTCCAAATTTTGAAAAGACATTCCATAAAAATTCTCTGTTGACAGTGTCAAAAGTTTTTGCAAGATCGATGAGTGCAATATGTCACGGTTCTGTTAGTGGCATTTTTCTGGCATCTGTTGGTCAACAAAGATCATAATTTACAGGTGCTTCGTTCCTTCCGAAATCCATCCACCGTATGGTTCAAGAAATGTTGACCCAGCCAGACGTTTTGTCAATCTGGATAACATTTTCTTCACTAGTACTTTGCTAACATTCACAAGGCGGGAGATACCCCTGATGTAGCCACAACTTGAGGGGTCCCCTTTCTTCTTGTAGATGGTTACAGTATCATCCCTTACTGACGGCCCCTCCACCAAAGATAACTCTATCCTCCTGCTGAGGTCGAGGGGGTCTTTCCCCACTGGTATGGCTCACCAGATTTATAGAGTACGCAGCCCCCCCACCATGACAAGGTGGTTCCTTTAGGGACACACACACACACCGAGGCACCGAGAGAGAGCGGACGCACGTCGACAGCACTCTATACCTGGCCGACTTGGCCAGCAGCATTACCTAAATAAGTATCTATACGAGTCAAGCTCTGTACAAGGTTAGACTAAATGGTGTTCTAATATAAAAAAAAAAAAAAAGTAGTTTTAAATAAGACATGATCAAACAAAAGAGTAAGCAAGCAGTGCAGGAATGGCACAATCAGCTGATCGTTGTTTAGTCTACAATCTGCCCCAGGGAATGTAAGTACTAATGCGCTTTTAGTACCAGTACTGCAAAATGACCACATACTTTAGTAAAGCAAATTTGGAAAAGAAAAGGGATAAAGGTAGAAAGCTGGATGATGATTTCTACCAAGAACTGGTTGAAATGGAGACTCACAACAAACTGGTTGAAAGAGTACATAGGTTGGAGACGGCTTTTCAGAATAAGATTGATGAAATTAAGAAACGGATGCACTTGCAAAAGGAAGAAAGAGAAATATTAGGAAAGGAAGTCAACAAGAAAGAAACAACCATAAATGAGCTAACAGTTGAATTGGGCACACTTAGAAGGAAACTTAGTGAAATGGAAAGTACAGTAGTCAACCACGAGAGTATTATGGAAGAGTTAAAAAATGATACAGAGACAATTAGGCAAGTAAGCAGTCTGATCAGAGCAGTGATAATGAGAAGATAACATGGGTGAATGAAGCTGTGCAAAGCTACAAAAATGATGTGGAAACCACTTATGCTGAAATGGTGAAAGTAAAGAAAGACTTGGAAACAAGGGTGGAAGAAAAAAGCATTAAACAGGAAGTGAAAAGAATAATCCAAAACAATCGAAAGTTAGTCAGAGATTCAGTAGATATTAACAAATCTATAGTAATCACTGGTATAGAAGAGGAAGAAGTAAAAAACGAGATCTCAAGAGACAAAAAGGAGATGGCAAATGTAATGGGCATATTGAAAGAAGTATCAGAGGAAATCTGTAGTAAAGACATAGAGGAACACAAAAGGTTGGGGAAATACGAGAAAAGTAAGTCAAGACCCCTAAAGGTAACCTTCCAGAGTGTAAACACCGTGGAGGAGATACTAAAAAATGCAAAGAACCTTATGGAAAAAGAGGAGTTAAAAAATGTATGGCTAAAAAGATGCCTAACACAAAAGGAACTGGAATTACTGAAAGAGAAGAAGGAGGAAGCAAAAGCAAAAAATGAGGGAAGATCAGAGGAGGAGAAGAATAAATTTTTTTTTTACAAAGTAATAGGATTGCAGGTACGAAAGTGGTACATAAACAGGAGGGAATAAAAAGGAGGAAGGTAGTAGAACCAACTAATGATAAGTATATAAACAAGATTATTAAGTTGATGTACTCAAATGTGGAAGGAATGGTATTTAAATTATTAGAGATGAATGATTATGTCAGAGAAAATGAACCACATATAATATGCCTAACTGAAACAAAATTAACACCAAGGATATCGAATGACATCCTAAACTTAGAGGAATACAATATATGGAGAAGAGATAGGAACTTAAAAAAAGGAGGAGGAATTATAATATTAACTAAGAAAAATCTAAAAGTCAAAGAAATAGAATTAGATATACCCTCACAAGTAGAACTGATTGCAGTAGAGATAAATACATCTGAAGGGAAAGTAATTGTAGCCAATTTTACATGCCACCCAGACCAAACACATGGGAAAGAGACGAATATGAGGACCTGGCGGAAAGTACAATCCAGAGTTTAAGAGCATTACTACATAAAATGGAAGAGAAATCGAAAAGAATTATACCAACTGGAGATTTTAATACAAATATAAATTGGAATACTCTAGATATAATAAGACAAGAAGTTGGGACCAAAAGCTCCTGGATCTTGTGCAAGAGTTTTTCCTAACGCAGCATGTAAGGGATAGCACCAGAAAGAGAGGAGTCGATGTGCCCTCAATGCTAGATCTCATATTTACTAGGCAAGAAAACGATATTGACAATGTAATATATCACCCTCCATTCGACAAAAGCGACCATGCAGTACTAAATTGCAATTTCAGGATTGCATATGACATAGATAACAGCAATGAAAGTTACAAAAAGAGCCTAAACTATAAAAAGGGAAAGTATCATGACCTAAAGAAGTACTTCTTAGAAATTGCTTGGGAAAAGGAGCTTAGAGGACAAGATTTAAATGCTATATATGAAAAATTATGTGAACTTTATGAAATAGGAGTCCAGAAGTACATCCCACAGCACAAAGAAACAGAAAAGAAAATAAAGAAATGGTTCAATACAGAATGTAAAAAATGAAAAGAAAAAAGAGATTTGTTGTGGAGTAGATACAGAAGACGTATTGTGAAAGGGCATATAATAATTACAAACAGGCAAGAAACGATTATACAAGAATAAGGAGGGAAGCCCAAAAACAGTTTGAGGAGGATATCATAAATAAAAGTAGTGATCAACCAAAGCTATTTTACAGCTACATCAGAAGCAAAATCAAAGTAAAAGATAAAATACAATCCATTACGGACGATGGAATCACCTATACACAAGAGAAGGATATTTGTGAAGCACTAAACAAGAATTTCCAATCAGTTTTTACAGAGGAAAAAAATTTTGAGGGATTATGTGGAACATGCATGCCCACACATACTACCAGATATACAAACATCAGAAAAAGAAATACAGGAGGAGCTAAGTAAATTAGACAAAGGAAAAGCAAATGGTCCTGATGAAATTTCATGTTGGGTGCTACGTGAATGTGCAAAGGAGTTAAGTAAACCATTATTTTTAATTTTCAAGAAATCCTTGAGCCAAGGTAAACTACCTGATATTTGGAAGAAAGCAAACATTGTTCCTTTATTCAAGAAAGGGAATAGACAAAATCCACTTAACTACCGACCAGTATCAGTAACCAGTGTTGTAAGCAAGGTATTAGAAAAACTTATAAGAAAAGCTTGGGTAAATCACCTAGAACACAGTATGATAACAGAAAGACAGTTTGGTTTCAGAAAAGGAAAATCATGTGTTACTAATCTTTTGAGCTACTATGACAGAGTAACAGACACATTACAGGAAAGAGAAGGGTAGGTGGACAGTATCCATTTAGATTTCAAGAAAGCATTTGACACAGTACCACACCAAAGACTTTTATGGAAACTGTACCATCAAGGAGGAATTCGAGGCAAAGTATATTGTTGGATGCAAGATTTTCTCATGAAAAGAAAAATGAGAACAGAAAGAAGTGACTAGTGGAGTACCACAGGGCTCAGTGCTGGCACCAATCATGTTATTAGTGTATATAAATGATATAGACAGTAACACTGGAAATGAAAGCTATCTAACTATGTTTGCAGATGATGCAAAAATACAAAGGGGAATTACTAACACAGACTCTTGTAAAGAGCTACAAGAAGAATTAAATAAACTTCATGAATGGAGTAATGCATGGCAAATAGAATTCAGTGTGGACAAGTGTCATGTAATCAAGTTTGGTAAAAGTGGAAAAAGACCCGATTGGGATTAGACATTAGGAAATAAAACCCTACACACATCAGAAAGAGAGAAGGACCAAGGTGTGATTGTCAATAACAGACTATCTCCGGCTGACCACATCAGTGAGAAGGTACAGAACATGTATATACAGCTTGCCAATATGAGAATAGCGTTTACATACATAAATGAAGACATGTTAAGAAAGATAACATCATTCATCAGACCAACCCTGGAGTATGCATCAGTAGTCTGGAGTCCTCATCTCAAAAAACACACAGACAAGATTGAAAAAGCTCAAAGGGCCGCTACAAGGTGGGTACCAAGCTTAAGGGATCTAAGCTATGAAGAAAGACTAAATAAACTGAATCTACCAACACTACAGGAGAGAAGGAAAAGAGGTGACATGATTATGCTATATAAATGCATATCAGGGAAGGAGAAAATAGATATAAATGATTACTTAACGTATGGGGAAGCATCAGCAAGAGGACACTGCAAAAAACTGCATAAAAAGAGAGGTGATAAAGACATAAGGAAATTTGGTTTCCCAAATAGAGCAATTGATCAGTGGAATGCACTACCGTATGAAATAGTGTGTGCCGAAATAATTCACAAATTTAAGGATATGTACGATAAATATGGTTTAAGACATAGGACAGTACGAGCTTGACTCATTCCTGTAAAGATACAATTAGGTAAGAACAATTAGGTAAGAACACACACACACACACACACACACACACACACACTCGAGTGGATCCACTATGCAATGAGTTGTAGGCAAATAATTATGTTCTTCCGACAGTAAAACTTGCTAAGCCGCCTCCACACCTTTACCCCTGCACAGTTGTTGACTTTATACACGCATTTTATTCGCCCCTGCATAGAGTACAACTCTCACGTGCGGGGAGGCTCCCCACATACAGCTCTTCTCAACAAGGTGGAGTTAAATTCTTTTCATCTCATCAACTCTCACTCTCTTCCTGACTCACTTCAACTTCTCTTTTTTTTTTTGCCTCACTGTTGCATTTTTATCTATTTTCTATCGCTACTTCAATGGTCACTGCTCCTCAGAACTATCTGCTTGCATCCCTCCACCACCACGGCGGGCACATAGCACCCCTCTAGCAACGAACTCTCATCCTTTCTCTGTCCAACTCTTTAATGGAAGAGTTAACTGTAACTCCCAGCCCTTCATGTATACAACCAGTCAGCTCTGGAACTGCATCGCTATTCCCTGTAGGCTATCTGCATTTCTTATTTTCAGTGATCTTTAGTCGTTCAAATGCAGTGTGTCCAGGTATCTGGAAAGTATGGATCTTGAATTTGGCTGTCTGTTGTTGTTTTTTTTTTTTCTTGGAGAGAAAGGTTTGTAGGCTCCTGGCCTTTGGTTCCTTCTTTCTTGCATAAAAAAAAAAAAGACTTGATTGCCACAGTCCGCTACAAACATTTTATTTCATTCTAGTTTCATAAATCAGTCACCATGGAAATTTCTGGTCCTATCAAACGTCTTTTTCCTAAGCGAGCCTCTCCATGCTATCAGTCTTTACGTGAATCATATATACTGGTACCTTACTTGATATGGCTTTACCAGTCAAACTTAATTCACACTCCTTGCACAATATTGGTAATATATTTGCTGATTTTCCCTGTGCTAGTGAAGCTTGAGCATATGATTATGATAGCCACTCAGGCAACACTGCACACCCCTTGTCCCATCCTTGACTCTAGCTTGCTCTTCGACTGTACCCCCTTACACCTCTTTAAAATAAGGAGAAAGTCGCAGGGTGGTTTGGAGGAGGAGATTATAGTTTCAAGGTATGGACAGTGAAACAGATGACAGTGGTATGATGGAGGAGGGTAGGAAAGATAAAAGACACAGACTGACAAACGTAAAATGGTAATAGTTAATAGTGGCTTAGTGGAGGATGGTCGGACAGATACAAGGCACAGACGGTGAAAAAGAAGTGTTAGTAGACAGAGGTATGATGGAGGCTTGGTTCCTTGACTGCTGTGGACAAACTTTCTCTTGTGAGTGTGGGACTCAGAGGCAGTCAGTGGGGCTGCAATCAACCGCTCTTTCATCCTGCCTCTATTCATTCCCATCTCCCTGTTACCTCCTTCCTTTCCCTCTTCCACTTCTCTTTTCTCACCCTGCTATGGCTTGTTAATTTATCCAGGGAGTGCGACACCCACCCCCACGAATTGTTCTAAGGGCTGAACATCTGATTTTGCCCTGTGGCATTGACTTTCGACTTACTGAACTCAGAATCGATTTACTTTTCATTTGCCTGACGCTTAACACACCTATTTACTTTCGTCTAAATTGGCTAAAAACTGATTAAGTTGACCTTCTTCTGTGTCCTTGATTTTTGGCAAATTGTGCTCAAAATGAAATACCTTCATCCTTGGCTGACCCTTAGTCCTTCTACCAAGTTTGGTCTAAATCTAATCAAAATTGTTTTAGATGTAAGGCCGAACATTTGATACTGCCCTGTGACTTAACAATGTACTGACTGCTCAAAAAATAGAATCCCTTCATATTTGCTTTACCCTGACGCCTTCCACAAAAGAATTATCAAAATCGTATTCAAGCTGTATAACTTGATCTTGTCATGTGACCTGATCTTTGACTTTTTCCCTGTAACCTTGATGTGTAATTATTATAACTGATAATTTAAATTCTCGCCTTGCCATGAATCCGTTCACAAAGTTCGGTCTAAAATTGGATATTAACTGTTTAAGTTGACCTTGTCATGTGGCCTTGACTTTGGGTCTGTTCTGAAAAAACTATAATTCAATGTCTTGGCTGACCCTGAATCCTCCCAACAAGTATGGTCCAAATCAGACCAAAAACTCTTTTAGTTATTCTGTTCACATAAGAACACCCCCCTGGGGAGAGGAGAGGAGAATACCTCCCTAGTACCTATGCATGTAGTAAGAGGTGACTAAATAGGGCCTTTTTGTCTCCAGCCTCTCTGTCTTTACTGTCATCTGTTTGTCTTGTATCCTACTCCTTTCTTAATATTTCCGTGTTTCTTCCGGCCTTTATTTTCCGTCTGCTCCTATCAGGTCAGACATTTGGTTTCATAGCATAAATTAAAGACCAGTCATTGACGTTGACCCTCCTTCCCTTCCTGGGCCAAAACTTTCAACCAACTGGCCAATCAAGCCACTTCATCGTTCAGCCACTTTAATGTCAAGCTGCTTTATCGCCAAGCCACATCATCGCCAAAATCATATCAACGCCAAGACCACTTCAACACCAAGACCACTTCAACACCAGAATCATATCAATGCCAAGATCACTTCAACGCCAAGGCCACTTCAACGCCAAGACCACTTCAATTTCTAGAGCACTTCGGTGCCAAGACTAGTTCAATGCCAAGACCAATTAAATGTCAAGACCACTTCAACGTCAAGACCTCTTCAATTCCGAGACCACTTCGACAAGACCACTACAATGCCTAGATCATTTCAACGCCAAGACCACTTCAATGCCAAGACCTCTTCAACACCAAAGTCTCTTCTGTGCATAGACTACTTCTATCCTAAGACCACTTTAGAGCCAAGACCACTTCAACGCCAAGACCACATCTCCATCTCCTTCTCCATTTTCTGTTCCATTCCTAATCATATAATCAATGCCTTAAGGCCTTTGATACATATCGCTAAAAATCCATTATTTAGTTCAGTTCACATAAGGACACTGGGGACGAATTTTGACCTTATCCTGTGAAACTGACCTTTGACTAATTGTTTTCAAGACTGAGTACCTTTCTTCTTGCCTTACCCTCAACCTGCCCATCATGTTTGGTTAATATATGACAAAAACTCCAGGATGATCTTACTTCGTCAATGTGTGACCTAGCCCTGTGAACTTCTACTTCGACCTATATTTCTCAAGAAGTGTAGGTTTACTCGGCTGTTCCTCAAGCCTTCCACCAACTTTGGTTGAAATTGGATGAAATGTGTTGATTTTGTTTCCACACACACACACACACACACACACACACACACACACACACACACACACACACACACGCACACACACACTGGTATAGAAGAGGAAGAAGTTAAAAACTAGATCACAAGAGACAAAAAGGAGATGGCAAATGTAATGAGCTTACTGAAAGAAGTATCAGAGGAAATCTGTAGTAAAGACATAGAGGAACACAAAAGGTTAGGGAAATACGAGAAAAGCAAGACAAGACCTCTAAAGGTGACTTTCCAGAGTGTAAACACTGTGGAAGAGATACTAAAAAAATGCAAAGAATCTTAAGGAAAAAGAGGAGTTCAAAAATGTATGGATAAAAAGATGCCTAACACAAGAGGAACTGGAATTACTGAAAGAGAAAAGGGAGGAAGCAAAAACAAAAAATGAGGGAAGATCAGAAGAGGAGAAGAAGAAATTTTTTTTACAAAGTAATAGGATTGCAGGTACGAAAGTGGTACACAAACAGGATGGAAGAAAAAGGAGGAAGGTAGTAGAACCATGTCATGACAAGTATATTAACAAGATCATAAAGTTGATGTACTCAAATGTGGATGGAATGGTATCTAAATTACTAGAGATGAATGATTTTGTCAGAGAAAATGAACCACAAATAATATGCCTAACTGAAACAAAATTAATACCAAGGATATCAAATGACATACTAAACTTAGAGGAATGCAATATATGGAGAAGAGACAGATATTTAAAAAAAGGAGGAGGAATTATAATATTAACTAAGAAAAATCTAAAAGTCAAGGAAATAAAACTAGATATACCATCACAAGTAGAACTGATCGCAGTAGAGATCGACACATCTGAAGGTAAAGTAATTGTAGCCAATTTGTACATGCCACCCAGATCAAACACATGGGAAAGAGACGAATATGAGGACCTGGCAGAGAGTACAATTCAGAGTGTAAGATCATTGCTACATAAAACGGAAGAGAAATCGGAAAGAATTATACTAACTGGGGACTTCAATACAAATATAAATTGGAATACTCTAGATATAAATAGCCAAGAAAGCTGTTGGGACCAAAAGCTCCTGGATCTCGTACAAGAGTTTTTCTTAACGCAACATGTGAGGGAAACCACCAGAAAAAGAGGACTTGATGTACCTTCAGTGCTAGATCTAATATTTACAAGGCAAGAAAATGATATTGACAGTTTAATATATCACCCTCCACTCGGCAAAAGCGATCATGCAGTACTAAATTATAACCTCAGGATAGCATATGACATAGTAAACAGCAATGATAGTTACAAAAAGAGCCTAAACTATAAAAAGGGAAATTATCAAGACCTAAGAAGTATTTCTTAAAAGTTGATTGGGAAAATGAGCTTAGAGGACAAGATTTAAATGCTGTATATAAAAAATTTTGTGAATTTTATGAAATAGGAGTCCAGAAGTACATCCCACAGCACAAAGAAGCAGATAAGAAAATACAGAAATGGTTCAATATAGAATGTAAAAAATCAAAGGAAAGAAGAGATTTATTGTGGAATAGATACAGAAGACACAATAGTGAAAGGGCGTATAATAATTACAAACAGGCAAGAAACGACTATACAAGAATAAGGAGGGAAGCCCAAAAACAGTTTGAGGAGGATATAATAAATAAAAGTAGTGATCAACCAAAGCTGTTTTACAGCTATATCAGAAGCAAAACTAAAGTAAAATATATAATACAATCCATTACGGACGAGGGAATCAATTATATACAAGAGAAAGATATTTGTGAAGCACTAAATAAGAATTTCCAATTAGTTTTTACAGAAGAAAAAAATTTTGAGAGGGACTATGTGGAACACGAATGTCCACACATACTACCAGATATACAAATAGCAGAAAAAGTAATACAAGAGGAGTTAAGTAGATTAGACAGAGGAAAAGCAAGTGGTCCTGATGAAATTTCATGTTGGGTATTACGAGAATGTGCAAAGGAGTTATGTAAAACATTATTTTTAATTTTCAAGAAATCCTTGAGTCAAGGTAAACTACCTGATATTTGGAAAAAAGCAAATATTGTCCCCTTATTCAAAAAAGGAAATAGACAAAATCCACTCAACTACCGACCAGTATCACTGACCAGTGTTGTAAGCAAGGTATTAGAAAAACTTATAAGAAAAGCTTGGGTAAATCATCTAGAAGAACACAGTATGATAACAGAAAGACAGTTTGGTTTCAGAAAAGGAAAATCATGTGTTACTAATCTGTTGAGCTACTATGACAGAGTAACAAACACAATACAGGAAAGGGAAGGATGGGTGGACAGTATGTATTTAGATTTCAAGAAAGATTTTGACACAGTACCACACCAAAGACTTTTATGGAAACTGTACCATCAAGGAGGAATTCGAGGTAAACTGTTTTGTTGGATGCAAGACTTTCTCATAAAAGGAGAAATGAGGACAGTACTAAGAGGAAACTACTCATCATGGAAAGAAGTGACTAGTGGAGTACCACAGGGTTCAGTGCTGGCACCAATCATGTTTTTGGTGTATATAAATGATATAAACAGTAACACTGGAAATGAGAGCTATCTGAATATGTTTGCAGATGATGCAAAAATACAAAGGAGAATTACTAACACAGACTCTTGTAAAGAGCTACAAGAAGAATTAAATAAACGTCATGAATGGAGTAGTACATGGCAAATGGAATTCAATGTGGACAAGTGTCATGTAATCAAGTTTGGTAAAAGTGGAAAAAGACCTGATTGGGATTATAAGTTAGGAAATAAAACCCTATACACATCAGAAAGAGATGAAGACCTAGGTGTGATTATCAATAACAGACTATCTCCGGCTGACCACATCAGCGAGAAGGTACGGAACATGTATACACTGCTTGCAAATATGAGCATAGCATTCACATACATAAATGAAGACATGCTAAGAAGGATAATAACATCATTCATTAGACCAACCCTGGAATATGCATCAGTAGTCTGGAGTCCTCATCTCAAAAAGCACATAGACAAGATTAAAAAAGTTCAAAGGGCCGCTACAAGATGGATACCAAGCTTAAGGGACCTAAGCTACGAAGAAAGACTAAATAAACTGAATCTACCAACACTACAGGAGAGAAGGAAAAGAGGTGACATGATAATGCTATATAAATGCATATCAGGAAAGGAGAAAATAGACATAAATGATTACTTAACATATGGAGAAGCATCAGCAAGAGGACACTGCAAAAAATTGCATAAGAAGAGAGGTGATAAAGACGTAAGGAAATTCAGTTTCCCAAACAGAGCAATTGATCAATGGAATGCACTACCGAATGAAATAGTGTGTGCCAAAACAATTCACAAAATTAAGGTTATGTACGATAAATATGGTTTAAGACACGGGACAGTACGAGCTTGACTCATTCCTGTAAAGATACAATTAGGTAAGAACAATTAGGTAAGGTAAGAACACACACACACACACACACACACACACACTGATGAATGTCAGAGAAAATGAACCACAAATAATATGCCTAACTGAAACAAAATTAACACCAAGGATATCCAATGACATACTAAACTTAGAGGAATACAATATATGGAGAAGAGACAGAAATTTAAAGAAAGGAGGAGGTATTATAATATTAACTAAGAAAAATCTAAAAGTCAATGAAATAAAACTAGATATACCATCACAAGTAGAACTGATTGCAGTAGAGATCAACACATCTGAAGGGAAGGTAACTGTAGCCAATTTGTACATGCCACCCAGATCAAACTGTGAAGCCTATGCCCAGAGTCGGTCACATAAAAAAAAAAAAAAAAAAAAAAAAAAACATGGGAAAGGGACGAATATGAGGACCTGGCAGAGAGTACAATTTAGAGTTTAAGATCATTACTACATAAAATGGAGGAGAAATCGGAAAGAATTATACTAACTGGAGATTTTAATACAAATATAAATTGGAATACTCTAGATATAATTAGCCAAGAAAGCTGTTGGGACCAAAAGCTCCTGGATCTCGTGCAAGAGTTTTTCCTAACGCAACATGTGAGGGAAACCACCAGAAAAAGAGGACTCGATGTACCTTCAGTGCTAGATCTCATATTTACTAGGCAAGAAAATGATATTGACAGTTTAATATATCACCCTCCACTCGGCAAAAGCGATCATGCAGTACTAAATTACAACTTCAGGATAGCATATGACATAGTTAACAGCAATGAAAGTTACAAAAAGAGCCTAAACTATAAAAAGGGAAATTATTAAGACCTAAAGAAGTATTTCTTAGAAGTTGATTGGGAAAATGAGCTTAGAGGACAAGATTTAAATGCTGTATATAAAAAATTCTGTGAATTTTATGAAATAGGAGTCCAGAAGTACATCTCACAGCACAAAGAAGCAGATAAGAAAATAAAGAAATGGTTCAATAGAGAATGTAAAAAATCAAAAGAAAGAAGAGATTTGTTGTGGAATAGATACAGAAAACACAATAGTGAAAGGGTGTATAATAATTACAAACAGGCAAGAAACGATTATACAAGAATAAGGAGGGAAGCCCAAAAACAGTTTGAGGAGGATATAATAATTGAAAGTAGTGATCAACCAAAGCTGTTTTACAGCTACATCAGAAGCAATACCAAAGTAAAAGGTATAATACAATCCATTACGGACGAGGGAATAACTTATATGCAAGGGAAAGATATTTGTGAAGCACTAAATTAGAATTTCCAATTAGTTTTTACAGAAGAAAAAATTTTTGAGAGGGACTATGCGGAACATGCATGTCAACACATACTACCAGATATACAAATAGCAGAAAAAGTAATACAGGAGGAGGTAAGTAGATTAGACAGAGGAAAAGCAAGTGGTCCTGATGAAATTTCATGTTGGGTACTACGAAAATGTGCAAAGGAGTTAAGTAAACCATTATTTTTAATTTTCAAGAAATCCTTGAGTCAAGGTAAACTACCTGATATTTGGAAGAAAACAAATATTGTCCCCTTATTCAAGAAAGGAAATAGACAAAATCCACTCAACTACCGACCAGTATCACTGACCAGTGTTGTAAGCAAAGTATTAGACAAGCTTATAAGAAAAGCTTGGGTAAATAATCTAGAAGAACACAGTATGATAACAGAAAGACAGTTTGGTTTCAGAAAAGGAAAATCATGTGTTACTAATCTGTTGAGCTACTATGACAGAGTAACAAACACAGTACAGGAAAGGGAGGGATGGGTGGACAGCATCTATTTAGATTTCAAGAAAGCTTTTGACACAGTACCACACCAAAGACTTTTTAGGAAACTGTACCATCAAGGAGGAATTCGAGGCAAACTGTTTTGTTGGATGCAAGCTTTTCTAAAAAAAAAAAAAAAAGAGAAATGAGAACAATACTAAGAGGAAACTACTCATCATGGAAAGAAGTGACTAGTGGAGTACCACAAGGCTCAGGGCTGGCACCAATCATGTTTTTAGTGTATATAAATGATATAAACCGTAACACTGGAAATGAAAGCTATCTGAATATGTTTGCAAATTATGCAAAAATACAAAGGAGAATTACTAACACAGACTCCTGTAAAGAGCTACAAGAAGAATTAAATAAACGTCATGAATGGAGTAGTACATGGCAAATAGAATTCAATGTGGACAAGTGTCATGTAATCAAGTTTGGTAAAAGTGGAAAAAGACCTGATTGGGATTATAAGTTAGGAAATAAAACCCTATACACATCAGAAAGAGAGAAGGACCTAGGTGTGATTATCAATAACAGACTGTCTCCGGCTGACCACATCAGCGAGAAGGTATGGAACATGTATACACTGCTTGCAAATATGAGCATAGCATTCACATACATAAATGAAGACATGCTAAGAAGGATAATAACATCATTCATTAGACCAACCCTGGAATATGCATCAGTAGTCTGGAGTCCTCATCTCAAAAAACACATAGACAAGATTGAAAAATTTCAAAGGGCCGCTACAAGATGGATACCAAGCTTAAGGGACCTAAGCTACGAAGAAAGACTAAATAAACTGAATCTACCAACACTACAGGAGAGAAGGAAAAGAGGTGACATGATAATGCTATATAAGTGCATATCAGGGAAGGAGAAAATAGACATAAATGATTACTTAACATATGGAGAAGCATCAGCAAGAGGACACTGGAAAAAACTGCATAAGAAGAGAGGTGATAAAGACGTAAGGAAATTCAGTTTCCCAAACAGAGCAATTGATTAATGGAATGCACAACCGAAAGAAATAGTGTGTGCCAAAACAATTCACAAATTTAAGGATATGTACGATAAATATGGTTTAAATCACGGGACAGTACGAGCTTGACTCATTCCTGTAAAGATACAATTAGGTAAGAACAATTAGGTAAGAACACACACACACACACACACACACACACACACACGCACACGCGCGCGCGCGCGCGCCGAAACAATATCCATTTCTCTCCGCCAACGAGAGGGTAAAATTATGTCCAAAAAGTAAAGTGTAAATCCATTTTACATAATGACGTCATTAATTTCTGAATGCCGAATAAAGCGTTGATTAAAGACACCATTAAGTTTTCTTCAAACAATTTAACAGGATTAAGACCTCGTAGGAATCTTGAGGTGTGGCAGGCGGGAGGGAAGGAGGGCAGAAAAAAAAAAAAAATAAGGTAGGAGGATGAGAAGAACAAGGTAAAGAGGTAGGAAAAGAGAGAGGGACGAAAAGGAGGATGGAGGGAAGGAAGGAGAGAAGGAAAGAAAGGAAAAGGGAGAACGGGGAAAGAGAAATGGGAAGGGGAAGAGGAGAAAGAGAGAGAGGAATAGAGGAATGAAAGGATGGAAATAGAGAGAGAGAAACTTGAAGCAACCCCCATTTTTCCTTCATCGTCACTTTCTCTGGCAGCAAACGAGCAAATAGCATTTCAAGTCGGGACAAAAATCTACATCCTAGGTCATTATCGCCTCCGTGTAATGGGTTTAATTGCCGGCATGATTTCTCTCCTGCTTTTGATTAATCATGGAATGATGTCATGGCAGATATTTTCATATTAGTAGTTTATGGGCGATGAATTCAGGGTCAGTGATACAAGGGAATATTCAGTCTGTATTACATGGGATTTTGATGTTAATACCGTAAAGGTTACGCAAATTCAGTGGTTATAGAAAGAGACAACGCGCACTCAGAGTACAACACCCGCCCTACCAGTTGGTCTAAGAGCCAAAGAGCAAAATATTTGACTTTGCCCTGTCCTAGACCTTCGACTGAGTTCTTTTAAAATATATTTTTTTTCTTTCCTGTCTATCTCTTACCTCTTCTTCTAACTGTGTTTCAAAAGAGAACAAAACTATTTAGGCTGACTCTGCCCTGTGATCTTGAACTTTGACTGTTCTCAGTATCGATTCTCTATCACTGTGTTAACTCGAACCCTTCTATAAAGTTTAGGCTAAGTAGGGTGAAGCTATTTAAGTTGACCTTGCCATGAGAGATTTTAAACGCAGCCCACACCCCACTGACTGGGCCAATGTATGGCCCGGCCTGCACTATAGGTGCAGAATTCTTTAGACGAACGAACAGCAATTGCCATGAGACACGGACCATTGTCCTATCGTTCTAGAAACAATAGATTATAATCATGGATGCCTCTCAACTCATCCAACAAGTTTCATCCAAAACAGATCAAAACTGTTCTAGCTCTTTTGCTCACACACACTGATACTCAGGCAGAAATATGACCTTGCCCTGTGACCTGACCTTTGAATGTTTGTTCTCAAAATTGAATCCCTTCGTTCTTGCCTGGCCTTTAACAACTTTACCAAGTTTGGTTCAGATTGGATCAAAATTGTTTGACCTGACTTTGCACTGTGACCTTGACCTTTGACCATTCCTGAGACCTTGACTTCTGACTGTTTGTTTTCTTAATAGAATCTTTTTCTCAAAATCGATTCCTTTTCTTCCTATATTTTTATTATCAATCTTTCCACAAAGTTTGGTCAATATAGGATTAAAACTGTAAAAGCTGACCTTGTCGTATGACCTTGATCTTTGACCTGTTGTTATCAGAAACAGTATGTTTATATTTTGTGTAATACTCAACACTTCCATCAGGTTTGACTATAGTCAGATAAAAACTGAGTTAGCTACTTTGTTCACAGACAGACAGACAGACACACACACACACACACACACACACACACACACGTTATTAGAGTAGTAATATCATATTATAGTACGGTTGTAAAGTTTTGTTACTTGCTACACAACGAATGTTCATGATACAGTGATAGAAATAATGAATGCATTAATGATATACATAAATGCATGCATTCATCCATACATACTGTACATATAGTATTAAGTATACAATATTAAGCTTAGGTGTATACCTTGTCTGATAAAGCATCATCACACACCACATTTGTCCAGCACGTTGCTAAATCACTGTATTTGATATTCATAGCATAGCAGTATGAATCAGTGCCATCCCACACCATCCAGTCCAGCTAAGGCTAATATTTATCGGGGTACTAGAACATCTCAAGACTTTTCCCTACTTGTATATTTCCAGCCAAATGGCTACTAAGCTACTATTAATCCCATTAATAAAATTATTGCTATATTATTATTATTATTACACACACACGGGACAGAGAGAGAGAGAGAGAGAGAGAGAGCAGACGAGTCGAACGTACTGTATATCACTGAGGTCCGCTCTGGGGATACCTACAGTAAGTTGTATCTATTTATGAGTCAAGCTTATTTAGGCTAATTTAAGTGATGATCCAACATAGTAAAACAAGTAATAACAAAATAATGTAGCCTAAAGCAAGGATACATCTATAAATCAGTGTCCAGGAATGTGCTGAGTTTCCTTATTAAAATGCCGGGAGGGCATCACAACACCCCCAGGAGGAGCCTACGGAGGGGCAGACAGTGCGCGACCCGACCCCAGGCGACAGGGACGTAAGTCCGCCCGGGCCGCGCGCCCCTATGACCCAGAACTCGGCTGCCGCCACCATAGCAGGATACGGAGAATACCTTGTGGGCAAGCTGACCCTCGACAGGATCAGGGTGGAGCTACTTCCTTTGTTCCAAGCAGCACCCCAGCAATGTCCAGCAGTTGCGCCCTTTGTGAGATGGTCAGTAGCCACTCAGACCTTCAGGAGATGGCCGGTAGCTGCTCAGAAGGCTTCCCAGAGATGACTTGCAGCCGCTCTGCTCTTCAGGAGATGGCCGGTAGCTGCTCCCTCCTAAGGGCCATGGCCTCTAGCTGGGCTCAGGCGACAGCTGGTAGCCGTGCCATTAAAAGGCCATGGCCTGTAGCCAGGCCACATGGCAGGAGACGGCCGGTAGCCGCTCCCCCATCAGGTGCTGCTATACCCCCCCCTACAGGAACCAGCGATGGCCGGGAGCCGCGCTGGGAAGAAAAAGGTACATCCCCTCTCTTCCTGTACTTGCCTCAGAGGACAAGACACAGGCAATGGCCAGTAGCTGCTCCTCATTGGCACATTGTCCTCCACACTGGGCTTCGGTGATGGCCGGTAGCCACGCCGACAGGCAAGTGATGGCCGGTAGCCGCACTTTGCCTGCATCCGTGTCAAGGAGTTGGGCCCGGGTGACGGCTGGTAGCCATGCCTATGACGAAGGGACAGCCTGCAGCCACCCTTGTTTCATTTCCCACGGGAACCCAGCGACAGCCGGTAGCTGTACCAGGGAGGAGCACCAAAGCCCCTAGCCCCCTGTGACTCCACTACGAGAGGGTGTTCTGCCATCAGACATGCTGACCGGCAGGGGTACAGACGACCCTACTGTCCGCCACCAGCGAGGCAACCTTCAGGAGGAAGGCCTCAACCCTGAGGATCCGTGGAGAGGCCCTGTACTATCCCCAGGGCTATTCTCCGCCCAGTCGGCTCCAGAGGGACCCTACCTGACGGACTCTGACGGAGGCTGACGCCGCAGCCCACTCCTGACGGCATCCCTGACAGCAGGAGACCGCAGCTGACAGGCCCCTGAGGCTGTCCTCAAGATCCCCGGGCGAGACCTCTCCCCACCCTGATGCAGACGATACTTGTCCTCCGTCAGGAGCCTGAGTGAGCTCTTCAGGAAACTCTTCGGCCCCAGTCCCGAGAGCCGGACCCCAGTCCTGAGAGCTGGACCCCAGTTCCCAGCCCCGACAGTGCAGGGCCCTTTGCCGCACGCAGCCCCAGACGAGAGAGGACGCCCCTACAAGTGATCTCATGGCCGCAGGACATGGAGGCCCCTTGCGGAGCTCAGCCCCTATCAGGAGCCAGGCTGTGAGCTCTCCCGCCCCCCTCCGCCAACACCGCCACCCTACCCAGCCCCGACATTGAGTGACAGTGGAAGTGCGGTGACAGTGAAACAGTGACCTAGACATCGGGCAGTGTGTTAAGATATTAGAGGGAAACTAAGCCCAAGTTATATGAGTGCTATAATGCCGGAAGTGTAGACCAACAGTGAAACAGTGACAGGGCGAGAGAAGCCGAACAGTGATTACAGTGACCTGAGTGAAGGTGTATCTCGGCTCTAGTAATATAATTCTTTTGCGACATAAGACCTATAGGCAAGCTGCCTATTGTAACCACAGTGTAAATTTCCCTCAGAGTGACAGTGACCAATTCCCCTGCCCAACACCTTAAGTGCTGTTCATTGTACTATTCACGTTTATCCAGAACTATTGTCCAAGCAGTATCCTGCGGGATACTGTTACTCCCAATCTCAGCACATGTTATATAATTGTCTAGATTCCTGTTTGTGACAACTACCTGTTCCACATTTAGAATTTACCTATATACGTGGAAGGTTGTTGCCCTGAGTTTTTGTGCCCTGTGTCTCTCTTAGTCTCCTAAGCTCTGGTCTAGAAAGGGAACCCAGCTGCAGAATAGGCGTTCAAGGGACGGGAAGCCGACGCTTAAACACTTAGCATAACAGTAACTGTGCCCTTTCTCTAGATTACACCAGAAATGCGGACAAATGTTAAAGTTTCTAGTACAATGCAAGTTTATATAAGGATGGATAAGACTCTAGAACAGGTTCAGTCGGGTGTCAGGTCAGGTTGAGTGGAGTGCAGTGTCAGTGAAGATTGCATATATTTGGTACTTGTGAAAACAGTGGCAAACAGTGACGGGTTATTGAAGTTTGTGTATCATTAGTACTTGAGAAAACAGTAAAGTGTCAAGCATTAAGTGTGATAACTGTGAAATGTTGTTAAGCATTATGTGTAAATCAGTTAGTAATGTGTGTAGGCTATAGCTCCAGTGCTTGTGAGAACAGTGATGTTGGAAAGCATTAAGTGGAATTACTTGGAAAATAAAAACAGCAAACTTTAAGGAGCCAGTGTTTGTTTTCGCCTCAGCTGACCTTGTGTACTGTACACCTTAAGGTTGACCATAGGAAGAACAACTCACTGGGCAACGTCCTTCCTGTACTGAACTACTGCTGTTGGAGCCTGTGGCAGTGTGGGACGAGGACGTAATACTGGTGTCAGGGGCGTGGGATAATTTCAGTGCTGCAGTGAGTCTAACCATCGACATGGAAGCAGGTGTGAAGATAAGTGTCGAGCTGGGCAGGAGGAGGAAATTTCCCTGGCAACAATCGTGAAGCTATTACAGGCACATTATAAAGAACTCAAAGAAGAAAGACAGGCACAAACTAAAGAACTCAAAGAATTGATACAGGCACATACTAAGGAACTCAAAGAACAAACTAAAGGACTCAAAGAACAATTATTGCAGGTACAAAGGGTACAACTGAAGCCACAGAGTGAACAACTAGAGGCACCAGCTGAAGAGCAAAAAGAACTATATGAACAACATCAAGAGGCATCAGAGGAGCAACAGAGGGAATTACAACCGATGATGCAAGGACAGCTAGGCCTAGATGCTTTCATGAGGGAAATGAAGGAAGAACACCAATAGCTTAAGGAGGAAGTGGATGATAAGCTAGAGAAGCAGAAGTATGAGGTAAGCAATAATGTGACTGAGTGCAAACAGCAAGTAGACGACTAGATGAAGTCAATTAGTGAGGAAATAGTGACGGAGTGCGAACAGCATGTGGACAACCAGCTGAAGATTAGCGAGGGAATAGTGACAGAGTGCAAACAGCATGTAGACAACCAGCTAAAGATTAGTGAGGGAATTGTTATAGAGTGCAGACAACATGTAGATAACCAGTTGAAGCATGTAGTTGACCATGTAAAGATAATTAGTGAGAAAATTGAGGCTGTAGAGAAATATTGCACTGCTGAGCCTCAGGTTAGAGTACAGGGAGCATACAGAATATGGTGAATCTTGACGGATCCCAAGCATCTAAAGGTAGCATTACAGGGTTGAATAATCAGAATGTTGGAGGTTTAAGTCCTGGACTTAATTATGATGCCCCAGTTTTTAGGTCCCAAACCAGTGACGTGCATGGCTATAATGGGAAACCAATTAAAAAGAAGCCTCAGGAATTTGATGGTATAGTATATCGGGAAGCTTGCTGTGCACAATTTGAGTTACTTGTGGATCAGAGTGGTTGGGATGATAAGAAGAAGGCTGCAGAAGACTCACCACTGAAGAAATGCAGGAGAAACTTGATGAATAGTGCCTGAGAAGACGGAAGAACAGACGACATGCAGTGTAGTAAGAATGGGAATCATAGGAAGAAATGCTGCTGTACTGCAATGACAGGGCCAGCGTCAGATGAAGACCTGAAAAGGATGCAGATTTACAACCAGTGCTAGAGTGGCTGCAGCAGAGTACAGTGCGACCATCTTGGGAAGAAGTTTCCAGGTTAAGCCCTGCGACCAAGAGCTACTGGAGTCAGTGGGACCTTCTTCGTTTGAACAATGGACTACTGGAGCGTCAGTGGGAGACACCCGATGGCCTCAGCAAGTATTGGCAACTGGTGGTTCTGAAGAAGATGAGGTCAGAGTGGATGGGTCCCATAACCAGATCACTAGTGGGCACCTGGGAGTGAAGAAAACTCTAGGCCAGCTGCGACAGAGGTTCTACTGGATTGGCATGCGTTAGGATGTTGAAGAGTGGTGTTGGGCCTGTGATGTGTGCTGTGCCAAGAAGGGACCCAAGAAGAGGGGTAGCACCCCTCTCCAGCTGTACCAAATGAGTGGACTGATGGAAAGAGTCGTGGTGAACATAGCTGGACCTTTGCCACTCTCTGAGAGAGGAAACCGGTATATATGTGTCGCCATGGACTACTTCACAAAGTTGCCAGAAGCCTATGCTATCCCTGATCAAGAGGCAATGGCTGTTGCTCAGGTGTTGACTGACCAGTTTTTCTGTCATTTTGGGATGCCGCAAGAGCTACATTCAGTCCAGGGTAGAAACTTCGAGTCTGCTGTGTTCCGTGAGTGTTGCAAGTTATTAGGGATCAAGAAGACCAGGAAGACCCCACTAAGGCCACAGTTAGATGGGATGGTGGAGAAATTCAGTTGGACCCTGGAACAAGAACTGGCCAAGTACTGCATAGAGGGACAAACAGACTGGGACAAGAAGTTACTTGCGTTGCTGATGGCATATCGGTCTGCATCCCATGAGTCTGCCGGCTACACTCCTGCAAAAATGATGTTGGGCCACGAGTTACATTTACCCATTGACTTGTTAATGGGAAGACCACCTGGTGAAGAGCTGCCTACAAACACCACCGGCCATGTAAAGCACCTTCAGGAAAGGCTGGCTGAGGTACATCATCAAGTACGAGGAGCCCTCAAGTTTTTAGGAGAGGCAGGAAGTCTCGCCCAAAGGTGGTGCACGTGAAACGTCTGTGACAGTACCATGGGCCAGGACAGTTCAGCTGGGACGTCTCTGAGGAATTGTGCTCACCCACAGCCGAGTATGTTAAGGAAGACCAAGTAGCTGAAGTTCAAGAGGATGGTGACAGTTTCGCAAGAAAAGAAGCAAATCAAGAAGAGGGCCAAGACCTTCCTAAAGGAGTGGACTGTTTGGAGGAGCAAGGACGTCATCGGAAGCACCACAGAAGAAGACCTGATAAGCTGAAGGATTATTTTGTGTATAGTTAGATGTTCCATTTAGATTAAGGTTTATATTTGTATAGGATCTACTGTGTAGTTTTGTCGGGACGACAAAGAACTAGGGAAGAGGTAGTGTTAAGAAGCGAGATTTGCCAGTTAGGTAGCCGAGATCTTTCTCGACGTTTCTCGTACCGTAAGTTCCAGCATCGGTACGTGTCAGAGTTGCCAGTTTGCCTGCTGATTGTGAGCGTAGTTGTTTCGTAAGTTATGCATTTATTTTTGTGCTCTTTTTCTTTATAATGCTTTATTTAAATGATTGCTTGTTAATTAAGTAATTTAAGTTCGTATGGTAAATGATTTAGTGTTATGTAATGTAAGACAACACTGGCATGTTTTGGGCTGATTCCGAGTGGGTAACTGTGCTCTTTCTGTAGAATATACTAGATATGTAGAAAAATGTAGAAGTTTCTAGTACAATGTAAGTTTATATAAGGATGGATAAGAGTCTAGAACAGGTTCAGTCAGGTGTCAGGTCAGTCTGAGTGGAGTGCAGTGTCAGAGCAATGTCAGTGAAGATTGTATATTTTTGGTATTTGTGAAAGCAGTGGCAACAGTGACGGGTTACTGAAGTTTGTATATCATTGGTACTTGAGAAAAGAGTGAAGTGTCAAGCATTAAGTGTGATAACTGTGAAGTGTTGTTAAGCATTATGTGTAATAGCAGTTAGTAAAATGTTTATAGCTCCAGTGCTTGCAAGAACAGTGAAGTTTGAAAGTATTAAGTGGAATTACTTGGAAAATAAACACAGTGAACTTTAAGGGGCCAGTGTTTATTTTTTTCTCAGCTGATCTTGTGTACTCTACACCTTAAGGCTGACCATAGGAAGAACAACTCACTTGGCAACGTCCTTCCGGTACTGAACTACAGCTGTTGGATCTTATGGCAGTGTGGGACGAGGACGCAACAATACCACAGGTGAATGAAATTATGAGAAATTGCAAATATGAGGTACAAACTACGTATGCTGAAATGGTGAAAGTAAAGAATGATTAAGAAACAATGGTAGAAGAAAAAAATGTAAGAATGGAAATGAAGGAAATAATAAAAACAACCCAAAACTAGTCAGGGAAGCTGTAGAGAGTAACAAATCTATAGTAATCAGTGGCAGAGATGAAGAAATAAAAAAAAAATCTCAAGCAAAAAAAAAAAAAATGGAAAACATAATGAACATGTTGAACAAGAATCAGAGGATATCTGTGATAAAGATATAGAACATAAAAGGTTAGGGAAATATGAGAGAAATAAGTCAAGGCCTCTGAAAGTAAGCTTCCAGAGTGCAAACACTGTAGAGGATATATTAAAGAATGCCAACAAACTTATGGAAAAGAAGACTTTAAGAAAGTATGGATAAAAAGATGCCTAATTCAAGAGGAATGGGGAATACTAAAGAAGAAGAGGGAGGAAGCAAAAACAAAGAGCGAGGAAAGATCAGAGAAAGAGAAGAGTGTATACTTTTTACAACGTAATTGGATTGCGGGTACGAAAGTGGTACATAACCAACAGGGAATAAAAAGAAGGAAGGTAGTCGATTCAAGCTATGGCAAGAATGTAAACAAGATGATTAAGCTGATGTACTCAAGTGTAGATGGAATGGTATCAAAATTATTAGGGATGAAAGACTATACCAAAGAAAAGGAACCACATATTATGTGCTTAACTGAAACAAAATTAACCCCAAGGATATCCAACGATAACCTAAACTTAGAGGAATACACTGTATGGAGAAGAAATAGAAATTAAAAAGAGAAGGAGGAGGAATTATAATATTAACAAAGAATAATCTACAAGTAAAAGAAATAGAACTAGATATACCCTCACAAGTACAACTGATTGCTGTAGAGATCAAGACATCTCAAGGGAAAGTAATTGTCGCAAATTTATATGTGTCACCCAAAACAAACACTTTGGAAAGAGGTGAATATGAAGACCTGGCAGAGAGTACAATTCAGAGTTTAAGAGCATTACTAGATACAGTGGAAGAGAAGTGTGAAAGAATTATATTAGCTGGAGGTTTCCATATAAATATAAATTGGAATACTTTTGATGTAAGAAACCATGAATGCTGTTGGGCTCAACAGCTCTTGGATCTTGTGCAGGAGTTTTTCCAAACACAACATGTAAAGGAAAACACCAGAAAAAGATGACTCGATGATCCATCAGTACTAGATCTTACATTTACTAGGCAAGGAAATGATATTGACAGTGTAATGTATCACCCTTCATTCAGCAAAAGCGACCATGCAGCATTAAACTGCAACTTCAGGATTGTATATGACATAGTTATCAATTATGAGAGTTACAAAACGAGCCTAAACTACAAAAAGGGCAACTATCATGACCTAAAGAAGTACCTCTTAGAAATAGATTGGGAAAAGGATTTTAGAGAACATGATTTAAATGTTATATATAGAAAATTCTGTTAATTTTATGGAATAGGAGTCCAAAATTACATCCCTCAGCCCCTCAACACAAAGAAACAGAAATGAAAATAAAGAAATGGTTTAACAGAGAACGTGAAAAAGAAAAAAAGAGACTTGCTGTGGAATAGATACAGAAGACACAACAGCGAGAGGGCATGTACTAATAATAACTATAAACAGACAAGAAATGATTATACAAGGATAAGCAGAGAAGGTCAAAGACAGTTCGAGGAAGACATCATAAATAAAAATAGTGATCAACCTAAGCTATTTTTCAGCTACATCCGAAGCAAAACCAAAGTTAAAGGTAAAAGTCCATTACAGATGAGGGGATCATCTAGACATAAGAAAAAAGTATTTACGAAGTACTAAATAAAAATTGCCAATCAGTCTTTACAGAAGAAAATAATTTTGAGAAAGATGGCATGCCCCCACATATTACCAGATAGACTATACAAATATCAGAAAAAGAAGTACAGGAAGAGTTAAGTAAATTAAGCAAAGGAAAAGCAAATGGTCCTGACGAAATTTCAGGTTGTGTGATACATGAATGTGCAGAAGTTAAGTAGATCATTAAATTTAATATTCAAGGAATCCTTAGGTCAAGGTAAACTCCCTGATATTTGGAAGGAAGCAAACATTGTTCTATTCAAGAAAGAGAATAGACAGAATACACTCAACTACCGACTATTATCACTGACCAGTGTTGTAAGTAAGACACCAGAATAGCTGATAAGAAAAGTTTGGGTAAACCATCTAGAACAACACAGTATGATAAAAGAAATGCAGTTCGGTTTAGACAGGGAAAATCATGTGTTAGTAATCCATTAAGCTACTAAGATTGAGTTGAAGAAATATTACAGAAAAGAGAAGGATGTGTGGACAGTATCTATTTAGATTTCAAAAAAGCATTTGACAGAGTACCACATGAAAGACTTTTATGGAAACTGTACCATCAAGGAGGTCTTCAAGGCAACCTGTACTGTTGGAGGCAGGATTTTCTCAGAAAAAGGGAAATGAGAGCAGTATTTAGAGGATATTACTCATTATGGAGGGAAGTGACTAGCAAAGTTCCACAGGGCTCAATGCTGGCACCAGTTATGTTTTTACTGTATATAAATGACATAAACAGTAACTTTGGAAATGGAAGCTATCTAAATATGTGCTGATGATGCAAAAATACAAAGGAGAATTACTAACACCATTCTTGTAGAGAGCTACAAGTAGAATTAAACTTCATGAATGGAGCAATGAATGGCAAATGGAATTCAGTGTGGACAAGTGTCATGTAACTAAGTTTGTTAAAAGTGAAAAATTGACCAGACTGGGATTATGAATTAGGAACCTACACATATCAGAAAGAGAGAAGGACCTATGAGTGATTATTAATAACAGACTATCTCCGGCTGACCACATCAGTGAGAAGGTATGGAACATGTACATACTGCCTGCTAATATGAGAATAATATTCACATATTTAAATGAAGACATGCTGAGAAAGATAATAACATCATTCATCAACCAATCCTGTAGTATGCATTGGTAGTCTGGAATCCTCATCTCAAAAAACACATAGATAAGACTGAAAAAGTACAAAGGGCTGATGCAAGATGGGTACCAAGCTTGTGGGATCTAAGCTACGAGGAAAGACTAGAAAAACTGGATCTATCAACACTACAGGAAAGAAGGAAAAGAGGAGACATGATTATGCTATATAAATGCATATCAGGGAAAGAGAAAATAGACATAAATAAGTATATAACCTATGGGGAAGCATCAGCAAGAGAACACTGCAAAAAAACTACATAAAAAGAGAGTTGATAAAGATGTGACGAAATTCAGTTTCCCAAACAGGGTAAACGATCAGTGGAATGCACCACGAATGAAATAATGTGTGCCAAAATAACTCATACATTTAAAGATATGCATGATAAAAATGGTTTAATGCACTGGGCAGTACGAGCTTGACTCATTACTGTAAAGATACAATATTATTAGGTAAGAACAATTAGGTAAGTACACACACACACACACACACAGGAGTAGATTGTAGCACCAGCTAAGCAGGGCAGTACTCCTACATCTTTTCTATCATTAATGACCTAGAGCAGCTTTTACAGCACCCTACCCGTATCTCAGACCGCTTTGGAGAGAGCTCCAACATACTTGACCTCTTCCATACAACTAATCCTTCTGCTTACACTGTTAATCTTTTCTCTCTGTTGGGCTCCTCCGATCACAACATTGTCACCTTAACTTGTCCTATCACTCTGGTACGGCCTGTGGACCCTCCAGGGAAACGTCGCCTGTGGCATTTTGGAGCCGCGGATTTGGAGGCCCTTAGGCAGTGCTTCTTTGATTTTCCCTGGAATGACTATTGGTTCCATGGCCGGGAGCCATCTGAGTGTGCCTTGCGCATTACGGAGGTTATTCTCTTGGGCATGGAAGCATACATTCCTTTCTCATATCCTTTGACTAACCCAAGAAAGCCTTGGTTTAATCACGCTTGTTCTAATGTTGTCCGCAACAAGGAGAGGGCCTACAAAAGGTACTGGAGCCAACCCACCCCTGAATCACATCATCTTTACGTTTCTGCCCGGAATCGTGCTAAGTCTGTTCTTCACCCTGCTAAAAATAATTTCATCCGTACTAAATGCTCTCAACTCTTTAACTCGAATTCTTCCCGATCCTTCTGGCATCTTGCCAAAAACCTTTCTAACAACTTTACCTCATCATCCTTCCCTCCTCTTTTCTACTCTGATGGCTCTGTAGCTATTTCGTCTACTGATAAAGCAGATCTCTTCGCACAGACTTTCTCCTCCAATTCCACCTAAGACGATTCCAGTGCTGTTCCTCCATCACTTCCCGCCTCTGACTTTCTGATGGCTAACATTAAAATTTCTTCAGCTGATGTATTTTCTGCCATCACTGGCCTCAATACTAACAAGACATATGGGCCTGATGGAGTCCCTTCTGTTGTTCTCAAGAACTGTGCTTTTGTGCTTACACCCTGCCTAGGCAAAGTCTTTCGCCTTTGTCTGTCAACTTGTACCTTTCCTTCTTGCTAGAAGTTTGCTCTCATTCAGCCAGTCCCAAAGAAGGGTGACCACTCCCAACCCTCCAACTATCGTCCAATTGCTTTAACGTCCTGTATTTCAAAAGTTTTCGGGTCAGTTCTCAATAGAAAAAATTTAAGGCATCTTTCCTATCACAACCTTCTTTCCGATCGTCAGTATGGGTTCCGTCAGGGACGCTCCACTGGCGATCTTCTCACCTACCTTTCAGATTCCTGGTCATCCTCCTTTCGGGATTTTGGCGAAAGCTTTGCCATTGCACTTGACATCTGAAAGGGTTTCGATCGAGTCTGGCATAAATCGTTAATTTCCAAACTGCCCTCCTACGGTTTCTATCCTTCTATCTGTGCCTTCATCGCTAGCTTCCTTTCTGGTCGTTCTATAGCCGCTGTTGTAGACGGCCATCATTATTCTCCTAGATCTGTCAACAGTGGTGTTCCTCAGGGCTCTGTCATGTCACCAACTCTCTTCCTTTTATTCACCAATGACCTGCTAAGCTGTACATCTAACCCTATCCACTCATATGCTGATGACTCCACCCTTCACCTTTCCATTCGGTTCCCGCAATGCCTATCTCATCAGTTACTTCAACAAACAAGGGATGAGGCTATGGCACACCTAATGTCTGACTTGGCTCGTATCTCTGACTGGGGTAAAAATAATCTGGTTGTTTTTAATGCATCTAAGACTCAGTTCTTACACCTATCAACCTGTCAAAATCTTCCACAGGTATACCCACTAATGTTTAATAATATTCAGCTTAATCCTGCATCATCCTTGAACATGCTTGGGGTTTCATTTACTCGGGACTTATCTTGGAAAGATCATATTACATCTCTTGTAAAATCTGCTTCCAAGAGATTGGGTGTGCTAAGCCGACTCCATTCTTTCTGTACCCCTGCACAATTGTTGACTCTATACAAGGGTTTTGTCCACCCCTGTGTGGAGTAGAACTCTCATGTGTGGGGAGGCTCCCCACATACAGCTCTTCTCAATAGGGTGGAGTCAAAGGCTTTTCATCTCATTAACTCTCCTCCTCTTACTGACTCCCTTCAACCTCTGTCTCTTCGCTGCACTGTTGCATCTTTATCTATTTTCTATCGCTACTTCAATGGTCACTACTCCTCTGAACTGTCTGCATGCATTCCTCCACCTCTACGATGGGCGCATAGCACCCGTCTAGCAGCAAACTCTCATCCCTTTTCTGTCCATCTCTCTAATGCAAGAGTTAACCGTTACTCCCAGTCCTTCATTTATGCAACAGGTCAACTCTGGAACTGTCTCCCTCTGTCTGAATTTCCTGCTGCCTATGATCTCCAGTCTTTCAAACGCAGTGTGTCCAGGCATCTCGAAATGAATGGATCTTGAATTTGGCTCCCTCTTGTATTTTGTTTTTCTCTTGGAGGGAACTGTTATTGCGGGCTCATGGCCTTTGGTTCCTTCTTCCTCGCATAAAAAAAAAGAAGGTGGATGGAAAGCTGATCACAGGGAGAGCTGGAGCTCCCATTTCACTAGCCCTCGGGACTAGTTCCAGACCATCCCCCTTTGCTGAACTTTTTCAGTGTTTCAGTAACACTGGAAGTAGGCCAGCTGCTCTTCAATACAAGTTTCTCTAACTGTCAACACCAGTGTACATGCACAGTACACACTACTCTTCCTTTTCATTATAGAAAAAAAAAAAAAAAAAAAAAAAAGGAAAATGGCACACCAAAACCATGCCTCTGAGTCCCCGGGGGGGGGGGGACCATAAATGCCTCCACCATCCACCCCTATCCCGGTGTTGACTCTCTGAGCGGCTGGAACCACTGTCTGGCTCACTTCTTCATTTCTGCAACATTCGCGGTCTTTCCTCTACCTTTCTATCTGATGAACACCACCCCTCCTTCTCTAAACTTCACCTTTTCTTCCTTACTGAGAATCGGCTGTCAAAGGCAATTGACAGCAAACTCTTTTTTGTTTCCCCCTACATTCTCTACTCATTTCAAAGCCAAAGGTGGCTGTTGTGTATACGTACACAACGACCTATCTTGCTCTGGTGTTCTTGAACTTGATTCTTCTGAATTCTCTACTCTCTGGCTTCGGCTTTCCTGTCATTCTCTGACTAAATATATCTGCACTGTTTTCTTATCTCCTAATTATACTATCAAAAATTCTTTGACTGTTACTTCTATGATGGAACATATTTTATCCATTTCTCTTTACTCTGAAACCTCCATTCTAGATTTCAACGTTCACCACCACCTTTGGCTTTCTTCTCCTTTCACTGATCCACTTGGTGAACAAGCTTGCATCTTTTCTATCCTTAATGACCTAGATCAGCTTGTACAGTACCCTACCCGTATCCCTGACCACCTTGGAGAGAGCTCCAACATACTTGACCTCTTCCTTACAACTAATCCTTCTGCTTACACTGTTAATCTTTTCTTTCCATTGGGGTCCTCTGATCATAACCTTATTACCTTCATCTGTCTTTTTGCTCCAGCACGGCCTGTGGACCCTCCAAAGAAATGTGTCTGTGGCACTTTGGAGCTGCAGCTTGGGAGGCCCTCAGGCATTACTTCTTTGATTTTCCCTGGAATGATTATTGCTTCCATGGTTGGGAGCCATCTGAGTGTGCCTTGCACATCACGGAGGCTATTCTCTTAGGCATGGAAGCATTCATTCCCTTCTCATATCCTCTGACTAATGCAAGAAAGCCTTCGTTTGAACACGCTTGTTCTAATGCTGCCCGCAACAAGGAGAGAGCCTATAAAGGGTACTGGAGCCAACCCACCCCTGGATCACATCTTTTTTATGTTTCTGCCCGAAATCGTGCTAAGTCTGTTCTTCGGTCTGATAAAAATAATTTCATTGATACTAAATGCTCTCAACTCTCCAACTCAAATTCTTCCTGCTCCTTCTGGCACCTTGCCAAAAACTTTTCTAACAACTTTACCTCATCATCCTTCCTCCCTCTTTTCTAGTCTGAGGGTTTTGTAGCTATTTCTTCTACTGATAAAGCAGATCTCTTTACTCAGAGTTTCTTTTCCAATTCCACCAGATGATTCTGGTGCTGTTCCTCCATCACTTCCCCTCTCTGACTTCCTCATGGCTGACATTAAAATTTCTTCAGCTGATGTATTTTCTGCCATCACTAGCCTCAATAAAACAGGGCATATGGGCCTGATGGAGTCCCTCCTGTTATCCTCAAGAACTGTGCTTCTGTGCTTACACCCTACCTGTCCTTCTTGCTGGAAATTTGCTCTCATTCAGCCAGTCCCAAAGGAGGGTGACCATTCCAAACCCTCTAACTATCGTCCAATTGCTTTAACATCCTGTGTCTCAAAAGTTTTCGAGTCTGTTCTTAACAGAAAAATTTTAAAGCATCTTTCCTATCACAACCTTCTTTCTGACTGTCAGTATGGGTTCCGTCAGGGACGCTCCACTGGCGATCTTCTCACCTACCTTTCAGACCCCTGGTCATCCTCATTTTGGGACTTTGGCAGAAGCTTTGCCATTGCACTTGACATCTCAAAGGCTTTCGATCGAATTTGGCATTAAACTTTAATTTCCAAACTGCCCTCTTACTGTTTCTATCCTTCTATCTGTGCCTTCATCTCTAGCCGCCTTTCTGGTCATTCTATAGCTGCTGTTGTAGACGGCCATCGTTCTTCTCCTAGATCTATCAACAGTGGTGTTCCTCAGGGCTCTCTCCTTTCACCGACTCTCTTCCTTTGCTCATGAATGATCTTCTAAGCTGTACATCTAGCCCTATTCACTTGTACGCTGATGAGTCCACCCTTCACCTTTCCATTCGGTTTCAGCAACGTCCATCTCAGCAGTTACTTCAACAAACTAAGGATGAGGCTGTGGCACACCTAATGTCTGACTTGTCTCTTATCTCTGACTGGGGTAAAAATAATCTTGTTTTTAATGCATCAAAGACTCAGTTTTTACACCTATCAACCTGTCAAAATCTTCCACAGGAGTACCCACCAATGTTCAATAATATGCAGCTCAATCCTGCAAAAGTGGACGTATGTGGAATAACTGAAACAAAATGAAGAGGAGAAAGTGTGAGAGAATGGGAGTATGGATGGGGTATATGTGCAGGAGTAGGTGAGAATGAGAGGGCAAAAGAGGGAGTATGTATAGTTGTGAGTAAAAGATGGAAGAAGAGCATAAGACAGTATGGATCACTTGGGTCAAGGATTGTGTGGGTAAGGATGAAAGTTAGAATACAAATGTGGGCGATTGTGTGTGTGTATGCGCCAATGCAAGATCATGCTAGCAGAGAGAGAGAAGAGTTATGGACAAATGTGGAAGTGTGCATGGAAAAGTTTGGAAGGAATGAAAGAGTGTTTTTGATCAGTGAAATGAATGGTAAAGTAGGGAATGTGAAGGTGGATGGAATAGTTGGTGAGTGGGGTGTGCCTGCTGAGATAGATGAGAATGGCAGTGCGTTAGTGGACATTTGTGCTGGGAGGGGGTTGGTGATAGCCAATACTCTCTTCAGGCATAAAATGATCCACAGGTATACATGGCGAGAGATGAGAAGTGTGGGTGGTGAACTGAATGAAAGGAAGGCAACGATTGATTACGTGTGTGTGGATGAAAGGATACGAAGATGTGTAATGGATGCAAGAGCTTATAGAGGTTGGGGGAGTGGACTTTCTGACCATTACTTGGTGGTGGCCAGAATTAGGATCCAAGTAAGATGGAGAAATAGAAGAAGGGAAAGACGAGAGGAGGGAGTAGATGCAAGGAGAGTGGAAAGGTTACAAGAGGATGAGAAAAAGGCAGAGTATAAGAGAGAAGTGGAGGAACGATTGGACAAATATGAACTGGAGCAGATGGGGGACGTGGAAGGTGTGTGCAGGATATTTACAGAAGAAATATGTGCAGCATGTGATGTGGTGTGTGGGAGGAAGAGAATGAGGAGGGAGGTGCAAGGAACACTGGTGGACTGAAGAGGTGAGACAGGCTGTGGCACAAAAGAAGAAAGCATACAATGAATGGATGAGAAACAGGGGCGTGGAAGAAGTTGAGAGGTGGAAGAGAGACTTATATGTAGAAAGAAAGAGAGAGGTGAAAAGATTAGTAAGAGAGTAAGAAGTGAGCGGATGAGGAATTTGGAAGGAATTTGAGTGTAAAGTGGAGGGACTGTAAGAAAGTGTTCTGGAAAGAGGTGAAGGGGGTAAGACAGGGTTGAAGTGAGGTTAACAGGGGAGTGAAGGATATAAATGGTAGATTACTTAGTGGAGAAGGGAGAAAAAGTGAGCAGATGGAGAGAACACTTTAAGGAATTGTTGAACACACATGATGGAAGTAATGCGAGTATAAGTGCCTAGGGAATGGCTGGGAGAAGGAGGGAGGTGAGAAGACAGGAAGAAATCAGTAGGATAGAAGTTGTAGAACCAATGATGAAAGTTAAATTGGGGAAAGCCTCAGGAATTGATGGAGTGTGTGGTGAAATGCTGAAGCATGGGGGAGAGATAGTAGTAGAATGGATGTGGAAGATGTGCAGATTGGCCCGGGAGGAAGGTAGAGTCCCTGAGGATTGGAAGTCAGGTATAATTATTCCCTTGTACAAAGGAAAAGGGGAAAAAGAAGTGTGTGGTAATCATAGGGGCATCTGTCTTCTTAGTATAACAGGAAAGGTGTATGGTAGGGTACGTATTGACAGAGTTAAAGAAAGAACAGAGGAATAAGTTGGTGAAGAACAGGGAGGCTTTAGGAAGGGAAGAGGTTGTGTAGATCAGATATTCATTCTTAGATCTTTAGTGGAAAAGTTTCTAGAGAAGGGAAAGAAGTTGTATGCGGCTTTCATGGATTTGGAGAAAGCATATGACAGGGTGGATAGACAAGGATTGAGGAAATTATTAAGAATATATGGAGTAGATGGGAAGTTGTTGAATGCTGTGAAGAGTATGTATGATGGTGCTAAGGTTGCAGTGCGTGTGGATGGTGAACTATGTAAATTTTTCTCTTTGAAGGTTGGGTTGAAACAGGGACGTGTCATGTCTCCATGGTTGTTCAATCTGTACATGGATGGGGTAATAAGAGGTACAAGGTAGGGTAGTGGATGTTGGAGTGGCCCTGGTGAGAGAGGATAGTGTTTGGAAACTCCCTGTACTGTTGTTTGCAGATGATACTGTGTTGTTGAGTGAAGACGAAGGTTTGGTGGATGAGTTTGGGAGAGTGTGTAAGAAACGGAATCTAAAGGTGAATGTAGGGAAGAGTAAAGTAATGGTCTTTGAGAGAGGTGAAGTCAGTGAATGTACAGCGAGGTTGGATGGTGAGAAATTGGAAAATGTGAGTACATTTAAGTACTTGGGTAGTGTGATGAGTAAGGATGGAGGTTTGGAGGGTGAAGTGCTTGAAAGGGTACAGCAGGGATGAAAGGTTGCTGGTTCTTTGAAAGCAGTGATAAGAAACAGGGAAGTGAGCATGGAAGTGAAAAAGTTACTACATGACAGTATTGTGATACCAACTCTAACGTATGGAAGTGAAGCTTGGACGTTGTTGGAAGGACACAAGTCAAGAGTGAGAGCAGTGGAAATGAGTTATTTAAGAGGAGCCTGTGGAGTCACATGGAGAGACAGGCTAACGAATGAGGATATAAAGGAGCGTTGTGGTGTGGATGTGGATGTGATAGGAAGCGTTATCAAGAACACACTGAGGTGGTTTGGCCATGTGGAGAGGATGGAGGGTGAAAGACTGACGAAGAGAGTGTATGTGAGTGAGGTGGAGGGGGGAAGAGGGAGGGGGAGGCTGAGGATGAGATGGAGGGATGGGTTGGAGAGGTATATGAGAGAGGGGGGTGTGAGTTGGGAGCAGGGCAGTGAAATGGCAGGGGACAGGGCGACGTGGAGGCGATTTGTTTGTGGCCACTCCAAACGGGATTGAGGCGTCTGGCAATAGATAGATAGATCAATCCTGCATCATCCTTGAACATGCTTGGGGTTTCATTCACTTGGGACTTATCTTGGAGAGATCATATTGCATCTCTTGTAAAATCTGCTTCCAAGAGATTAAGTGTGCTAAGCCGACTCCGTGCCTTTTTACCCTTGCACAGTTGTTGACTTTATACATGGGTTTTATTCGCCCCTGTTTTGAGTACAACTCTCATGTATAGGGAGGCTCCCGACATACAGCTCTCCTCAATAGGGTGGAGTCAACGGCTTTTCGTCTCATCAACTCTCCTCCTCTTACTGGCTGTCTTCAACCTCTGTCACTTCACCGTACTGTTGCATCTTTATCTCTTTTCTGTCGCTACTTCAATGGTCACTGCTTCTTTGAACTGTCTGCTTGCATCCCTCCACCTCTACAACGGATGCGTAGCATCCATCTGGCAACAAACTTTCATCCCTTGTCTGTCCAACTTTATAATGCAAGAGTTAACCGTTACTCCCAGTCCTTCATTTATGCAACAGGTCAACTCTGGAACTGTCTCCCTCTGTCCGTATTTCCTACATCCTGTGATCTCCAGTCTTTTAAACGCAGTGTGTCCAGGCATCTCGAAATGAATGGATCTTGAATTTGGCTCTCTTTTGTATTGTTTTTTTTTTTCTTGGAAGGAACGTTAATGAGGTCTCAACATTAACACACACACACACACACACACACACACACACACACACACACACACACACACACACACACACACATTTGTATGCTTCACATATACCTGCTAATTGTACCAGTAATGTGTATGGTATTGTAAAATTGATTTGCCTCCCCCCCACACACATTTTTTTGCAAACCTTCTCCTTGTGCCTGGCTTTGCTGTATGGCACAATTAACGTGTTTTCCCGTACTGCACACTAAATAACCTGCCATACCGCCGTGCCCGACTGTTTCATTCAGCTCAGTGGAGTCCCCCTCGTAGTACTGAGGTAGATTTGTGGGAAGCTGCCACCAGTAAACTCATCAGTTTGATATCGACACGGCATCTAATTGTATCTAACTGTATCTGCCTATCTGTCTGTCTTTACCTGCATATATCTGTCTATCTATCTTTATCTATCTTTTAATCTCTTTCTGTCAGCATGCTTATCTTTGTAAGCTGTGTGTGTGCACTTTTAATCTTGTTACTCCCAGACGATTTTATTCAGCACAGGAGATGCCTTTCTTTTAGCCTGGTTGTCAGTGAGAAGCAAATATTCCTATTAATCTCTTCTTAACCATGACATATTTTAGATCACATTTTTGTCATCACCAAGTGATTTTATTCAGCGTAGGAGCGACTTACACACTGTATGTGTTATATAACCCCCTTACTTGAATGCAGTTTACCGTTCTAAGTTGAATAAAATCGCCTGGATGAAAGTGGGGGATTACCATGTAGCAAGTAGATGTGTGTGGTGTTAGCTAGGATAATTTTTTTCGTTAACCCTGTTTAGCTTGTTTACTCTGACCCCTTTTCATTTCTCCTACTGCCACAACCAAACCAGTACATTCAGTTTAGAGAATCCTTTTGAACCTGAGGAGTTATATTAAGCTATTACCAACCTCTTCGTTACTCGGTGACTCTAAGGTGGATAAAATAATGGTAGCCAATATAAACTTTAATATACGAGTAGATAATAATTTGTATCAGTAACATGCAAGAGGATGCTGAGCTGTAATGTAAAGAATAAATCGTTGAGGAAGAGGTGTTGCGAAATATCCAAATCCATTTAGAATACGCCTTTTAATCTCAAGGCTCTTCCTGTGCCTTTCGCTCTTCACTTTATATTCCTCATCTGGTATCTCTCCCTTCTTCCTACTCGTCTTCCTTTTCTTATTCCCCTTTCTCTTTTCATTCCACTTCCTGATTCTCTCCTCTTTGTTCTTTCTCTCTCCTTCTCCCTTTCTGTTTTCCCCTTCTCATCTTCCCCTTCTTCCTTTCCCTCTACCTGTCCAATTTCCTCTCCTTCTTCATTTTCCTCTCTCTCTCTCTCTCTCTCTCTCTCTCTCTCTCTCTCTCTCTCTCTCTCTCCCCATTCTCCCCACCCTTTTTCCTCCCTCGCCCTTTCTTCCTCTTAATCTCCATATCCATTTTTTTCTCGCTTCATATTCCTCTTCCTCTCCCTATTCTTCTTCCTCTTCATTTTCCTCTTCCTCTTCATTTTACTCTTCCTCTTCTTCTCCCTGTTCCTCTTCGTCTTTCCATTTCTCTCCTTCTTACTCTGCTTCTCCTATTTCCTTTTTCCTCTTTTTGTTCCTTTCCCGTTTCCTCTCCCTTTCCGCCTCCCTCTCTCGTTTCCTCTCCCTGCTTCTCCTTCTCCCTGTTCCTCCTACTCTTCCTCTCCGCACCCTCCTCCTTCATCGCAAGACAGAAAGCATCAAACTTTCCCCATTTTGCGACCAGCCTCCTCATTTCACTTTCCTTTACCTTAGTGCGTGTTGTTTATCATCATTATCATCGTCATAATTATATCGAAATCGTCATCGTTGTCGTCGTCGTCGTGATCTTTTGATATTTAGTATTTCTCATTATCCATCACTGTTTTTGTCGTCTATGTTTTTTTTTGTAATTATCCATCACTGGTTTCATCGTGATATCTATTGTCAATATCTAAATACAATTATTATTATCGTATATTTTCATCATCACCACGTAGGGCCTAACACCGCGAGGTGCCTGGGCCCACTAACCCTTCGACTCCACCCTCTGTTCGTGCAACCCTCCAGGCAGCAAATCTTTCCCCTCTAAACATCGCTCAACAGCAACGATCGATTTGCTCCGGCCATGAGTTTCGTGGCCTTCCCTTTGGTTTCCTCCATCCCGGGTTAACTCTCTCTGAGATTATTCTATGAGTAGGATGAACTTCAGAAAAACAGGTCATGTGCCCATATAAATGGAGTTGGCGCTGATGTATTATGTGGGTGATAGGTCTTGATTCAGCCTCTTGGAGTAGTCACTCATTAGGCAACGGCTGTACCAATGCTATCCCATGATCCTGTGAAGGCACTTAATAACAAAGGAGTCAGTTCATCGCTTCAAGTCACTGTTTAATGTCCATGTCTCACAGCCAGTGTAAAACAGGGAGCAACAGTGCACTGAGAATGTGAATTTTTGTCCTTCACAAATAACGACGACGCCAAATACCCGAGATGAGTGAATTCATAACCCCCTAGGCCAGATTAATGTAACGAGAAATCTCATCATTTGACCTACCGTTATTTTAGACCACGCTACCAAGATTAGTGAATTTTTCAAAGGCTTCCACATTCTCATCACATGCTTGGACAGACTGAAATGCTTCATCCAACAAGTGCCTGAACCTTGGTTTTGGCCCATGAAACTTTAATCCCAATGGCTTTACATTTTCGTTAAATTCCTCGAGGGTATTCAGTAGAATCTCCAGCAACTCCGCTAAGATAACTGCATCGTCAGCAAAGTCAAGGTCAGTAACCCTGAAATTGCCCATTGATACTCCAGAGTGACTTCGACTCACAGCCTAGCCATGTACGCAATCCATGCATGTGTTGAAAAGCGTGGGAACAAGGACAAATCCCTGTCTTAGAGCAGTACTTAATGGGAATATGTCAGATGGTTCCCCTCCATACTTGACAGCTCTCTCAGTGTTTGAATACAGACCAGCAATCAGTTGGATTATCTCTGTGGGGATCCCATGTAGTTACAGGAGTTCATGGTACATGCCAATTTACTGAGTCAAACACCTTCTTAAGATGCAAGCAGACCTCGTTGATACTCGGGCGGTGTTCCGTGAAAACCTGAAGAGCTAGGATACGGTCAACTGTAGGCGTCTTGGGTGTTAATCTGGATGACTTAGGTATCATAAACTTCAGCAAATTGTCCTGGATTAGCCTCAGGAGAATGTGAGCAAGAATTTTGTCTGGCACACTGAGTACTGTAATACCAGTGAAGTGCGCTTTGTGAGCACGTGACGAGTGAGCGGGCATTTGTACGTATGCCTATCATCATAATTTCATCTTGTGGTAAACTTTCAACGTTTCTGGTGAGGTAGTTGAACAAAAGTAGAAGAATAATTGAGCCAAAATATTTACTTTCTCACGTCTTCTCTCTTGATGTGCCTATAGTGAGGCGCCATTACATTTATCACATGTGCAATGTTCAGTTCTCTGCTCCCGACTTGCCGTGTAAATGAACTGTGTCAGTAAACATTTGGTTATTGATCAAATGATAAAACCCAGAAATGGGGCAATTACCCTTGCTGATTTCACCCCCTAAACATAGAAAAAAAACGTTCATGTGAAATTATGAGCCTAATCGCTGATATTTAGTTGTCAGAATTCATGCAAGAAAACAGCATTACAACCGGAAATTTTTTAAAATTTGATTTCATAGTGAAGCATGTCAATTGAAGCCCTCGGTACATTCCCTAGGAAAGCTAGGATTCCAAAGGGTTTCTTTGGTCTCTTGAGTAAATATGTAGCTAGACAAAATTTATTGAATGTATGGACTACCTGCTGAAAGAATTTTTTCTCTATCTCACACTATTAGGAAAGTTATTAGCCTCTGAAAACCAATTCAGTTAGGCCCTGTCATGTCGGGCTGGGCCGGGTCATGTTGGGCCAATCATTGAATGTTAAAATCACTTCGCTCGCTGCACTTGCTTGCTCATGACCATGGTAGTTACTACAGGCACCTGGTCTTCTTTCCCTATGCCTCATGAGATAGGGGTGACCAAACCCCTTGTCCAGTCAGATGATACCAGTCCACCAAATGGCTTCCATGACTGCATGTAATGCCCTGATCACGGCATTACCCACAGCTTTCATTAGCTATGCTGGGATGCCACAAATACCAGCTGCTTTAATACTTTTCAACCTATTGAGTGCCTTCTTGATTTTCTCTAGTGAAGGCATGATATTATCAACTGGTGGGAAAGCACCCACTGACTGTACTGTCTGTACACCAGCCGATGGAAGATCTTCACTTCGAGGTTCAACCATTTACAGCTGTTCAGAGAACTCAGCCTAACTAGCCCTATTCTCACTCAACTCCGAAATGAGTCGTCCATCTGCAGGCCGAACAGAGTTGACCTGAGAGGCAAGTCTGGAGTGGAGCTTCTTCATGGCTCGGTATGCAGCTCAAAGGTCAGCAGTCATCCACCTCATTGATTTCCCTGACATGCCTCTCCTTGTCCCTTTTCAGCAAAATATGCGTTCATCAAGACAGAAATCTGTGCTGCTTCCGATCCTTAGCCAATCTGGCAGCACAACTGTCGTCAGTGGTGGCCAATGTCCCCAGTGAGACAAAACTCCTTCTTGATCTCTGTCGCTCTCCAGCACACTCATCAGCTATAGCTAGGGTAGCACACTTAAGGTATCCCATTGTTCAGCAGGGTCATCAACGATACTGAGCACCTTATATCGATCTGCCAATGCCACTGCCTACTCATGTGAACACTCATCATCCCTGAGTTTCTTAAGATGAAATTGTTTTTGGTGGCATCTTGAGCTTCCCTCAGGTTTGATTTGTAGCCTCATGGTTGCAACACGTTTGTTATTAGTATCAAAGAACTCTGTATTCCGAAAAACCCTGCACTTCTGCAGGATCCATTAATGAGTACTTACAAGGATGTGGTCAATCTCCTTTGCAACCTCTCTGGTATTGGAATACCAAGTCCAGTGGTGCTGATCTGGCCACTGGAACCAGGATTCAGCAGTTCTCAAACGACGGGACTTTGCAAAATTCAGAAGGTGAGAACAATTGGAATTCTTGGTTCTAGAGCCATTGGAACCTACATATTCCTCGAAGCCTTCCTTGTCAGTGCCAGTAACTGCAAGGCCAAGAGTATATATTGCAAGGGACACTGTTCCACATCTGAGTTATATGTGGTGAAGAACAGCTTGTTTTTTTTCTTGAAGACCACTCATGTCAGTCAGAGCATACACTGCAGTAAGAGAGATGAAGACTAAGGGATGCTTCAACCTCAACGGCATTATACGCTCGTCAACCAAAGTAACCCAGTCGACACAGGAGACAAAGAGGTCAGGAATAATTATTTACAGCAACACCTGTAAGCTGTGCACCATCGTCACAGCCAAACAATAGTATGTGTAACCATCATCACTGATCTCACCATGCCCAGAATGCCTCACTTCAGACAGAGCAGCTGAGCCAATCTCCACTCGCCCCTACTCTCGTGACAACAGAGGTAGGCGATCATCCTTCAAAAAGCTGAGAACATTCCAAGCATTCACTCAGGATGTCTTCCGAAGGTGAAACCCATACGTGGTTCTACGGATTTGTGTATCCTCAGCGCCTCTGCAACGAGAGTTAAAAAATAGGATAGAGGTTAGTGGTCCCCCCTCCCCCCATCATCGGGCTGCTGGAGTCCCGTAGGCTTTACCCAGTAACCAGTATGACTGGTGGACGTGAAAACTGTATCATTATGTGAGCGATAAACCCTAACCATCCCTCAGATTTAAACCTTTGCAGGCATCATCCTGTTGGAGTGTTTTCATCCATTAGACCACCACGCGTCATTTGATTATATGGCTACCGTTAAGTGTAGTCAGTGGTTCCCTGATTTACAGGAAGTCATTTGTCTTGACACTCAGTGTAGAGTCACCTTAAAGCAGCACCACATCGAGTGATTGGATCATCCTCTTTTTAATCATCTTCATCGTCATCAATATTACCTGCGGTATTTTATCATCATCAAATTTCTTATTTCCTTTCTTCTTTTGATGATGATGCACCCTCCTCTTCCTCCTCCTCCTCCCCCTCCTCATTGTCATCAAGTTTTTTCCCTTTCCGTTATTCCTTCTTCATAAGATGATGATGATGATGACGATGATAGTGATAGCTGCGATAACGTCCTTCAAGAAAGTAATGATTACCGGTATGCTAGAAATGATAATAATGATAACTAATAATGATAATGATTAGCAGTGTTGTTTGATGCTGAACCACTATGTTGCAGCGAATTGTTTGTTCCCTACGACTAGCTTGCAACATTATACTCCACTGCGCCCTCGGCATTTTGTTGCAGAAAGTATCACCGCGAGAGAGAGAGAGAGAGAGAGAGAGAGAGAGAGAGAGAGAGAGAGAGAGAGAGAGAGAGAGAGAGAGAGAGATGAAAGAAAAGTAAAAAAAAAAATGATATGCAGATTAATGGAGAGGGAAAGAAAATTAGATGAAAATTAAGTCGAAATGCATAAAGAATAAATGCAGCAAGCAAGAGGTGGCAAGCAGAGGAGTGACAGAAATCAATACGGGTGAAACAGGATAACTTTGTACACAGAGTTTTTTGGGAAGAATATAAGAATGGATACAAGAAGAATATGATATTGTATTTTGACCAGATATTAGACACTAGACTGAAAACATGAGGCTTAAGAATGAGTGGCAGAGTTGTGTTGTGTTGTGAGGATACTGCTTTGTGTTGTGGAACGTAGTGTTGTGTAGTGCTGGAGTGCGATGTGTGTTGTAGGGTATTATTGCGCTGCGTATTGTAGTGTTGTGTAGTGAAGTGTACTTATTAATGTAGTGGAGTGGGATGTAGTGTAATTTAGTATAATGTGGTGTGATATAGTGTGTGGTGCAGTTAAGTGTGGTGTGGTGTGTGGTGTATTGTAGTGAGGTGTGTTGTGAGGTGTGATGTGGTGTGTGGTGTGGTGTGTGGTGTGGTATGTGGTGTGTGATGTAGTGTGGTGTGTGATGTGATGTAGTGTGGTGTGTGATGTGATGTAGTGTGGTGTGTGGTGTGGTGTCATGTGGTTTGGTATGGTATGTGGCGTAGTTAGGTGTGGTGTGGTGTGTGGTGTGATGTGGTGTGTCGTGTGGTGTGATGTGGTGTGTGGTGTTGTGTGATGTGGTGTGGTGTGGTGTGTGATGCAGTGTGGTGAGTGTGTGGTGTGCTGTGTTGTGTAGTGAGGTGTGGTGTGGTGTGTGGTGTAATATAGGGAGGTGTAGTGTAGAGTTGTGTAGTGTGGTAGTGTGGCGTGTGGTATGTAGTATGTGGTGTATGGTGTGGTGTAGTGTGATGTGGGGGTGCGGTGTGGTGTGGTGTGTGGTGTAGAGAAGTGTGGCGTTGTAAGATGCAGTGTAGTGTAGTGAAGAGTAGTGTCGTGAGGTGGCGTGTAATGTAGTGTAGTGTAGTGTAGTGAGGCGCAGTACAGTTTAGTGTGGTGTGGTTATTGAGGTGTAGTTTAGTGTGGTGTGGTGTGTGTGGTGCGGTGTGGTGTGGCATGGCGTGGTGTACTGTGGTGTAACTCTGCTCTGTGGTGTAAAGACGTGTGTTGTGTAGGTTTTTTGCGTTGTATTGTGTATCGTGATGTGCTGTGTTCTCTGCCGTAGTAATGTGTCCTCAGTGTTTTTGTTGTTTTATTCCTGTTTTATTTTTCTTTGTGTTCTGTTGTATAATGTGGCGTTGTGCTGTGTTGTTTTTTTCGTTGCTGTGTGAGTGTGGAGTGCTGGGTTATTTTTACTGCGCTAATCTCTGGCTGGTGTTATCTTCACGTGACATTTATGCACAACACATGTAGTTTTTTTTTTCTTTTCAGGTAAAGTGGGTATTATGTGACACCTCTCTCTCTCTCTCTCTCTCTCTCTCTCTCTCTCTCTCTCTCTCTCTCTCAATGTTCTCGACTACATCAGCCTAGCCTCGGGTCCGTATCCTAGGCAATGTGCAATATGAGAGAGACATTAATTATAGTTACGTTGCCTTAGATTTTTAAAGAGTATAATGTGTAATTTTATGTTGAAAATATCTGCTCTCGTGTGTGTGTTTGTGTGTGTGTGTATGTGTAAACTGATCTGGAATTGTGTGCGTATGAGAGAGAGAGAGAGAGAGAGAGAGAGAGAGAGAGAGAGAGAGAGAGAGAGAGAGAGAGAGAGAACAAAAATGTTGGAGGGAAGGATGCGAGAAGCAGCGAGGAAAGGAATGAGGTTAAGAAGGAGAGGAGAGGAGGAAGGAAAGAAGGGAGTGAAGATCAAAGGAGAAGAGGGAAGAAGGTTGAAAGAAGGAAGACGCAAGGAAAGAAGGAAGGAGGAGGAAAAGAAGAGGAGGAAGAAATGCAGAGGGAATTGTCAGGTACAATTTATTTTGCTTCGTGTCTTCCACCTCAGGAGAGAGAGAGAGAGAGAGAGAGAGAGAGACAGAGACAGAGACAGAGAAAATGTGTGTGTGTGTGTGTGTGTGTGTGTGTGTGTGTGTGTGTGTGTGTGTGTGTGTGTGTGTGTGAGAGAGAGAGAGAGAGAGAGAGAGAGAGAGAGAGAGAGAATTATCTGGAAACCCGATTCCATTTCATACAACATAATATAACAGTTGTCCTGTGGTATTTGGTACACGCGTGTATGATGTTTCTAGTAGCAAAATATAGAGACTCTGCTATGCCATCATGCTGTGTGTATTTATCTAACCTAACCCAAATTAACATAGCCTAACCTACTCTAAGCTAACCTTATCCAATTTCACCTAAGCCTACCTAACCAACCCTAACTTACCCTGGGCAACCCTAACCTAACTCTGCATGTAATATTAAAAGAGAAAAGGGGTCACAAAATTCATTTAGGGGTTTCAATTTCTGTAGCAGGAATACGGAGCTCCGGCAATCAGTCAGTCAGGCAGGCAGACAGTCAGGCAAGCAGTCACTTGGTCAGTTAGTCAGGCAGACAGGCAGATTGTCAGTCAGTAAGGTAGGCAGTCAGTGGCAGTCAGTCGGAGAGTCAGTCAGTCAGTCAGTCGGACAGTCAGCCAGTCCATTCATTCATTCATTCATGCATTCATTTATTCATTCAGTCAGTCAGCAAGTTCCTCACGCAGCCAGCCACCCAGCAGGGTGGCAAGAGAGAGAGAGAGAGAGTTACAAGGACAAGTAGTGCCTCAAAAGGTCTTTCGACCCATACTAATGTTGTGTATGAATAAAGTTGTCAGGTAAACGCTGTTATTGTACTAGTGAGGGAAAAGTATTGTAAAGACTAAGGTTCTCTTCACCCACATTTCCTATCCACAGAACGAGCACAAAAACCAAGTGCACCTAATCAGGGGTAAAAAGGCCAGGATGGAAAATTTTACCGGAAAGGAGGAAACAATCAACCTATCAATGTTAGGCCAAGCATAACTACGTCTAACCTAATGCTAAACTGCTCTATCGAGCAACTTCCAACTAAATCTGGTGGAAGCTGATTCCAGGTACTGCAAACTGATCTTGTTTGGAAAAAATTACCCAATGTGTCATGGTGGTAACTGAAATACCAGCACCAAGGGGA